>NC_142615.1:19415234-19716808 GCF_059453375.1 Lepisosteus platostomus | reverse complement strand
AAACTAACTAGCTGGTCAGTGAGCATCAGCAGCGCACCGTCGCAAGCCGCACAGCACAGCCTGGCACCGAGCCAGAGAGCGCGGATTGGACAGCAACAGCCTGCAACTGTTTCTTTGTGCCCGCAGGAGATCTGAATCCCCAGAGATTGGATGAGTATTCAACTTCTTGTTTTTTAGTATCTAATGTAGAAGTTATAACCAAGTTCATTTATGAAACGGTCTAAATGAATGATATACTGAACGTATGTCCTCTTGATATATGTAACTCATTGTAACTGATTGAATATATACCCTTTGTGTTCTGATAACCCTCTCGATAAGATCTGTTAGGTTTACATGCATATTCTATGTATTAATAAATGTATCCTCGTGTATTAGTACCTGTGTGTGTGCGTTGTTTTAGTTATATCGCATGGTTGGATTCTAAAGCCATCAAAAGAATCAATTTTGTGATTTACTGCTACAATTAATAATTGTCCCAGTAAATGCCCAAACCCTACAGAACTGGTGCCTTCAGAGAGCACACTACATAGTGATGACATCTTTCTGTATGATCAGGACAGGAGCTGCAGGTCCACTGTGTTGTGGCTGCAGTACAGTTTTAGCTTATTATTACAATACTTTTTAACAGCGACAGATTCTTAAGATCACGAGGTGTTTATGATATTATTTCAGTATTAAGCTGTTACTACATTCAGAACTGTCCCATAGGATTCAGTGTTCCATTAGTTTGGCACTAAACTGCTTAGTCTATTGCAGGAATTGTACTTAGTCCTGTCTCCTGTCCTGTAGTGTCCTCTAGAGGGCAGCAGCTGTTTCCTTGGGCTCATTGCAATTGGGAACATTGTGATTACTGAGCAGGGCACTTAAGTCAGCAGACGAGCGCGTTGCAAATCGGTATTAATCTGGCGTACAGAGCTGCATGCTAATCTCTGGATCATTTCAGTTAATGTGATACTGTTCTTACCTTGCAGTTGACCCAATCTGAATACTGGCACCAACCCTGTTATTACAAAGAAACTTCTTGTGTACCTACCGTGATACATAAGTTTGGTGGAGAGGTTTGGCAGCCCATATTCAGTCAAAGATGTGTGTGCAGATCATATAGGCATCAACAAACTGACAAATACAATATTAAATGTTTAACTGATAAAACTGAAATGAACCAAACATGTATAAATTAGTGGTGGAAAGGAGTCTTTTTATATAGCAATAGGTCTCTGAGCCTTTGGTAATAACGATGGGTATATAACCCATTGTCCTCAATATTAGAAATGAACCCTTGAGCATTGCCGTTGTACCAACGATCCTCAAAAGTGCTGCCATTACCACTGTTCCATAAAATCCTAACATTACCTGTCTTGCATAAATTGTAGAACATGCCGTCACATTTCAGTTGCTTCTCAGTAGCAGTTTGATCTATTATCACCCTTACTCCCCACATCATAACCTTCACTCTTCTAATTCTAGTCTCCTAACTGTCCCCCAAGCCCGTCTACACTGTATGGGTGACAGGGCCTTCTGCTGTTATGCCCCCACACTCTGGAACTCTCTCCCCAAGGATACCAGAGTCACCTTCCCTAAACTCCTTCAAATTCAGACTCAACACCTTGTTCTGTAGAAGAGCCTTTACTGAACTGGTTCCATTATTTACCCCTCTGCTTCTACTTTTCTCCTCAATCTATTGGAATTGTTTTATCCTGTGTATTCTAATTGTAATTCTGTCAAGTGCTTTGAGAAGCCACCTTCGGAACCATTATATAAAATAGTTTATTCTAAATCCTTGAAACTTTAATAGGGCACTGCAGTAGGGCTAAAAATTGACAGCCTTAGTGGGCCATCATGATTTGTGCAAATTATAGGTAGTCACAAAGGAAGACTAGGATTCACTTGAAATCCATGACACGGGACACTGAAACAGTGGAGAGGCTTTGTGTAGTAAGCGTTCAGTCTCAATCTACACCCTCTGTGTTGCTGGTAGAGGTAGTTGTGAACACCTGTCTTCCGGATCAAGTACTGGGATCTCCAGTCTCAATCCTAATACTTCTCATGACTGTCCACTACCACTGCTGTGAAACCAACACCCATAAGACAAGACCTCCGAGATTCTAACTGTACCATTATTCACTGATGTTCACACACCAGTATTGTTCCTCTGCTAAGGAAGGAAGGCCTACTTTACACCAAGCCCCTGTTGACAATTCCTTCCTTGTGTTTATTTTAGTCAGTTTGTGCAGCCCAGAATAGGACACCAGATCTCACTCTTACTGGGCACTACAGTAGCAACTCACACTCCATAAGCACTACCCATCTTGGAAACAGGAGGATTTCCAGTATATTGAACACCTCCGTCTCTCTCACAGTAAAAAAAAAAAAGTCACAATGCCCTGCCCAAGGAATAGTGCGGCCATCTTCCCCCACTACAACGCTTTATTACTCCAGCCATTTTCAGTCCTCATTGGCAGCAATACGGGAAGCATTCTTGAAAGGGGAACCCCGACAAATACTTCCATTGATTAATGGGTCTCACTTCCCTTGAACTCCTCCACCCCATTCAAACCTATAAACCATAAAGAAACAAGGGCAGGCAGAAGGGTCTTTCACAGCTTTATTGAAATGTTGCCATTACAAGGCAAGTGGAGGCAGGAGAGTCACAAGAGCCAGGCTGGAGCCTTCATTCAGGCACCTGGGGAGGAAGAAGGAGAACAATCCAGCTGAACTGCAGGACACCACCCCTACAGGAGCTCCTCCTGCCAGACCCTACCTGTCCACTGGCCAACATCTCCAAAGTCCTCTGCTCCCTCCACATCCTCACTGGTGCTCTCAGCATCTTCACTGGAGCTCTGAGGGTCTCCCTCCTCATCCTCAGTCCAGTCAGCTCCCACATCCAGAGGAGCTTCTACTGGTGCCACAGCCACCCGACTGCTGGTCACCAGGCTCCTGGTACCTGTGGACAAGCAACACCCAGGAGTAAGGGATCTGCTATACCCAGAGTCCCACAGTGATGCTACTCATCTAAACAGTCCCTTTGTCCAGCATGGGATCATTCCTCAGTTGTCCAAGCATGGTTGTCTCTTGAGCAGAGATGCATCCACAAGGGATAGAGAACCAGACCCATCTTCATTCCGACTGCCAGCACACCTGGACTCACAGCAGGCACAGACCTCATGGTCACCATACAGCTCCTCCCACCTGGAGGAGAGGAGGACAGGTGAGGCCTCCACCTGGCATGTCCCAGAGCACCCTCAGCAGGCTCCTTGCAGAAGTACCTCTTAGCCTCCCTGTTGTAGGTGCAGGACTTGGTCCCTGGTATTGCTTTAGCAGGAGCCACAGCCATGACACAGTGCATGTACAGCTCAGTCACTTCATGCTGCAAGAGGGAAGGTCACAGCATTAAGGGATCAAGGCCAATAGAGGGACAGAGAAGGACCTTCTGCCATCAGTGAAGGCAAGCTGGCAGCTCTAGGCACTACAGCTGCCACAGTCTGGTTCACATCTAGATCATGGATGAAAAAGCAGACCATGGATCAGTAGAGCAAGAAGGCGGAGCAGCCTTTGAGAGCACTACCTTCCTGGACAGCTTCTTCTGGAAGAGGAAGGCATCAATCGTGAAGCGGAGCACATCCTTCTGCTTGGAGGGGACAAACCTGGACAAGCAGCCATCTGCCTTGCTGTCCACCATGCACCTGGGGACAAGGACAAGGATGAACCCCTGCAGGCTCTCAGGGCTCCTGTCCACCTCTCCTCCCAGAAGGGGCCGTACCCCAAGTTGTCGATCACGGGGAAACGGGGCTGGGAGTGCTGGTCCGGTTTCTCCATTACATAACACGAGTGGATGTACAGCCTCTGCTTCGCTGTGGCAAAGTAGGCAGTGGCCTGGAAGTACATGGGCTGACCCAGGAAGTACTCATCCTTAGGAGAGAGCCGGACCCAGTGAGCTGGAAAGAGAGAGAGGCAGCATTACACCTGCACACAGCACCCCCTGCAGGCAGGAGGAGCCACTCGCTCAAGGAGCTTACAGTTGGTGGTGAGCAGCACAAAGCTGTGTTTGTTCTTCAGGTCCTTGAAGAAGGTCCTTCTCCTGGCCCACTTGGGGACATAGCCAACCTTGTAGGAGTAGTGGAACCTGCAGGACAGAGGGGATGAGGGGCATCTGGACACTTTCCTAGCGGCTTCTCAGCAGCAGCAGAGCCCTGCCTACCTGTTGTAGGAGCACTTGACTGGCACAGAGAAGGGAATGAAGCGATGCACAGGTGCACTGGAGGAGGGCGGGTCATAGCGGAGAGTATTGGAGTACACCAGGCGGCCCTGGACAACCTGCAGGGTCACAGAGGAAGGGATATTCCCAGGAAAGGCAACCCCGACACTGGCCCTACAGCTCACATCGATACACTGCTTGTAGATGAAGACCCGCTTACCGATCGCTCGGTGCCGCACTCGTGAAGCCCGTAGATGAAGTAGAAGTAACTGCGTGTGGTTCGGCTGATGCTGCAGTTGCCCAAGGTCACCTCCGATGGCCGACAGCTGAAGCCGAACAGGAGCCGACTGACCCTCACGTACATCCTGCTGGAGTCGCACCACACAGCCACTCCTCGGGTGCCCCCGATGGCCGGGCGAGCCGGCTGCCGCCCTCGCTGGGGAGGAAACAGGACGCTCTTGATGTAGGCGGGTAAGGGCCGGCTGCCGGCTGCCGGCTTCGGGCTTCATCTTCTCCTTGTCGAAGTAGGGCGAGTATGCGTCTCTGGACACGGGAAGGCGGCGGAAGTCGGGAGCCAAGGACTGGGAGTCGTTCTCGCTTGCAGACAGATCTTCGGAGGGCGCATCTGCCAGGCTCAAGTCCTCCGACTGGGCTGCGTCTTCGAGAGCCGGGAGGTCGGCCTGGAGCGCTAATTCCCGAGAGTCCCAGCCAGCCAGCCCGGCGGAGATCAGTCTGGGGAGCCCAGCCCCTGCACACAGGCACAGCATAAAGAGAAATGAGCGCATCGCCAAATTAACGTCCCGCTTAACTGCTACAGAAGTAAAACAAATAAACCACCAAACTCTGTTGAAGCAAGAGAGCATAAAATGTGAACGCGGTGACTAGGTTTTTATACTGGCAGGACAATGCTACCACACACATGGTCACACTACTGCTCAATCAACACAATCAATTACATACAGAGACCCGGATTGTTCTCAGTGTCTAATTAGAACCTGCTTCCAGTCTGAGGCGGGACACCGGGGTAAAGTTAGCTTGAAGTTCGAAAACGATTTTGGCACGCCTGTAGCGCTTTCACGAAATCTCTTAGAGTTACAAAAACACTTGCTTTGTGTATAAAATACATTGTGGATCCTTTCTCAGCCTTTACTTTTTCGTTTTTATGACATTTTTTTGACCAAGCACGAATATGCTTTTGTCCATATCTCCGCAATGGAAGCACAGAACGCCTTCAAACCAAAAGCATTTTAAAGACCACGACTTGTGGATATTTCCACAGCCTTTACATCAATCTATCGGTGAGCTAATTATCTTTTTTTAAACCTCCGGTTTTTCATCGATGCGTAATTACGCACGAACTGGAACCCGGGGGACCGCTGTGTGCACACGTTCACAAAGCGAGAAATACTGTTCAATACGGCTTCATGCGAAAAACCCGTATATGACCATAGGAAGCAGAACAGCGCGGTCTCCAATTACCCAGACTGTAAGCACGGGAATAAAGCTTTGTTTGATTTCTGAAACCCTTCCTTTACGTCCTGTTTTCATTCAGGTAAGGGTCAACTATATTCACAATACTACTGACAGCAGGAAGATTAAAATATTCTTTACTCAGCAGCTTATTAAAAACAGCTCCCATGATGTTCAAACCGATTTTTTACACAGAACACTGACACAGCTTTGTGTTCTGAATCTCTTTTTCTCTTGCTTTTATTTAATGTGGCACAATGCACTGGGATAGGGGTATTCTGTTCACAAACCAATAGCATTTAAACCACAGCACCCACAATGCTGCAGGTAAGTGTTTTGCACACTAAGCAGGTCATCTGACTATTCCCAGCTTTGTTTTGGGTTATGGAACCATTATTTTTTTATGATTTTCTGAAGATAACACTACAGGTAATACACTGGGACGGGTGGGTCGTCTTCATGGCTCAATAGCATTTCAAATACAGCACCCACTCTGCTGAAACCAAGTGTTTTACACACCAGACAGGCCCCCTAACTTTATATAACCTTGCTGTGGCTGTGGCCCCTTTCTTTAATTTTTTATGATTTTCTGAAGATAACACTACAGGTAATACACTGGGACGGGTGGGTCGTCTTCATGGCTCAATAGTATTTCAAATACAACAGCCACACTGCTGAAACCAGGTGTTTTACACACCAGACAGCCCCCTAACCTTATACAACCTTGCTGTGGTTGTGGCCCCTTTCTTTATTTTTTTATGAGTTTTTCAATATGGCACCATTAGACAGGCGGTACATGGGGATAGTACATCGTGCTCTTCACGAGTCAATAGCTCTTCAAGCACAACAGCCACAGTGCTGCAACCAGGTGTTTTACACACCAGACAGCTCCCCTAACCTTATACAACCTCGCTTTGAGTTGTTTAACATTTCTTTCAAATCACTTGGGTTCATCAATCATTTGATCATTTTTCAGCGTGGAATAAACCTATTACTTGTTCCTTGGAGATTACCATCTGCTGATAAGATATGATCGCTATATTGACCATATACAATTTCTTGCATAAGGAATTCATAGTTTGCATACACCGATCCCCCCGGAGTCCCAAGTGATTCTGGTTTTGGAAAGCTAAAGGACAATGAGCTTCACGATACCAGGGGGACAGTGGGTGGTCAAGTCTCCCCTAAACAATGGATCTTGTCAGATTATGATGTCAGTGCATTTAATAAATGTTGTTGAACTCTCTTTAGCCCAAATACAGAGGAGCCCAGACCCAGAATGTTACACATACTGACAGAGAGTGATCTCATTATGTGTGTTTGGATTTTAACAACTATTTTTATTGTTTGCTAGAACCAAAACAATCTATGTTAGACATTTTCATCTTCAGCCAAAAATACAAACCTGTGTACGTAGTGTGGTGCAGGTTCTTGTCCCATCCTGCTCTTGGTCCAGGTTGGAGGGTTGCACCGATTCTGAATCTTGTAAGCAGGTATGGATGGGTTTGGGGGTGTTGATACCAGAGTGGTCCAGGAGGGGGATTCAGGTGTCTCGGGGGCATTCTTGTTTTTCTATGAGTTCAGGTTGATTCTGTTGGTTCTGTCATGAATCTCCCTCACGCAGGCAAGCGCTCCCGCATTCCCTCGAGCTCTCCCCATACCAAACGTGCACATGTCAATCAGTCCTCTACTTAAACCCTCATCTGTCCCCCGGTCATTGCTCACGATTGAGATTCTCTCCTGGAGCTTACGTACTAACTACGCCTTTGCCTTACTATGACTTCTCCCCTGGACCTCGACCCCGCTTTTCCGACAACTGCTTTAGCCACTCGATTTTGTACCTTCGCCTGTTTTACGCTTTCTCGGATCCTGACCCCAGCCTGTCTCTTCGTTTACGCCTCTGCCTACCGACGCAACTTCTACGCCTTCCCGGACCCTGACCCCTGCCAGTCCCTCGACTACGCCTTCGCCTGTCGATTCTGTGCCTATGCCTGTACTACGCCTTCCCTGACTCGGGCCCCTGCCTGTTTACTCCGACTACGCCTGCGTCTCGCGCCAACCCTACCAAGGGCACCGCATTGGATCCCTATCCTCAGCAGTCAGCCCCTGCGTGACAGGTTCTGAGTGTCTTGGTTACATCCGTTTGTGTGTATAGATGAAAAAGCTATTGAAGAGCACCCCCACACCCCCCACCCGTCTCGGTGGAAGTTGCCATGTTCAAAAAATCCTAAAAAGATAATTAAAGTTGCACACAACAAATCATGTCTGTGTAAGGTCAGGAGGCCTGCCTAGTGAGCACAACACTTGATTATAGTCAAAAAAACAATTAAAAAATAAATAAATGTTCCACAACTCAAAGCGAGGTTGTATAAGGTTAGGGGAAATGTCTGGTGTAAAACACCTGGTTGCAGCACTGTGGCTGTTGTGCTTGAAGAGCTATTGACTCATGAATAGCACCCCCCAATCCCCATGTACCGCCTGTCTAATGGTGCCATATTGAAAAACTAAAATTCTTATTAAAAAAATAAAGAAAGGGGCCACAACCACAGAAAGGTTGTATAAGGTTCTGGGGGCTGTCTGGTGTGTAAAACACTTGGTTTCAGCAGTGTGGGTGCTGTATTTGAAATGCTATTGAGCCATGAAGATGACCCACCTGTCCCAGTGTATTACCTGTAGTGTTATCTTCAAAAAATCATAAAAAATTAAAGAAAGGGGCCACAGCCACAGCAAGGTTATATAAAGTTAGGGGGCCTGTCTGGTGTGTAAAACACTTGGTTTCAGCAGTGTGAGTGCTGTATTTGAAATGCTATTGAGCCATGAAGACGACCCACCCGTCCCAGTGTATTACCTGTAGTGTTATCTTCAAAAAATCATAAAAAATTAAAGAAAGGGGCCACAGCCACAGCAAGGTTGTACGAGGTTCGGGGGCCTGTCTGGTGTGTTAAACACTTGGTTTCAGCAGAGTGGGTGCTGTATTTGAAATGCTATTGAGCCATGAAAACGACCCACCCATCCCACCTGTAGTGTTATCTTCAGAAAATCATAAAAAAATAAAGGTTCCATAACCCAAAACAAAGCTGGGAATAGTCAGATGACCTGCTTAGTGTGCAAAACACTTACCTGCAGCATTGTGGGTGCTGTGGTTTAAATGCTATTGGTTTGTGAACAGAATACCCCTATCCCAGTGCATTGTGCCACATTAAATAAAAGCAAGAGAAAAAGAGATTCAGAACACAAAGCTGTGTCAGTGTTCTGTGTAAAAAATCGGTTTGAACATCATGGGAGCTGTTTTTAATAAGCTGCTGAGTAAAGAATATTTTAATCTTCCTGCTGTCAGTAGTATTTTCAATATAGTTGACCCTTACCTGAATGAAAACAGGACGTAAAGGAAGGGTTTCAGAAATCAAACAAAGCTTTATTCCCGTGCTTACAGTCTGGGTAATTGGAGACCGCGCTGTTCTGCTTCCTATGGTCATATACGGGTTTTTCGCATGAAGCCGTATTGAACAGTATTTCTCGCTTTGTGAACGTGTGCACACAGCGGTCCCCCGGGTTCCAGTTCGTGCGTAATTACGCATCGATGAAAAACCGGAGGTTTAAAAAAAGATAATTAGCTCACCGATAGATTGATGTAAAGGCTGTGGAAATATCCACAAGTCGTGGTCTTTAAAATGCTTTTGGTTTGAAGGCGTTCTGTGCTTCCATTGCGGAGATATGGACAAAAGCATATTCGTGCTTGGTCAAAAAAATGTCATAAAAACGAAAAAGTAAAGGCTGAGAAATCATCCACAATGTATTTTATACACAAAGCAAGTGTTTTTGTAACTCTAAGAGATTTCGTGAAAGCGCTACAGGCGTGCCAAAATCGTTTTCGAACTTCAAGCTAACTTTACCCCGGTATTAGCTCTTCCCCGAACATCGTCTACAGCTGCTGGATTGTGCTCTGCATCTTACTGCTCCGGCAGTTACTTTGACGAAAGACAAATCACTTGTGCGCTTTTAACCTTCTCGCAGCTACGGGCGAGACTGACGCTCACGATATGAAGGCACCCGCTGGTATACCGTCTCTAACTTTCAGTCGCGACAGACTTCGCTTTTTTTAGAAAAAAGTAGATATAGCCCTGAAAAAAGCATTAACTTTATCAGTTTTATATTAATCTATTTTGAATCAAAGTTTGATATTTTGTTTTATTTTTTATTGCATTTTACATAATAATAATAATCATTATTGCTTACACTTATATAGCGCTGTTCTGGATACTCCACTCAATGCGCTTTACAGGTAATGGGGACTCCCCGCCACCACCACCATTCTCCTGAATGATCACAGAGAGTCAGGACCTTGGTTTTACGTCTCAGCCAAAGGACGGCACCTGTTTACAGTTTAGCGTCCCCGTCATTGTACTGGGGTATCAGGACCCGCATGGACCGCAGGGTGTGCGCCCAGCGACAGAAACCAGACGTGTGTCGGGCTCGGCTGCGAGCAGGACAATGACGTCACGTGGACAAAGTAGAGGATTTCAAAACGGTTCTATAAAAGACCTGTGTCAGCTGTTGGTTTGCAGTCTGGACTCTAAATCCTCCGATCCGATTTTAAATCTCTCTAATACCTGAGCTGCGGCTTCTTCCGAGTATTTATTCGTATACTTATTATGTGTAAGTGTATAGATGAAACCTTTCATAGTGTAACGCTTACGGCCGACAGGCACTGTGTAAGAGCCGGTGTACCAGAGCAGGTGACGTCACTGCCCTTCCCTGTGATAGCAGGACCACAGCCCGTGGGTTGTGGGGAGATCTCTCTTAAGCTCACCGGGCTGGGTCGCTGCAGAGAGACATGGGAGTCCCGGGTTCGAGCCCCCGACGGTGGGGGGCTGACCTAATGCGGCGATGGCGCCCGCCTGAGCCCTTGTTGCGTTACAATATATTGTTCAGTTTAAATCAAAATGCTTTACTAATACAAGAGAGAAGTATAGTATGAAGGATGTGACAAATGTATTATTTCACGGAACAAAACGGTTTTTATTTGCATTCGAAATGAAGCGGAATTTTAGCGCAACACACAAGCCCTTTGTCTTTTTTAGTGATTTTTAAACAGACGTAGAAAACGCGTTTTTTTAACACTATAATAGCAGGGTCAGTGGCGTAATGAATAACGCGTTAGGCCTCGTGTCAGAAAATTATAGGTTCGACTGCCATCTGGCTTGTTGAATTTATACCTCTTTTATATAAATGAACTGCACCTGAAAGCTATAGAAAACACTTTGGGTAAGTTGTCTGCAGCCTCCTGCGTCGACAACTTACCCAAAACACTGTACTGTCTGGAGATCAGCTCCAGCTCTGAACTCAATTGCAATGAAAAACCATGCGTAACAAAACTGGAGAACAGCTGAACTTGTGCTCAGTTCGGTGATGAGGGTTCAGAACTGTCGTTGTTGTAATTAGCACGAACTGCACAGGCTCTGAATCAGACCATGTCAATTAGTCTGATCAGTGTAGGACACGTTAATGTAGAATTATTAATAGGTTTATTAGTTAGTTAGTTCAGGTTTACCCACCTGAACTAATGTAGAATTATTACTTGGTCTGTCTCTTGTTTGTATATAAATGAATGTCTCTGACAACTTAATGTTAGTTTTACGATGTAGGTCAGGCGTTGACATATGCACGAGTATACGAAATGTCTCACTCCTGATTCAACTCATGTTCTATAGGAGATTGGCGATTCCTCCTTTTTCTCATACAACCATATCAGAACAGAAGCCCGTGTCACCCAGCTGTGATTCAAGATCGACTCGCATCTTTATCCCTTTTTTGTTCATGATCATTATTTTCTTTAGTTATGATCAATATTGAACTTTTTTTAAATGAAATGACAATAATCAAACATGCAGGCAGATTTTTGAAAAGTATTCGGAATTGACAGGGTGCCCCTTTGGAACAGTCGTCAGAAAATGTGAGAAAATGAAAGTTATGTAAGCTCTCACACAAAGCATTGAAGATTGGAATCTGAGTGTAAAAAAGCTACCTGTCTCCCAATGATAGGCAGGGATACACACCATGACTCGAATAGACTCAGCGAACTTTAACACCTATGATATTACGAGTGCTTTGCACGTGTCGAATTTCAAGAAGGAACTACTACAACAGTTTGGACATAATTCAATACCACCGGCAAAGTCCAATGCCGGCAACTTCTGAGAAAATAATGTTCACTCATGGAATTTGGTCTTTGAATGGCTGGCGGGAAAATTCATTTATACTCCTTTTGCACCCTCAGCTGAAACATGTTAAAATAACAACGCAGATTTGTTGGAGAACCTGACAAGAATTATTGGGTTAGTACTGTATGTATTCTTGTATATTTACTTTAATTTTAATATACATGTAAACATGCATGCTGTATAAGCTATTGTAATTTTAAAATATGTTAGCTGAGGATGCGAGGGGGGCTATTATACCTTGTGAAACACGCAAGGAACCGTAAAAAAGGCTGATATTTGAATAAAATTGGCGATCACAAGAAAACCACAATTTATGTGGTATTATCATCAATATCCTTCAAAATCGACGTTCAAATGAAGGATTTGAAGAAACTATGAAAAAAGCAATAGTAGTAGGAGAGGATTTTGATTTTTGCTCAAGTCAGTAGATCGACGTAGAGTTGCGCCCCTACAAACAGCACAAAGGATGAAACCCACCTCCTTCGTTATTGCTATGTTTGTGCTGGTGAAAGTAGCGTTTGTGCTATTGAAAGCATCTCGGAAGATGAAGGTGCAGTCACTTCCACATGTCCAAGCCAGCAATATGAGGAAGATGGACATGGAGGAAGGTAGTGTGGCCGAGTGGTCTAAGGCACTGGATTTAGGCTCCAGTCTCTCTGGGGGCGTGGGTTCGAATCCCACCGCTGCCAAATGTTAATGTTTTAAGACCTGCAATACAATCAGTAAAAGTGCTTTTTGTTAGGCTGCAGGAGGTGTTAAGAGATAAACTTTCTAAAAGACAGGCTTAACATCAAGGCAGAAAAAATATTTTGTTTTCTCAACAGAAATTCTCTTTGGCACGTTCAGCTTTATGTAGGGAACAACATCTGCCAAGATCACTTTTGAGGCAGTGCACATGATAGTGTACCGGCAAGTACAGTACATTCAATATTGGCTGTGGTGGTGAGCTGCTTTTGTCTGTGAAACTTTTAATTCTTCACGCCGAATCGTTGGCAGGGGTAAAGCTTATTAAATCTTTGAACATAGCGCTCCATCAGAAGTACTTTGTTCGTGATCAAAAGAGATCAGAGGATTAACTTCATGAATTCACATAGCATACCTTACAGGAAAGATTTAAAAGGGGAATTGATTGTGCTTCCTGATGTTGTTCCTGTGGTTTCTTTGGATACAAAGGTGAATGTTCTTTGACGTTCTGCTAGAGTATCCACTGGGTGAGCTTTATCAATTAGCTCGGATAGGTCATCAGTGCTCCGTCTCCGGAAAATAATCAGCACTGTCGATCATGAGTTTACAGATTTCTCCAAATAACAACTATACATTTTAACCCAGCAGTTAGCATTCCTTCAATCCAATAGTTTTACTCTGGGTAAAAAGCAGCGCAATCTATAGAGAGATGATATTCAAATATTTCAACGTTCTTATTGGATTGCCTGTATGGAGATATCGCTCAGAATTCCTAATATGATTTTGAGTTCAGTTTTGCTTTACTACTTTCAGAGTCTTTTATTGACCTTGCTGAAGCAGAGAAATGACATAATCACAAATGCGACCTACCTGTGCTGCTGTTTCTGGTTAATAATTATTATTGCGAGGAAAAAAAAACAGCTCCTTGCATTAAGAGCAAGAGCAACCAACGCGCTCTCTTGTTGAGTTGGGTTTTTTCCGTGGTGCTCTTCCTCAGATGCAAAGTTATTTGGCGAGCAAGGACCTCTGAGAAGGAGCCTGAATCCGTCAAGAACTCTGAAATTCTAATATCGCACTACCGTCTTGTGTACAGAGATCTGCTTCTTCCTTTGTGAGTGTTTTGGTGTATAAGAGCACACTTCCTACCTCGAATGTTAGTTTCAGGAGATGTGTTACCAGATCACAGATCATCTTGAAAAGATTTGGGATGCACTGGCTCAGTTATTTGAAGGAACCTATACCACCAACGCACTTCTGAGAAGCACCTGCACATTTTCGCAATCCTCTCTCTCACCTACAAAGTTATGAAGACACAGACGACCAACAAAAACTAATTTGATTCACTCAATTATTTGTCCATCTCTAAAGCCTGTGTGTATTGACAAGGCAATTCAAAAGCACATATTAAATAAGAACACGATCCTTCTTGTTACCATTCACGTGGTTGGAGCGTTGTTTCGCCCTTTAACATTCTTCTACAATATTTACAAAATGGCTTTATCACTGGAGTTGTGTGCATCAGTCCATGAACATCAACTGTACTGCTGTTTTTCTATGCGTAATTTAATTGCAAGCACTTAAAAGATGCAAAAAGGTTTCAAAGAAAACATAATTGAAAGACAGTCGAGTAAGGAGGTAGAAAAACGCACTCCCCCATTGAAGAATCAACCACCGTCGCCCATGTGACTGGATATAAAAATAAATTATTCATTTCAATTATTCATGAAGGGTGGATTGTGGTCAGTAAACATATGCACATCTTTAAGTCAGTTCCACCATCTGTGCCATAGGGGATGTAGCTCAGTGGTAGAGTGCATGCTTTTCATGTATGAAGTCCTGAGTTCAATCTCTGGCGTCTCCAGATGTCTTATATTATTGTGCTCACATCGCAATCTTCTGTTGAGTAAGAACTCTTTGCTCGTGTTCATAGAGAGCCAGGTTTACACAATTAAATTCAGTCACACACGAAGTGCTACAGTCTTGCTCTGCTGTTTTAAATGTACCTCCAAAGCATTTCGTTCTGTTAACTACCAAATAATTTGAACTAATTTTACGTCATATTCAGGAAATCCAGAGAAGGTCATCAGACTTTTAGTGGCTGTTGAAGAAAACACCTGTTGAATCTCACCAGGGATTTCTTGAGAGATCATTCAGCGAGCAAGTCCTCCCTCTGGACTCCAAACATTTTGGGTTAAACCGTTATTCACATACTCTAACGAAGAGAAATGTTAGTGTCTTCCGGTGTGTGAGCCCATTTCTCAAAAAAAAAAGTTATATAAATTGAATTGTTCTACATTTTAGGCTTGCATAGTCTTATTCATATTTCAGTTAAATCTTTTTTTCTGTAGTAACATCAGTTGATATTAATATTAGCCCTGATTTATAATTGTTTGTAATGGTTTATCTTAAGTAATTTTGTAATTAGTTTCAGTTTTGAAAAATCATGCAGAGAAGCTACCAAAACTGGTAATGTTCATATAGTGTGTAATGCAATAGCAGCATTTTGGGTTGAAAACAAAACGTATATCTTTGTATGAATCCTAACACTTCATAGGCAGCGTTCTAGGACTTCTCGCTTCAGATAAAGTTGTCAATACATCATAGATTTCTACTCAATCAATATCAGCAGTGTTATCGCTACCGAACGCTAAATATAGATCCCGGCAATACTTCGTGAGATCTTCGTAAGAAAATCCAAAATACTACGGAAGGAATCAAATTTATACGTTTCTTTGGATCGAGAAGATGATCATTATGAGACTCAAAACATGCCTGTCTTTTCTTTTTTCGAGGACAAATTAATTATTGAGGTGTAAAAATGGGTTCAAAACCAAAATCACCTGCTATTGCTGCTGTTTCTTCAAATCCTTCAGCTGATCATCGATATCGAGGAATAATATATAGTTTCTTCAAATCCTTCAACTGATCATCGACATAGAGAAATAATATTATACAAATTGTGGTTTTCTTTTAATTGCCAATTTGACTGTAATTACATCTTCGTTTACAGATGTCTTGCATGTATCACAAGGTATAATAGTCGTCGTGCGTCCTCAGTTAAAATGTTTTAAAAAGTACGACAAAAGTACAACATTTATGGTTAAATCCGTATTAAAATGAAGGTAAATATACCAAGATATTAAAATACAATTGTACAGTCCTAACTTAATAATGCCTGTGAAGTTTTCCAAGAAATCCGAACTGTAATTTTGAAATATTATAGATGAGAATGAAAAGAGAGTACAAAGATCAAATTCAATGAGTGAAAATGCACCAGTAGTTCTCTAAACTGAGTTTCTTCCCTGAAATGACTTGCTTGCGAAGCACCAAGCAGCCTTGAACGGTTCGCGGAAATCAAATATACAGTACTGATGGATTCAGAGTGTTCTTTTCAACTTTTGTGCAACATTTTCCTTTGATAGGGCAGAGTTGTCTTTACAATCTGGGTTAAATAAAAAGGTGTGACATCAGTGTTAAACAGCTTTCCTTCTTGGGGAACAACGGTTGTGTTCCATATTTCTAACTATTTTGGTTTCAAGATCGCAATTTAGTGTGAAACATAAAAGCCAGCTGGATAAGCTTGATTAATTTCCGTCACGGGATCAATAAAGTATCTATCTATAAATCTCTTACATGTCATTTACAATGGCCTTTCAACTAATAGCCCGTGCAGGGATCAAACCCCAGCTGTTGGTATGAGTTGCATAAGGCCCTGTAACGCGCAGATAAGAAACTAATCTCTGCTTCTTCATTATATACACAGTGAGCTATATATGCGAGCTTACTGCCCCCTGCGGGCTCTGTATTCGATTGCGGTGGAGACCGGCTGTGGAGATAAAGTGAGATGGGTGTGTACATTAAAAGGCTCATAGCGTCCCTGGAAGGGCTCAAACCACCACCCTTTTTGTTAACAACCGAGCCACAAAGACTCATGTACAGCTTAACACTCCTCGGTCTCAGTGAAAGTGATACACTCCGTAAAATTTCAGGAGATAAATTTGTTTTTAAAGGAAAATCACCAACAGTGGCCGAGATCTACTGGAGTTTTTCATTCTATACTGCGATTTCTGTAGGGTACTCTGTGAAAATATGAGTTTTGACGAGAAGGGATGGACATATAAGGTCAGAAGGCTTGGGGAATTGAACTTTAAGGTGAAGACTGCGGGTTTAGTAGCAGCAAAAACTGATCAGTATCAGTTGACTCTGATATACTTTGAAAATGAACTTGGAGATTTAGAGTCAGATGTGCTACCGTTGCACCATGGGGTACTTAATTAAAAAAAATAGAAAAACAGTGTTCCTGGAACTGTTATTGAGAACAACACCTGCACATCAGCTGCACAGGAAGAATAAAATGTGGTCTGGGATGAAGAGACTCTCTTCAGAAGAGCGGCGCTCTTCACAGAATTTTTTGTGAAGCTGATTTGTCTCCTTTGGGGAATTCAAATTAGCTGATAGTTGTGACCTCGTGGTGCAAAGGTAGCGTGGTCTGATTAAAGATCAGAAAGCTGCGTGTTCAAATCGCGTTGAGGTCTACTTTTAGTTTTTCAGGTTCTGCTCTTCCTGAACACAGAATTCACCCCATGCAGTTGAGTTCTATCTGTACACCACATAGATAATCTAAACAAAATAGAGCCCTACTGGACATACAGTTAGGATCTCACACAGCGAATACCCTTGAACACAAGAGAGAAGGCACAGTTCACATCTGCGAAACATCACATCCGTCTTTAGAGACAGCTACATCAGAGAATGGGATCCCGGAAGTTTCAAATAACTTCTTTTAATACAGGTTCAAGCAAACCTGAAAGTTAGGGAGTTTCCGGACACTTTTGTTTTATTAAAAAGTGTCTGAAGCCTGAAAATGTAATTTGAAATAAAAAAACACTATTGGACATTAGCAGGTACTTTTTGTAACGATTTGCTATTTCATGCAGGAAAACAAAGGAAACAGACCCAATGTTTGCTTTCAGGTGCGGTTCATTACATAATAGACATCTATTACTGAGGAGCTTGAATAAAATTTACACGAGCCAGGTAGAAGTCGGACCTACAATCTTATGATCCAAAATCAGATGCGTTATTTATTAAACTGCTGGTATTTCACATAACCGGAATTCCCCCATAGTGTGCTCACCGTCGCTACTAGTAATATACCACCCCGTCTAAAATTTCAAAGTGAGAAACGTGTTTTCTGATTTTTTATGAGTTTTAAAATATTATCTCTTTAAATCACACAAAGGGTTTATGTTTCGCACTGAAATTCCGATTGATTGAGAATTCAAAGAAAGACTGTTTTCTTCCACAACACCGTATAATTATCACATCCACCAGACTCTCCAACTTCTCCAGACCTTGCTGGGTGAGCATTTGCTCCGATAAATTAGGTCACGTATCATGTTAAATCACTTCTTCTCAACACAACACTTCCCGGTCCACGTTTTCTCTATGAAAAAAAGACATTTTTCCCTTGCACGATTTCTAGTTTTTTATCAAAGCGTACAGAAATAAAAAAGAAGAAGAAATAATGTTGCAGAAGAACTTTGTCGCCCTTGGGAGATGTCAAACGCATTGGACATGAAAAATGCCAGATAAAAGCCAGTTCTCTTCGTTTCTCAGTGTCGGGGCTGCTACTGTATGTAAAAGAGGCAATTTGCTCTGAGAGCAGGTTCAGCGCTTTCTGAACGCAGATGTCTCAGAGCGGTGTGTCCAAGTGTCTGTAAAAGGTGAAGGTTGTCTTGTCACCGTAGCCTAGTTGGTTAAAGTGCCTCTTTATTGAACAACAGAACTGTGGTTCAAATCCCAGCTGTGTATTTCTTCCTATCTTGTAGTACAGAACGTACCATTTGGGGCACTCACAAAGGGCTTGATTTTGTTAAATGCATGTGAAATATTTTAAAAATACAATGCAGATTTATTTGAGAAGTTGACAAGCATTGTTTTGTTAGCACTGTGCAGTTGGATTTTGATATTTGGACATATTTACCTTAATTTTAAACTGTAAATACTGTACAATCTATTGTAATTGTGTTGTAATATTAAAATATGTTAGCTGAGGATGCAAAGGGGTGAAAGGGAAAGGTCAGAGGGTATAGTAACAACAAAGTTAGGATTGGTGGAGGTGGTAGGGGTGTTGATGGTTTTTCTCTGTAGAGGATGATTGAGTTTTTTATCCTTCTCTGAAGTGAGAAACTGGAAGAGTGAAGTTGAGAGATCTGATGACGTTAGTTATGGAAGGAAGTTGATGTGGAGCTGTTAGCCGTAAGAATTCCTTAATGTCTTTGATGTTGTCATCAAAGATAAACTGCAGTCATCAAAGATAAAAAGAAAATTATCTTTGCATACTGCCCTGTCTTTCTCACACCTGAAGAAGGCTCCACAGCTAAAACATTGTGATTCTTTTTTTCTCTTTTCAGCATGGAATAATCCTTTACTTGTTCCTTTGCAGCCTACGCATGCTGACGCAGCTACTCACCTGATATTTAACATTCCTATAATCACAACTATGAATGTCCACTGTGGGTATTTTTTCCATGATTATTTATTCTGTCATTGAAGCATATTTTATGTCATACCGAAGTGTCATAATCACCGAAAACAAATTTGTTTTCATTTAGAAAGTAAGAAAATGATAAATCACTATGAATTGCATTTAGCCTGTTCTGATCTAGATTTTCTATATACTTTAACATGCCATGTTCTCAATGTCACAACTCAGAAATGCAACAGTGAAGTGTTGTAATTACCAATGTACATAGTGTCGGAACATTGAGATGTTTTGGTAATGAGGAAGGAGGGACATGCCATGTTCACAGGGTCATATTTGAAAAAATGGCACAGTAAAATTTCCTAAAGTTCAGGATTTTGATAGTCTGTTCCATTGTCTCTCACACCTCAGTGTCATAATTTTTAGATGTTTTTATAACCAGGGGGTAGGTTTATAGCAAGAAGCAGAAAGTGCCATCACCCGTTGCTCATCCTCGATTAACCATATATTCTCATATGCCATGTTCTAAATGTCCCATTTATATTAAAAAGTTCTTGTAAAATGCAAGATTTTAAGACTTTTGATGATCAGAAGGTAAGGTCGTGGTAAATATGCAGAAAGTGCCTGTGAACTTATGTTTTGCCTTTGTCTTATTTACTTATTGTGTTTGTGTTATTGTGAGTTTTGAAAATTGGTTTACAATTTTCTGAAATGTGTTTCACACAAAAATTATATTTGGATAGTCACTACTTACATATTCCCCTTTCTTCTTCTTCTTCTTCTTTTTCACAGCCTTAGTCCCAGACTGTCCTGGGGTCAGCTGCTTTGGTTGCTCTTCTCCATTTGTCTCTGTCGAGCACATCTTCCTCACTCACTTCACATACCTCCATATCTTTTCTCACACAATCTATCCATCTCTTTCTAGGCCTGCCTCTTCCTCTGTTACCTTCCACCTCAAATTCCATTACCCTCTTTGTTACTTCCTCAACGTCCCTCCTCATGATATGTCCATACCACCGTAACCTCGCCTCTCGCATCTTCTCAACCACATCCACCACCCTACATCGTCTACGGATTTCTTCATTTCTGATCTTATCCTTCATTGAAATCTGCAGAATCCATCTCAACATCCTCATTTCAGTTCTTCTCATCAAGTTCTCTTCCCTCTTTCCAACTGCCAAGCATTCAGCTCCATATAGTAGTACAGGTCTAATCACAGTCTTGTACATTTTGCACTTTAACTTTCTGGGAATTTTCCTGTCACAGATTATTCCAGTTATTTCTCTCCACTTGTTCCATCCAGCTTTCACTCTTTGTTTTACTGCCTCCAGTGTTTCTCCTCCCTTTACCAGTTTTGATCCAAGGTATTTAAAGTCATCAACTTGTTTCAGTTTTCCTCCATTTGTCTCCTCAACATTGGTCATAGTATCTCCTCTTCTCTCCATTACCATTATTTCAGATTTTTCTGCATTCATTTTCAGTCCACCCTTTTCCAGACTCCTCTGCCATTTGAACACTTTCTCCTGTAGTTCTACTTCTGAGTCTGCCTTCAGTGCCACATCATCAGCAAAGATGAGTTCCCAAGGCACTTCTGTTCTTACCTCCTCTGTCAGTGTGTCAATAATGTTTATGAAAAGGAAAGGACTTAGTGCTGATCCTTGGTGTACTCCAACTGTGATTTCAAACTCTTTTGTCTCTCCCCGTTGTGTTATCATCTTCGTAGTTGCATCTCTATAGGTTGCTTGAACTAACTTCACCATGCTTTCTGATACTCCTTTCTTCCTCAAGCACCAATACACCACCTCTCTGGGCACACGGTCATATGCCTTCTCCAAGTCCAGAAAGGCCACATACAGCTTTTTCCCTTTCTCTAGTGTCTTCTCCTGTAACTGTCTCATCACAAAAATGGCATCTGTTGTGCTTTTCCCCGCTGAGAATCCAAATTGTGAGTTGTGGATCCTGATTATCTTCCTGAGTCTCTTGTCCAGAATTTTTTCCAGGATTTTCAATCCATGTTCCAGAAGTTTTATTCCTCTATAGTTTTTACACTCCATTGGGTCTCCTTTCTCCTTGTAGATGGTAACCATACTGCTTTTTGTCCATTCTTCTGGAATTCTCTCTTCCTTTGCAATATTGTTTAGCAATCTCGTCAGCCGCTGAATCCCCTCTTCATCGAGGTTCTTAAAGTGTTCTGCTGCTATTCCTGATGGTCCAGTTGCTTTGCCCACTTTCATCTCTTTGATAGCTTCTGTCACTTCCTTTACTGAAATTTCTTGGATATTCCCCTTTACTGATGATAAATACAGTAATCCATCCCGATTAGTACTTTTAAAAATTACTGTAAAGAGCCATCTACAGGTGAAAGGCGGCATAACATCACAGCAGCAGCATTTAGGGCAGAAGAAGAAGCTGGCGAATAAGAAGCCAGATTCAGCCTCGTTAATGCAATACCATTGGGTGAGGTGGAAAAATATTTCTTGCTCTGAATCCTAACATTTTTATAGGAGGTGTTCTAGTACTTCTTGCCTCAGATAAAACTACCAATACACTTAATTTCTACTCCATCAATATCAGCAGCGTTATCGGTACTGAGTCCTAAATGTACGTCCTGTCATCATATAAAATGTCAAAAGTTTCGACTGCATTCAACTGATCAAATTTCTCTTCGATGACAGTTATAATTTTATCCAAAATACATCCGAAACAAATTTGCACTGTTTTTTTTTTATCCAGAAGAGCATCATCATGAGACTCAAAACATACCTGTTTTTTCTTCTTTCCAGGAGGAAGGATTGTTCAGATGCAAACATTGGTCCAAAATCAATGTACTCTCCTATCGCTGTTGCTTCTTTAAATCCTTCATTTGAACGTCGATATTGAGGGTTGATATCGTACAAATTGTGGTTTTCTTTTAAAGCAAATTATATTAAATTTGAGCCTCTGTTATAGTTGTCTTGGAAGTTTCGGAAGGTATAATAGACCCCCTTGTGCCCTCAGCTAAAATATGATAAAATACAACAAAATGTATTTACATAGAACAGCATTTATGATTACATGTATATTACAATTAAGATAAATATACAAAAGTATTAAAATACAAATGTACAGTCCTAGCATAATCATGCTGTCCAACTGTCTTTTTTGCTTGTCAAGTTCTCCAACAAATCTGTGTCGTAATTTTAAATATTCTAACTAAGGATGCATCGAGAGAATTCTTCTGCTAGCCGTTCGAAGATCAAAGTCCTTGGCTGAATATGATGTCCTTGAATGTTGGTCATTATTGGCCATTCCCAGTGATATTGACTTACATACTTAATTGTTTAACAAAAACATTCACATTTCTTGCAAATATCAAGTGGGTTAAGGTTTTGCTAAGAAATCCGAATAAGTAGAGATGAGGTTTACATTGCAATAATGAGAAGTACATTTCTGGGTGGGCTCAAACCACTAACCTTTCAATTAACAGAGACTCACGTGTGTCCCTTTTCTCCATTTGCAAGCTTAAAAAAAAGAAAATAATGCTTTTTTCTTACCAGCCTGCGATATACAAGGCAATATTTGTATTTCATCTTTCATAAGCTGTATGGATTTCATGAAAAGCAAGTTGTTCCAGAAAGAAAATGAAAACTTGCGTTAAACAAAATCAAGCTGTACGTAATCATCCATAGTGATACATTTTGTAAGACAAGACAGGAAGAAAAGCACTGCTGGGATTTGAACTCAGCATCTCCTGTTTAAGAGGAAAGCATGTTAACCAAATCAGCCAAAGTGCCATCAGTGTATCAACACCATGTCTGAGTCAATGATTGCAGCTGACTGTCACTGGAGGACAGTTCATCGTGAACAAGTCAGCCTGCATAATGAGGGGGAAGAGACTGACTTCTGTGATGCAGTATCGACAGATACTAACCTTCTGTCCAACTGTTCTCTGCTGCATTCTGGATTAGCAGGTAAATATTGGTTTCCATGCGTGTGTAGGGGTTTTGTGTATTTACTGGGACAATTATTAATTGTAGCAGTAAGTCACTAAATGATTCTTTGATGGCTATTAGAAAACCGACCTTGCGGGTTAACTCATTAACGCACACACACAGATACTAATACACTTATTAATACATAAAATGTGCATATAAACATAACAGATCTTAAGAGTGTGGGTTAGCAGAATACAAAAGGTATATATTAAATCATGAAGAGTTCCAAACCAAGAGGGACATATATTCAGTATACCATTCATTTAGACTGTTTCATAAATGAACTGGGATTACAACTTCTACACTAGATACTCAAAAGCAAGTACATCACTCATAGGTATTAGATTGATAACAATTGTGGTTGAGGTAACAATTGAATTCTCGAGCTGTAATGCAGAATGTTGAATACTCATCCGATCTGTGTGGATTCAGATCTCCCGCGGACACAAAGAAGCAGTGGCAGGCTGTTGTTGTGTGCAATCGGCACTCTCTGGCTCGGTGCCAGGCAGTGGCCGGTGCGGCTGGCGAGAAGGAGAGGAGGGAGAGATTCCTGCTGTGATGCGCTGCTGATGCTCTTTGAAGACCGGCTAGTTAGTGTTGGCTGAAACTAGCAGAGCTTGTGCACATGGAAAGCGACTGTGGGTCCAAGCCAGTCACACTCTTTAGATGGGAAGAAGACCAGTTCGTTCCCGATGTAGCGCTAGTCCTGAATCCTGAGATTCAGCTGTCGACAGTTCCAACCGTAGTTCACTCGTTGATCAGGCGAGCTTTGACGGTGGAGTACCGGCGGTTCACGGGGCTTGCTGCTGGGCTAACCTCGGGCGGATCCTTCGGTTATGCGTGGGCAACCTCCGTTCTCGACTCTTAAAACAAAGTTAAGTCCTGGCACTCGGACACAGTGGCCGTCACGTGATTGTCCGAGCTGAGTCTGAGAACGTCCTGGAGGGGCACCTTCTGGGCATCGTGCTGCCTTTTTTATCTGGAGGAACTACGGTAGTTCAGTGGCTTAAAGTTCCGCGGGCATTCGAGACCCATGTGGGGTTACCCTGCCCTACCAGTTCCTCATTGGCTGATTGAGGTGGAGGATGAGTAACAGTGACCTCTGACCTTAGGGTTGTAAACCTTGGGATGAGCCTCTCCCATGGAATCTCCCAGACAGTAAGGCGCCAGAGATGACCACTTATTAGGGTGGCTGGTGAATCTCAGCCTTGGGAGCTGTTCCTTATCAGGAAACTCTATCAGCTAGAAAAACACCTTAAATGTGAACCAGATGGAATGGCCTCTCTGTATCCAGCTGCACTGAGATGAGGGAGAGAGGGACTGGCAAGGGAGCAGCAAATTTAATTCCTGTATTTTAAATACGCCTTGCCGCTACAGAAGTGTCCTTAGAAGAAAAACATCTTCTATGATAGTGGTACAGTCCATCACACCCCTCCTATAGCCTTTCAAAGAGAAAAAAAACTGACAACAAAGTATGTCTATGTGTGGTAATCAACCAGGTCTTACAAACATTCTTAAACCCTTCCATCTCCTTTCATTCCAAATGATTTGTACATGTTAGAAGGTTAATTTTGGCTTCTGATATTATGGTGGATTAAGAGTCCTGAAATCTTTGTAGAAGTATAAAGATGAAGGAAAGGGCAGTGTAATCATGGCCAAGAGAAGGCAAATGTTGGACTATCTGCTTGGATTGAATGGAGCAAAACGTAGGCAACTCCTTGAGCAGAACCTGCTTCATCCTTCAGACTGGGGTTTCTGAAGATCTGTACATTTGAACTTTCAAAGTGACTAAAGTAAAGGAGTTTTCCCTTTTTACCACATAATTCCCACAGATCAACACTAACAGAGAGCCTAATTCCAGCCAGGATTCAATCACTGTCTCTCAGGCATCCCAGCAGTGGATTTCATGACTTCAGAAAGTCATCTTCACCAGTGGAGAACTCAATGCTCTGAGGTTTACTGGCAGAGTCTCACACTGGGTAATGTTAGATGTTGATAAATAATGTCCTATGGAATTCTACTATTGATAAATTCTACTATGGAACTGTGATGTGTCCTGAAAAAAATCTTCTATGATAGTGGTACAGTCCAGCACAGCCTTTAAAAGAGAAAAAAAAACAAGGTAAGTCTGTGGTGTAATCAACTAGGTCTTGCAAACATACTTAACCTCTTCCAGCTACCAACATTACAAATGCTGTTTACACATTAGATGGTTATTTTTGGCTTCTGATATTATGGTGGATAAAGAGCCCTGAAATCTTTGTAGAAGGACAAAAGACGGAAAGAAAGGGCAGTGTAACCATGGCCAAGAGAAGGGAAATGTTGGGGAGAGCTTTTTTCATTCACTTTTTATCATTGTTTTTCCAGCCCAACAAAGATCAACATATATGAGCAGGCGTCCTGTGCCAAATCCAATCTGCCTTCCTTCCAAGCATACAGGAATGTGAGTGAATTAAATATTGACATATGAAAATACACAAAAATATGCAATCACACTGTAGTGTGCTTTCTGAAGGCACCAGTTCTGTAGGGTTTGGGCATTTACTGGGACAATTATTAATTGTAGCAGTAAATCACAAAATTGATTCTTTTGATGTCTTTAGAATCCAACCATGCGACATAACTCAAACAACGCACACACACAGGTACTAATACACGAGGATACATTTATTAATACATAGAATATGCATATAAACCTAACAGATCTTATCGAGAGGGTTATCAGAATACAAAAGGTATATATTCAGTCAGTTACAAAGTGTTACACATATCAAAAGGACATACGTTCAGTATATCATTCATTTAGACCGTTTCATAAATGAACTTGGTTATAACTTCTACATTAGATACTCAAAACAAGTACATAACTCTTAGGAATTAAATTGATATCAACTGGTTGGGATAACAATTGAATTCTCGAGCAGTAATGCAGTGAAGTTGAATACTCATCCAATCTCTGGGGATTCAGCATGAGTATTCAACCTGCGGACTCAAAGAAACAGTTGCAGGCTGTTGCTGTCCAATCCGCGCTCTCTGGCTCGGTGCCAGGCTGTGCTGTGCGGCTTGCGACTGTGCGCTGCTGATGCTCACTGACCGGCTAGTTAGTGTTGGCTTTAACTAGCAAAGTTTGCGCACAGGAGAAAAGATGACTGTGGGTCCCAGCAAGTCAGGAAGAAGACCAGTTCGTTCCTGATGAAGCGCTAGTTCTGAATAGTGATTCAGCTGTCCACAGTTCCAACCTGTTCACGAGGCCTGCTACTGGTGCTAACCTTGGGTGGATCCTCTGGTTACTCTCTGGCAACCTCCGCTCTAGACTCTTAGAACAAAGGAAAGTTCTGGCACTCGGACACACTGGCCGTTCCGTGGTTGTCTGGGCTGAGTCTCAGGATGGTCAGGAGGCGCTCTGCGAGAATGTCCTGCCCTTGGGAGCCTTCTGCTCCTGGGCCGTCCTGCCCTGGAATTCTCCTTTGAATTCCCTTTAGAAAAGTCCACAGAATTCTCCTGAATCTTACTACAGGCTCTCTGTGTTTCTTGTTTTTACCTGGAGGAACTTCAGCTCGTTGATTGGTGAAAGTTCCATGGGCATCAGAGTCCCACGTGGGTTACTCGGCCCTACCAGTCCCTGATTGGTTGATCAAGGTGAGATATGAGTCATTTACTCCTGACACCTAGGAATGCAGTCCAGATGTCCATCTGGCACTCCCTAGACAGATAGGCGCCAATGGATGACCATTGATCATGATAGCCAGGCTTAGCTAAGTGCATCCCCCTTTGGGAGCTGTCCCTTATCAAAGGAAATCTTAAATCAGCCTGCATGAATAGTTTCTCTGTGGCTGCACCACAGAGATGAACAGAGATGGGGCCTCATTTGGGAAGGCTCAGAACACTTAATTCTTTCTTATTAATAAGCCTCGCTGCTACAACACATATGCAGTTTGAGCAAACATAAGACAATAACCAAGTACCACAAACTACCAGGCATCTAGTATCATTAGCAGTTCAGCTGGGGAGCTGCATCACCATGTGTAGGCTGCAGAGGAACAAGTAATAGGTCTATTCCATGCTTAAAAGAAAAGAAAGAAAACACAACATTTCAGCCGTGGAACCCTCACACCTGAAGAAGGCTCCACGGCTGAAACGTTGTGTTTTCTTTCTTCTCTTTTCATCTAGTGTCATTAGCCTTTTAACAGTTCCTGTCAAAATAAAATAGAAATGGATAACATTCTAGAGAGAGTTTGAAATACCAAGGTACAATTTAAAACATATCTCTTCCACTACAACCACAATATTTTGGAGAGATCGTTGAACCTCACTGTTCTGACATGTCCGTTAGCCTCCGTCCTGCTTCAGCAATGAATGTGGCGGGGCACATTCTGAGGGAGATGAGGTCAATCATGTGGCAAGAAAACCACGCTATGCTTTTTTTTGAGATCCTGAAAAGGACAGAAGGGCCATGTATATGTGTGCAGCTGGATATGTAATTGCAGGTGGCGTAGCAGATTCTGCTGAAGCCCCACTGCCTGGTGTGGACGGTAGCTGTGTATATTGCAGCAGAATTGTGCATGTGAGATCAAGGGGGCATGTCATGTGTTTCAGCACTTCACTCCCTTCAGTAGCACATGAATCCTGAGTTCTTTGGATGACCCGTGGACCGATCTTTCACGATGAAGAATTCCTTAAGAAGAACAGATCTCGGCCCACCATCCCAATGCCTCCGTCTCAAAACATCAACCTCCCACTGCCCTTAGTCTGCAAGGCATTCCTTTCAAATGCGATGACAACGCTGGGACCTTCGTTGCCTATTGTACGAGCTGAACTTTTGTGCTCATCAATTCAACGCTCTTTCCATCAACTCATCTTGTCTTTTGACGCTTCGTGTTTTGCGCTCCTTTGACTATCGGCATATCGGGTGACTGCAAACACTGAAGTTCTTGCTTACGGAGTGTGGAACATTGTTTTCAAGTGATCGCTGTTCTGTCATGTTGACGCCGAGTGAATCTTTCCTTGGCAACATGGGCAGGCTGACAGCAGTGCGAGCGAAAGTAATGGCAAATTTCTTGACTTATTTCTGAATGTGAATGTTCTTTAGAAAAGGGATGCGGCGTTGCTTTTCGCCCGTGTAAAGGTCACACATTCCAGACGTGGTTATGAGCGAACAGTTGCCACAAGTGTTTGAAAAGAACAAGAGAGGAAGCAGGCCTGCCCCGTGTGAGGATCAAACTCAGGCCCTTCAGATGACGAGACTGATGCACTACCAATTATGCCAACAAGCCCAGCTGCAGGACACATAGCGGAAAGTTTGCCTCACATGGATTTCAGTCGCCCGTTCCCTAATCTTTAGACGCCCTCTGCTGAATGTTGCATTTGCCTTTTGATCTCACCGATACATTTTTGGTCTGTTTCTGTT
Source organism: Lepisosteus platostomus (assembly GCF_059453375.1). Classification (NCBI taxonomy): domain Eukaryota; kingdom Metazoa; phylum Chordata; class Actinopteri; order Semionotiformes; family Lepisosteidae; genus Lepisosteus; species Lepisosteus platostomus. Next base: position 19,688,367 of record NC_142615.1, on the reverse strand, counting down.
GCGAGTCCGTCTTTCAGATCTCACCTAGCACAAGTCTCTCTGGCTGAAATGGACTCTCTGCTTCAGCATCGTGCCCTCACTCAGCCATTAAAAATGTCACTCGGACTTCTGACAAGCTGACATGAAATGTCAAGAGAGAGTGGCGGAGACGCTTAAGCCAGAGAGAAGATGAAAAGGGGGCGTGGCTGCGAAACGCTTGACAGCTGCACGATGCTCTCCACGCAAGGCGTGACCACAGGCTAAAGGACACCTTTTGGCACATCAAGCTCTAAGCACACACCTGGGGGATGCGGGAATGGATCCTGCTACCTTCCACATGCAAAGCAAGCGCTGTACCATACAAACCAACCCCCCTCACTGGGGCTTATCCCTCGGCGTCACCTAGTGCCGCTTGATCCCCTCTTACCGGGCACAGTTCACTGCCCTTCGTCTGCAAGGCAGTCGTGTAATTGCGGCTTTCTTGACTTATTAATGAAGGTCTGACTGGACGAGCGAATGACGCCTCTCCCCCATCCTCAAGCTCGCTGACAGATTGAAATGGAAAGTGCTGCTGTGGCTCATTGGTCTAGTGGTATGATTCTCGCTTAGGGTATGAGAGGTCCCGGGTTCAACTCCCGGACGAGCCCTTGTGTGCTCCTTTCCTCCTCTTCCACAAGACTGGGAACTGATATCCACATCACTTCGCAGCGTCTGCTTATGGCAAACGATGGAATGTGACTAATGACTGAACGAGCCTGGTGAATTCTCATCACGTGGCACAATGAGAGCGTGCAGTCAGCTGTCCGAGGCGGCAACCTCATTGCTCGTTCAAAAGAACACGTACTGAAAACTCATCACCACTGTGTCGTAGATGAGCACCGCGATCGCTTGTTGTCATGCGTCCTTACTTGGGAAATGCAGAAGCAAAAACTGCCCTCTCTCAGCTACCGAAACGTGTGCGGCTCGCCTTGCGCTCTCTGCGCCTCGCATATTTGTGGAGCTGTCTGCTCTTCTTTCTGTTGAAGTAATCACGTTACGGGGCGTCCTGCAGCCTATGATGTTCTCACTGAGAGCTTTCAAGATTTGAAGGAAAACTACGAGCTTGATGGCTCAAGTCGAACGAATGTGATTGTTAAGCAATCGATGATCAAAAGCACGTCTTCTAACAATTCGTGAGAGTATTATCAGCACTGTTTTCACTCGGATATACTTTTCACTTGCTAAGCTGACAAATTGGACGAGAAAATGCCGGAGACGCACTCAGTGCAGACTGAGGTTGGGAAGGAGGTGTGGCCCTTCAACGCTTGACAACTGAAGGACATTCTCTCCGCAACGGAGGAGCACCTGTCAGAAGTCACAGAAGCTAAACAAGAGCACCGGGCTTCCGGAGATCCAAACTCAGACCTGGAGGATGCGGGCATCGATCCCACTACCTCTTGCATGCTAAGCGAGCGCTCTACCATTTGAGCTAATCCCCCTCGCTTCATGCTTCTCGGCATCATGTCTTACCGCCTCTGCCCCTCTTACCGGGCACCGCCCACTGCCCTTGGTCTGCAAGGCAGTCCTTTCAAGTGCGATGACGACGCTGAGACCTTCGTTGCCTATTGTACGAGCTGAACTTTTGTGCTCATCAATTCAACGCTCTTTCCATCAACTCATCTTGTCTTTTGACGCTTCGTGTTTTGCGCTCCTTTGACTATCGGCATATCGGGTGACTGCAAACACTGAAGTTCTTGCTTACGGAGTGTGGAACATTGTTTTCAAGTGATCGCTGTTCTGTCATGTTGACGCCGAGTGAATCTTTCTTTGGCAACATGGGCAGGCTGACAGCAGTGCGAGCGAAAGTAATGGCAAATTTCTTGACTTATTTCTGAATGTGAATGTTCTTTAGAAAAGGGATGCGGCGTTGCTTCTCGCCCGTGTAAAGGTCACGCATTCCAGACGTGGTTATGAGCGAACAGTTGCCGCAAGTGTTTGAAAGAGCAAGAGAGGAAGCAGCCCTGCCCCGTGTGAGGGTCAAACTCAGGCCCTTCAGATGACGAGACTGACGCACTACCAATTACGCCAACAAGCCCAGCTGCAGTACACACACCGGAAAGTTTGCCTCACATGGATTTCAGTCGCCCGTTCCCTAATCTTTAGACGCCCTCTGCTGAATGTTGCATTTGCCTTTTGATCTCACCGATACATTTTTGGTCTGTTTCTGTTGCGAGTCCGTCTTTCAGATCTCACCTAGCACAAGTCTCTGTGGCTGAAGTGGCCTCTCTGCTTCAGCATCGTGCCCTCACTCAGCCATTAAAAATGTCACTCGGACTTCTGACATGCTGACATGAAATGTCAAGAGAGAGGGGCGGAGTGACGCTTAAGCCAGAGAGAAGATGAAAAGGGGGCGTGGCTGCGAAACGCTTGACAGCTGCACGATGCTCTCCATGTAAGGCGGGACCACAGGCTAAAGGACACCTTTCGGCACATCAAGCTCTAAGCACACACCTGGAGGATGCGGGAATTGATCCTGCTATCTCCCACATGCAAAGCAAGCGCTGTACCATACAAGCCAACCCCCCTCGCTGGGACTTATGCCTCGGCGTCACCTAGTGCCGCTTGTTCCCCTCTTACCGGGCACAGTTCACTGCCCTTCGTCTGCAAGGCAGTCGTGTAATTGCAGCTTTCTTGACTTATTGATGAAGGTCTGACTGGACGAGCGAATGGCGCCTCTCCCCATCCTCAAGCTCGCTGACAGATTGAAATGGAAAGTGCTGCTGTGGCTCGTTGGTCTAGTGGTATGATTCTCGCTTAGGGTGCGAGAGGTCCCGGGTTCAACTCCCGGACGAGCCCTCGTGTGCTCTTTTCCTCCTCTTCCACAAGACTGGGAACTGATATCCACATCACTTCGCAGCGTCTGCTTATGGCAAACGATGGAATGTGACTAATGACTGAACGAGCCTGGTGAATTCTCATCACGTGGCACAATGAGAGCGTGCAGTCAGCTGTCCAAGGCGGCAACCTCATTTCTCGTTCAAAAGAACACGTACTGAAAACTCATCACCACTGTGTCGTAGATGAGCACCGCGATCGCTTGTTGTCATGCGTCCTTACTTGGGAAATGCAGAAGCAAAAACTGCCCTCTCTCAGCCACCGAAACGTGTGCGGCTCGCCTTGCGCTCTCTGCGCCTCACATATTTCTCGAGCTGTCTGCTCTTCTTTCTGTTGAAGTAATCAAGTTACGGGGCGTCCTGCAGCCTATGATGTTCTCACTGAGAGCTTTCAAGATTTGAAGGAAAACTACGAGCTTGATGGCTCAAGTCGAACGAATGTGATTGTTAAGCAATCGATGATCTGTCTCCCTGGCTCTGCATACAGCCTTGGAACACCTGGACACTAAGAACTCGTATGTGAGAATGCTGTTTGTGGACTACAGTTCAGCATTCAATTCCATCATACCCAGTCAACTGGTGACAAAGCTCAGGGGATTAGGTCTGTGCAACTCTGTCTGCAACTGGCTGCTGGACTTTCTTATCGAGAGACCACAGGTGGTGCGGATAGGCAATAAAACATCAACACCACTCACCCTGAGCACTGGAACCCCACAAGGCTGCTGTCTGAGTCTAAGGTTGTACTCCCTATTTACTCACGACTGCACAGCAAGACACAGCAATAACCGCATCATCAAGTTTGCCGATGACACCACTATAATAGGACTGATCAGTGATGATGACGAGTCCACTTACAGGGATGAAGTTGTACAGCTGCTTAGGTGGTGTCATAGCAATAACCTGGACTTGAACATAAAGAAAACGAAAGAGCTAATAGTGGACTTTCGGAGACACAGGCCACACACTCACAGCCCACTCAGTATTGATGGAACGGAAGTGGAAACAGTCACCAGCTTTAGGTTTTTGGGAATTCACATCTCTAAAGATCTAACCTGGACTGTGAACACTGACTCTATCATGAAGAAGGCTCAGCAGCGCCTTTATTTCTTAAGGTGCCTCAAGCGATGGGGGATGCCAATACATGTGTTGGTGAACTTCTACCGCTGCACTATCGAGAGCGTCCTCACCAACGGGATCACCGTGTGGTATGGCAACACCTCTTCGCGAGAAAGAAAGGCACTGCAGAGAATGGTCAATATGGCCCAGAAGATCATTGGCTGCGGTCTCACCGAGATTAAACAGCTCTACGAGGACCGCTGCCGTGGTAGAATTCTGGCCATCACAGAGGACAGTCACCACCCCGGGCATGAGCTCTTCACCCCACTGCCCTCAGGCAAGAGATATAAGAGCATACGGACACTTAATACTAGATTCATCAATAGCTTCTATCCACAAGCAGTGAGACTGGCGAACACATTTAGCCATCCCCCTCGGACCACACCCACACCATCACCATCTACCTCATTGTAATTTATTTATTGTACGTCTCCAGTCATTGTTTACATGTCTGTATTGTTTACATTCAAACTGCCTGCATGTTTACTTGCACATTGTCTATTGTTTGCACATTGTCTTGATGCACTGTTTGCACTTTGTTTTGTTTTTACACTTGTTTTACAACCGAGAGACTTTCTGTAAGTAAGAATTCCATTGTACCAGTACCGGTTACATATGGCAATAAAGTTCAAGTTCAAGTTCAAGTTCAAGTTCAAAGCACGTCTTCTAACAATTCGTGAGAGTATTATCAGCACTGTTTTCACTCGGATATACTTTTCACTTGCTAAGCTGACAAATTGGACGAGAAAATGCCGGAGACGCACTCAGTGCAGACTGAGGTTGGGAAGGAGGTGTGGCCCTTCAACGCTTGACAACTGAAGGACATTCTCTCCGCAACGGAGGAGCACCTGTCAGAAGTCGCAGAAGCTAAACAAGAGCACCGGGCTTCCGGAGATCCAAACTCAGACCTGGAGGATGCGGGCATCGATCCCGCTACCTTTTGCATGCTAAGCGAGCGCTCTACCATTTGAGCTAATCCCCCTCGCTTCATGCTTCTCGGCATCATGTCTTACCGCCTCTGCCCCTCTTACCGGGCACCGCCCACTGCCCTTGGTCTGCAAGGCAGTCCTTTCAAGTGCGATGACGACGCTGAGACCTTCGTTGCCTATTGTACGAGCTGAACTTTTGTGCTCATCAATTCAACGCTCTTTCCATCAACTCATCTTGTCTTTTGACGCTTCGTGTTTTGCGCTCCTTTGACTATCGGCATATCGGGTGACTGCAAACACTGAAGTTCTTGCTTACGGAGTGTGGAACATTGTTTTCAAGTGATCGCTGTTCTGTCATGTTGACGCCAAGTGAATCTTTCTTTGGCAACATGGGCAGGCTGACAGCAGTGCGAGCGAAAGTAATGGCAAATTTCTTGACTTATTTCTGAATGTGAATGTTCTTTAGAAAAGGGATGCGGCGTTGCTCTCGCCCGTGTAAAGGTCACGCATTCCAGACGTGGTTATGAGCGAACAGTTGCCGCAAGTGTTTGAAAAGAGCAAGAGAGGAAGCAGCCCTGCCCCGTGTGAGGATCAAACTCAGGCCCTTCAGATGACGAGACTGACGCACTATTAATTACGCCAACAAGCCCAGCTGCAGTACACACACCGGAAAGTTTGCCTCACATGGATTTCAGTCGCCCGTTCCCTAATCTTTAGACGCCCTCTGCTGAATGTTGCATTTGCCTTTTGATCTCACCGATACATTTTTGGTCTGTTTCTGTTGCGAGTCCGTCTTTCAGATCTCACCTAGCACAAGTCTCTGTGGCTGAAGTGGCCTCTCTGCTTCAGCATCGTGCCCTCACTCAGCCATTAAAAATGTCACTCGGACTTCTGACATGCTGACATGAAATGTCAAGAGAGAGGGGCGGAGTGACGCTTAAGCCAGAGAGAAGATGAAAAGGGGGCGTGGCTGCGAAACGCTTGACAGCTGCACGATGCTCTCCATGTAAGGCGGGACCACAGGCTAAAGGACACCTTTCGGCACATCAAGCTCTAAGCACACACCTGGAGGATGCGGGAATTGATCCTGCTATCTCCCACATGCAAAGCAAGCGCTGTACCATACAAGCCAACCCCCCTCGCTGGGACTTATGCCTCGGCGTCACCTAGTGCCGCTTGTTCCCCTCTTACCGGGCACAGTTCACTGCCCTTCGTCTGCAAGGCAGTCGTGTAATTGCAGCTTTCTTGACTTATTGATGAAGGTCTGACTGGACGAGCGAATGGCGCCTCTCCCCATCCTCAAGCTCGCTGACAGATTGAAATGGAAAGTGCTGCTATGGCTCGTTGGTCTAGTGGTATGATTCTCGCTTAGGGTGCGAGAGGTCCCGGGTTCAACTCCCGGACGAGCCCTCGTGTGCTCTTTTCCTCCTCTTCCACAAGACTGGGAACTGATATCCACATCACTTCGCAGCGTCTGCTTATGGCAAACGATGGAATGTGACTAATGACTGAACGAGCCTGGTGAATTCTCATCACGTGGCACAATGAGAGCGTGCAGTCAGCTGTCCAAGGCGGCAACCTCATTGCTCGTTCAAAAGAACACGTACTGAAAACTCATCACCACTGTGTCGTAGATGAGCACCGCGATCGCTTGTTGTCATGCGTCCTTACTTGGGAAATGCAGAAGCAAAAACTGCCCTCTCTCAGCCACCGAAACGTGTGCGGCTCGCCTTGCGCTCTCTGCGCCTCACATATTTCTCGAGCTGTCTGCTCTTCTTTCTGTTGAAGTAATCAAGTTACGGGGCGTCCTGCAGCCTATGATGTTCTCACTGAGAGCTTTCAAGATTTGAAGGAAAACTACGAGCTTGATGGCTCAAGTCGAACGAATGTGATTGTTAAGCAATCGATGATCTGTCTCCCTGGCTCTGCATACAGCCTTGGAACACCTGGACACTAAGAACTCGTATGTGAGAATGCTGTTTGTGGACTACAGTTCAGCATTCAATTCCATCATACCCAGTCAACTGGTGACAAAGCTCAGGGGATTAGGTCTGTGCAACTCTGTCTGCAACTGGCTGCTGGACTTTCTTATCGAGAGACCACAGGTGGTGCGGATAGGCAATAAAACATCAACACCACTCACCCTGAGCACTGGAACCCCACAAGGCTGCTGTCTGAGTCTAAGGTTGTACTCCCTATTTACTCACGACTGCACAGCAAGACACAGCAATAACCGCATCATCAAGTTTGCCGATGACACCACTATAATAGGACTGATCAGTGATGATGACGAGTCCACTTACAGGGATGAAGTTGTACAGCTGCTTAGGTGGTGTCATAGCAATAACCTGGACTTGAACATAAAGAAAACGAAAGAGCTAATAGTGGACTTTCGGAGACACAGGCCACACACTCACAGCCCACTCAGTATTGATGGAACGGAAGTGGAAACAGTCACCAGCTTTAGGTTTTTGGGAATTCACATCTCTAAAGATCTAACCTGGACTGTGAACACTGACTCTATCATGAAGAAGGCTCAGCAGCGCCTTTATTTCTTAAGGTGCCTCAAGCGATGGGGGATGCCAATACATGTGTTGGTGAACTTCTACCGCTGCACTATCGAGAGCGTCCTCACCAACGGGATCACCGTGTGGTATGGCAACACCTCTTCGCGAGAAAGAAAGGCACTGCAGAGAATGGTCAATATGGCCCAGAAGATCATTGGCTGCGGTCTCACCGAGATTAAACAGCTCTACGAGGACCGCTGCCGTGGTAGAATTCTGGCCATCACAGAGGACAGTCACCACCCCGGGCATGAGCTCTTCACCCCACTGCCCTCAGGCAAGAGATATAAGAGCATACGGACACTTAATACTAGATTCATCAATAGCTTCTATCCACAAGCAGTGAGACTGGCGAACACATTTAGCCATCCCCCTCGGACCACACCCACACCATCACCATCTACCTCATTGTAATTTATTTATTGTACGTCTCCAGTCATTGTTTACATGTCTGTATTGTTTACATTCAAACTGCCTGCATGTTTACTTGCACATTGTCTATTGTTTGCACATTGTCTTGATGCACTGTTTGCACTTTGTTTTGTTTTTACACTTGTTTTACAACCGAGAGACTTTCTGTAAGTAAGAATTCCATTGTACCAGTACCGGTTACATATGGCAATAAAGTTCAAGTTCAAGTTCAAGTTCAAGTTCAAAGCACGTCTTCTAACAATTCGTGAGAGTATTATCAGCACTGTTTTCACTCGGATATACTTTTCACTTGCTAAGCTGACAAATTGGACGAGAAAATGCCGGAGACGCACTCAGTGCAGACTGAGGTTGGGAAGGAGGTGTGGCCCTTCAACGCTTGACAACTGAAGGACATTCTCTCCGCAACGGAGGAGCACCTGTCAGAAGTCGCAGAAGCTAAACAAGAGCACCGGGCTTCCGGAGATCCAAACTCAGACCTGGAGGATGCGGGCATCGATCCCGCTACCTTTTGCATGCTAAGCGAGCGCTCTACCATTTGAGCTAATCCCCCTCGCTTCATGCTTCTCGGCATCATGTCTTACCGCCTCTGCCCCTCTTACCGGGCACCGCCCACTGCCCTTGGTCTGCAAGGCAGTCCTTTCAAGTGCGATGACGACGCTGAGACCTTCGTTGCCTATTGTACGAGCTGAACTTTTGTGCTCATCAATTCAACGCTCTTTCCATCAACTCATCTTGTCTTTTGACGCTTCGTGTTTTGCGCTCCTTTGACTATCGGCATATCGGGTGACTGCAAACACTGAAGTTCTTGCTTACGGAGTGTGGAACATTGTTTTCAAGTGATCGCTGTTCTGTCATGTTGACGCCGAGTGAATCTTTCTTTGGCAACATGGGCAGGCTGACAGCAGTGCGAGCGAAAGTAATGGCAAATTTCTTGACTTATTTCTGAATGTGAATGTTCTTTAGAAAAGGGATGCGGCGTTGCTTCTCGCCCGTGTAAAGGTCACGCATTCCAGACGTGGTTATGAGCGAACAGTTGCCGCAAGTGTTTGAAAAGAGCAAGAGAGGAAGCAGCCCTGCCCCGTGTGAGGATCAAACTCAGGCCCTTCAGATGACGAGACTGACGCACTATTAATTACGCCAACAAGCCCAGCTGCAGTACACACACCGGAAAGTTTGCCTCACATGGATTTCAGTCGCCCGTTCCCTAATCTTTAGACGCCCTCTGCTGAATGTTGCATTTGCCTTTTGATCTCACCGATACATTTTTGGTCTGTTTCTGTTGCGAGTCCGTCTTTCAGATCTCACCTAGCACAAGTCTCTGTGGCTGAAGTGGCCTCTCTGCTTCAGCATCGTGCCCTCACTCAGCCATTAAAAATGTCACTCGGACTTCTGACATGCTGACATGAAATGTCAAGAGAGAGGGGCGGAGTGACGCTTAAGCCAGAGAGAAGATGAAAAGGGGGCGTGGCTGCGAAACGCTTGACAGCTGCACGATGCTCTCCATGTAAGGCGGGACCACAGGCTAAAGGACACCTTTCGGCACATCAAGCTCTAAGCACACACCTGGAGGATGCGGGAATTGATCCTGCTATCTCCCACATGCAAAGCAAGCGCTGTACCATACAAGCCAACCCCCCTCGCTGGGACTTATGCCTCGGCGTCACCTAGTGCCGCTTGTTCCCCTCTTACCGGGCACAGTTCACTGCCCTTCGTCTGCAAGGCAGTCGTGTAATTGCAGCTTTCTTGACTTATTGATGAAGGTCTGACTGGACGAGCGAATGGCGCCTCTCCCCATCCTCAAGCTCGCTGACAGATTGAAATGGAAAGTGCTGCTATGGCTCGTTGGTCTAGTGGTATGATTCTCGCTTAGGGTGCGAGAGGTCCCGGGTTCAACTCCCGGACGAGCCCTCGTGTGCTCTTTTCCTCCTCTTCCACAAGACTGGGAACTGATATCCACATCACTTCGCAGCGTCTGCTTATGGCAAACGATGGAATGTGACTAATGACTGAACGAGCCTGGTGAATTCTCATCACGTGGCACAATGAGAGCGTGCAGTCAGCTGTCCAAGGCGGCAACCTCATTGCTCGTTCAAAAGAACACGTACTGAAAACTCATCACCACTGTGTCGTAGATGAGCACCGCGATCGCTTGTTGTCATGCGTCCTTACTTGGGAAATGCAGAAGCAAAAACTGCCCTCTCTCAGCCACCGAAACGTGTGCGGCTCGCCTTGCGCTCTCTGCGCCTCACATATTTCTCGAGCTGTCTGCTCTTCTTTCTGTTGAAGTAATCAAGTTACGGGGCGTCCTGCAGCCTATGATGTTCTCACTGAGAGCTTTCAAGATTTGAAGGAAAACTACGAGCTTGATGGCTCAAGTCGAACGAATGTGATTGTTAAGCAATCGATGATCTGTCTCCCTGGCTCTGCATACAGCCTTGGAACACCTGGACACTAAGAACTCGTATGTGAGAATGCTGTTTGTGGACTACAGTTCAGCATTCAATTCCATCATACCCAGTCAACTGGTGACAAAGCTCAGGGGATTAGGTCTGTGCAACTCTGTCTGCAACTGGCTGCTGGACTTTCTTATCGAGAGACCACAGGTGGTGCGGATAGGCAATAAAACATCAACACCACTCACCCTGAGCACTGGAACCCCACAAGGCTGCTGTCTGAGTCTAAGGTTGTACTCCCTATTTACTCACGACTGCACAGCAAGACACAGCAATAACCGCATCATCAAGTTTGCCGATGACACCACTATAATAGGACTGATCAGTGATGATGACGAGTCCACTTACAGGGATGAAGTTGTACAGCTGCTTAGGTGGTGTCATAGCAATAACCTGGACTTGAACATAAAGAAAACGAAAGAGCTAATAGTGGACTTTCGGAGACACAGGCCACACACTCACAGCCCACTCAGTATTGATGGAACGGAAGTGGAAACAGTCACCAGCTTTAGGTTTTTGGGAATTCACATCTCTAAAGATCTAACCTGGACTGTGAACACTGACTCTATCATGAAGAAGGCTCAGCAGCGCCTTTATTTCTTAAGGTGCCTCAAGCGATGGGGGATGCCAATACATGTGTTGGTGAACTTCTACCGCTGCACTATCGAGAGCGTCCTCACCAACGGGATCACCGTGTGGTATGGCAACACCTCTTCGCGAGAAAGAAAGGCACTGCAGAGAATGGTCAATATGGCCCAGAAGATCATTGGCTGCGGTCTCACCGAGATTAAACAGCTCTACGAGGACCGCTGCCGTGGTAGAATTCTGGCCATCACAGAGGACAGTCACCACCCCGGGCATGAGCTCTTCACCCCACTGCCCTCAGGCAAGAGATATAAGAGCATACGGACACTTAATACTAGATTCATCAATAGCTTCTATCCACAAGCAGTGAGACTGGCGAACACATTTAGCCATCCCCCTCGGACCACACCCACACCATCACCATCTACCTCATTGTAATTTATTTATTGTACGTCTCCAGTCATTGTTTACATGTCTGTATTGTTTACATTCAAACTGCCTGCATGTTTACTTGCACATTGTCTATTGTTTGCACATTGTCTTGATGCACTGTTTGCACTTTGTTTTGTTTTTACACTTGTTTTACAACCGAGAGACTTTCTGTAAGTAAGAATTCCATTGTACCAGTACCGGTTACATATGGCAATAAAGTTCAAGTTCAAGTTCAAGTTCAAGTTCAAAGCACGTCTTCTAACAATTCGTGAGAGTATTATCAGCACTGTTTTCACTCGGATATACTTTTCACTTGCTAAGCTGACAAATTGGACGAGAAAATGCCGGAGACGCACTCAGTGCAGACTGAGGTTGGGAAGGAGGTGTGGCCCTTCAACGCTTGACAACTGAAGGACATTCTCTCCGCAACGGAGGAGCACCTGTCAGAAGTCGCAGAAGCTAAACAAGAGCACCGGGCTTCCGGAGATCCAAACTCAGACCTGGAGGATGCGGGCATCGATCCCGCGACCTTTTGCATGCTAAGCGAGCGCTCTACCATTTGAGCTAATCCCCCTCGCTTCATGCTTCTCGGCATCATGTCTTACCGCCTCTGCCCCTCTTACCGGGCACCGCCCACTGCCCTTGGTCTGCAAGGCAGTCCTTTCAAGTGCGATGACGACGCTGAGACCTTCGTTGCCTATTGTACGAGCTGAACTTTTGTGCTCATCAATTCAACGCTCTTTCCATCAACTCATCTTGTCTTTTGACGCTTCGTGTTTTACGCTCCTTTGACTATCGGCATATCGGGTGACTGCAAACACTGAAGTTCTTGCTTACGGAGTGTGGAACATTGTTTTCAAGTGATCGCTGTTCTGTCATGTTGACGCCGAGTGAATCTTTCTTTGGCAACATGGGCAGGCTGACAGCAGTGCGAGCGAAAGTAATGGCAAATTTCTTGACTTATTTCTGAATGTGAATGTTCTTTAGAAAAGGGATGCGGCGTTGCTTCTCGCCCGTGTAAAGGTCACGCATTCCAGACGTGGTTATGAGCGAACAGTTGCCGCAAGTGTTTGAAAAGAGCAAGAGAGGAAGCAGCCCTGCCCCGTGTGAGGATCAAACTCAGGCCCTTCAGATGACGAGACTGACGCACTATTAATTACGCCAACAAGCCCAGCTGCAGTACACACACCGGAAAGTTTGCCTCACATGGATTTCAGTCGCCCGTTCCCTAATCTTTAGACGCCCTCTGCTGAATGTTGCATTTGCCTTTTGATCTCACCGATACATTTTTGGTCTGTTTCTGTTGCGAGTCCGTCTTTCAGATCTCACCTAGCACAAGTCTCTGTGGCTGAAGTGGCCTCTCTGCTTCAGCATCGTGCCCTCACTCAGCCATTAAAAATGTCACTCGGACTTCTGACATGCTGACATGAAATGTCAAGAGAGAGGGGCGGAGTGACGCTTAAGCCAGAGAGAAGATGAAAAGGGGGCGTGGCTGCGAAACGCTTGACAGCTGCACGATGCTCTCCATGTAAGGCGGGACCACAGGCTAAAGGACACCTTTCGGCACATCAAGCTCTAAGCACACACCTGGAGGATGCGGGAATTGATCCTGCTATCTCCCACATGCAAAGCAAGCGCTGTACCATACAAGCCAACCCCCCTCGCTGGGACTTATGCCTCGGCGTCACCTAGTGCCGCTTGTTCCCCTCTTACCGGGCACAGTTCACTGCCCTTCGTCTGCAAGGCAGTCGTGTAATTGCAGCTTTCTTGACTTATTGATGAAGGTCTGACTGGACGAGCGAATGGCGCCTCTCCCCATCCTCAAGCTCGCTGACAGATTGAAATGGAAAGTGCTGCTGTGGCTCGTTGGTCTAGTGGTATGATTCTCGCTTAGGGTGCGAGAGGTCCCGGGTTCAACTCCCAGACGAGCCCTCGTGTGCTCTTTTCCTCCTCTTCCACAAGACTGGGAACTGATATCCACATCACTTCGCAGCGTCTGCTTATGGCAAACGATGGAATGTGACTAATGACTGAACGAGCCTGGTGAATTCTCATCACGTGGCACAATGAGAGCGTGCAGTCAGCTGTCCAAGGCGGCAACCTCATTGCTCGTTCAAAAGAACACGTACTGAAAACTCATCACCACTGTGTCGTAGATGAGCACCGCGATCGCTTGTTGTCATGCGTCCTTACTTGGGAAATGCAGAAGCAAAAACTGCCCTCTCTCAGCCACCGAAACGTGTGCGGCTCGCCTTGCGCTCTCTGCGCCTCACATATTTCTCGAGCTGTCTGCTCTTCTTTCTGTTGAAGTAATCAAGTTACGGGGCGTCCTGCAGCCTATGATGTTCTCACTGAGAGCTTTCAAGATTTGAAGGAAAACTACGAGCTTGATGGCTCAAGTCGAACGAATGTGATTGTTAAGCAATCGATGATCTGTCTCCCTGGCTCTGCATACAGCCTTGGAACACCTGGACACTAAGAACTCGTATGTGAGAATGCTGTTTGTGGACTACAGTTCAGCATTCAATTCCATCATACCCAGTCAACTGGTGACAAAGCTCAGGGGATTAGGTCTGTGCAACTCTGTCTGCAACTGGCTGCTGGACTTTCTTATCGAGAGACCACAGGTGGTGCGGATAGGCAATAAAACATCAACACCACTCACCCTGAGCACTGGAACCCCACAAGGCTGCTGTCTGAGTCTAAGGTTGTACTCCCTATTTACTCACGACTGCACAGCAAGACACAGCAATAACCGCATCATCAAGTTTGCCGATGACACCACTATAATAGGACTGATCAGTGATGATGACGAGTCCACTTACAGGGATGAAGTTGTACAGCTGCTTAGGTGGTGTCATAGCAATAACCTGGACTTGAACATAAAGAAAACGAAAGAGCTAATAGTGGACTTTCGGAGACACAGGCCACACACTCACAGCCCACTCAGTATTGATGGAACGGAAGTGGAAACAGTCACCAGCTTTAGGTTTTTGGGAATTCACATCTCTAAAGATCTAACCTGGACTGTGAACACTGACTCTATCATGAAGAAGGCTCAGCAGCGCCTTTATTTCTTAAGGTGCCTCAAGCGATGGGGGATGCCAATACATGTGTTGGTGAACTTCTACCGCTGCACTATCGAGAGCGTCCTCACCAACGGGATCACCGTGTGGTATGGCAACACCTCTTCGCGAGAAAGAAAGGCACTGCAGAGAATGGTCAATATGGCCCAGAAGATCATTGGCTGCGGTCTCACCGAGATTAAACAGCTCTACGAGGACCGCTGCCGTGGTAGAATTCTGGCCATCACAGAGGACAGTCACCACCCCGGGCATGAGCTCTTCACCCCACTGCCCTCAGGCAAGAGATATAAGAGCATACGGACACTTAATACTAGATTCATCAATAGCTTCTATCCACAAGCAGTGAGACTGGCGAACACATTTAGCCATCCCCCTCGGACCACACCCACACCATCACCATCTACCTCATTGTAATTTATTTATTGTACGTCTCCAGTCATTGTTTACATGTCTGTATTGTTTACATTCAAACTGCCTGCATGTTTACTTGCACATTGTCTATTGTTTGCACATTGTCTTGATGCACTGTTTGCACTTTGTTTTGTTTTTACACTTGTTTTACAACCGAGAGACTTTCTGTAAGTAAGAATTCCATTGTACCAGTACCGGTTACATATGGCAATAAAGTTCAAGTTCAAGTTCAAGTTCAAGTTCAAGTTCAAAGCACGTCTTCTAACAATTCGTGAGAGTATTATCAGCACTGTTTTCACTCGGATATACTTTTCACTTGCTAAGCTGACAAATTGGACGAGAAAATGCCGGAGACGCACTCAGTGCAGACTGAGGTTGGGAAGGAGGTGTGGCCCTTCAACGCTTGACAACTGAAGGACATTCTCTCCGCAACGGAGGAGCACCTGTCAGAAGTCGCAGAAGCTAAACAAGAGCACCGGGCTTCCGGAGATCCAAACTCAGACCTGGAGGATGCGGGCATCGATCCCGCGACCTTTTGCATGCTAAGCGAGCGCTCTACCATTTGAGCTAATCCCCCTCGCTTCATGCTTCTCGGCATCATGTCTTACCGCCTCTGCCCCTCTTACCGGGCACCGCCCACTGCCCTTGGTCTGCAAGGCAGTCCTTTCAAGTGCGATGACGACGCTGAGACCTTCGTTGCCTATTGTACGAGCTGAACTTTTGTGCTCATCAATTCAACGCTCTTTCCATCAACTCATCTTGTCTTTTGACGCTTCGTGTTTTACGCTCCTTTGACTATCGGCATATCGGGTGACTGCAAACACTGAAGTTCTTGCTTACGGAGTGTGGAACATTGTTTTCAAGTGATCGCTGTTCTGTCATGTTGACGCCGAGTGAATCTTTCTTTGGCAACATGGGCAGGCTGACAGCAGTGCGAGCGAAAGTAATGGCAAATTTCTTGACTTATTTCTGAATGTGAATGTTCTTTAGAAAAGGGATGCGGCGTTGCTTCTCGCCCGTGTAAAGGTCACGCATTCCAGACGTGGTTATGAGCGAACAGTTGCCGCAAGTGTTTGAAAAGAGCAAGAGAGGAAGCAGCCCTGCCCCGTGTGAGGATCAAACTCAGGCCCTTCAGATGACGAGACTGACGCACTATTAATTACGCCAACAAGCCCAGCTGCAGTACACACACCGGAAAGTTTGCCTCACATGGATTTCAGTCGCCCGTTCCCTAATCTTTAGACGCCCTCTGCTGAATGTTGCATTTGCCTTTTGATCTCACCGATACATTTTTGGTCTGTTTCTGTTGCGAGTCCGTCTTTCAGATCTCACCTAGCACAAGTCTCTGTGGCTGAAGTGGCCTCTCTGCTTCAGCATCGTGCCCTCACTCAGCCATTAAAAATGTCACTCGGACTTCTGACATGCTGACATGAAATGTCAAGAGAGAGGGGCGGAGTGACGCTTAAGCCAGAGAGAAGATGAAAAGGGGGCGTGGCTGCGAAACGCTTGACAGCTGCACGATGCTCTCCATGTAAGGCGGGACCACAGGCTAAAGGACACCTTTCGGCACATCAAGCTCTAAGCACACACCTGGAGGATGCGGGAATTGATCCTGCTATCTCCCACATGCAAAGCAAGCGCTGTACCATACAAGCCAACCCCCCTCGCTGGGACTTATGCCTCGGCGTCACCTAGTGCCGCTTGTTCCCCTCTTACCGGGCACAGTTCACTGCCCTTCGTCTGCAAGGCAGTCGTGTAATTGCAGCTTTCTTGACTTATTGATGAAGGTCTGACTGGACGAGCGAATGGCGCCTCTCCCCATCCTCAAGCTCGCTGACAGATTGAAATGGAAAGTGCTGCTGTGGCTCGTTGGTCTAGTGGTATGATTCTCGCTTAGGGTGCGAGAGGTCCCGGGTTCAACTCCCGGACGAGCCCTCGTGTGCTCTTTTCCTCCTCTTCCACAAGACTGGGAACTGATATCCACATCACTTCGCAGCGTCTGCTTATGGCAAACGATGGAATGTGACTAATGACTGAACGAGCCTGGTGAATTCTCATCACGTGGCACAATGAGAGCGTGCAGTCAGCTGTCCAAGGCGGCAACCTCATTGCTCGTTCAAAAGAACACGTACTGAAAACTCATCACCACTGTGTCGTAGATGAGCACCGCGATCGCTTGTTGTCATGCGTCCTTACTTGGGAAATGCAGAAGCAAAAACTGCCCTCTCTCAGCCACCGAAACGTGTGCGGCTCGCCTTGCGCTCTCTGCGCCTCACATATTTCTCGAGCTGTCTGCTCTTCTTTCTGTTGAAGTAATCAAGTTACGGGGCGTCCTGCAGCCTATGATGTTCTCACTGAGAGCTTTCAAGATTTGAAGGAAAACTACGAGCTTGATGGCTCAAGTCGAACGAATGTGATTGTTAAGCAATCGATGATCTGTCTCCCTGGCTCTGCATACAGCCTTGGAACACCTGGACACTAAGAACTCGTATGTGAGAATGCTGTTTGTGGACTACAGTTCAGCATTCAATTCCATCATACCCAGTCAACTGGTGACAAAGCTCAGGGGATTAGGTCTGTGCAACTCTGTCTGCAACTGGCTGCTGGACTTTCTTATCGAGAGACCACAGGTGGTGCGGATAGGCAATAAAACATCAACACCACTCACCCTGAGCACTGGAACCCCACAAGGCTGCTGTCTGAGTCTAAGGTTGTACTCCCTATTTACTCACGACTGCACAGCAAGACACAGCAATAACCGCATCATCAAGTTTGCCGATGACACCACTATAATAGGACTGATCAGTGATGATGACGAGTCCACTTACAGGGATGAAGTTGTACAGCTGCTTAGGTGGTGTCATAGCAATAACCTGGACTTGAACATAAAGAAAACGAAAGAGCTAATAGTGGACTTTCGGAGACACAGGCCACACACTCACAGCCCACTCAGTATTGATGGAACGGAAGTGGAAACAGTCACCAGCTTTAGGTTTTTGGGAATTCACATCTCTAAAGATCTAACCTGGACTGTGAACACTGACTCTATCATGAAGAAGGCTCAGCAGCGCCTTTATTTCTTAAGGTGCCTCAAGCGATGGGGGATGCCAATACATGTGTTGGTGAACTTCTACCGCTGCACTATCGAGAGCGTCCTCACCAACGGGATCACCGTGTGGTATGGCAACACCTCTTCGCGAGAAAGAAAGGCACTGCAGAGAATGGTCAATATGGCCCAGAAGATCATTGGCTGCGGTCTCACCGAGATTAAACAGCTCTACGAGGACCGCTGCCGTGGTAGAATTCTGGCCATCACAGAGGACAGTCACCACCCCGGGCATGAGCTCTTCACCCCACTGCCCTCAGGCAAGAGATATAAGAGCATACGGACACTTAATACTAGATTCATCAATAGCTTCTATCCACAAGCAGTGAGACTGGCGAACACATTTAGCCATCCCCCTCGGACCACACCCACACCATCACCATCTACCTCATTGTAATTTATTTATTGTACGTCTCCAGTCATTGTTTACATGTCTGTATTGTTTACATTCAAACTGCCTGCATGTTTACTTGCACATTGTCTATTGTTTGCACATTGTCTTGATGCACTGTTTGCACTTTGTTTTGTTTTTACACTTGTTTTACAACCGAGAGACTTTCTGTAAGTAAGAATTCCATTGTACCAGTACCGGTTACATATGGCAATAAAGTTCAAGTTCAAGTTCAAGTTCAAGTTCAAAGCACGTCTTCTAACAATTCGTGAGAGTATTATCAGCACTGTTTTCACTCGGATATACTTTTCACTTGCTAAGCTGACAAATTGGACGAGAAAATGCCGGAGACGCACTCAGTGCAGACTGAGGTTGGGAAGGAGGTGTGGCCCTTCAATGCTTGACAACTGAAGGACATTCTCTCCGCAACGGAGGAGCACCTGTCAGAAGTCGCAGAAGCTAAACAAGAGCACCGGGCTTCCGGAGATCCAAACTCAGACCTGGAGGATGCGGGCATCGATCCCGCTACCTTTTGCATGCTAAGCGAGCGCTCTACCATTTGAGCTAATCCCCCGCGCTTCATGCTTCTCGGCATCATGTCTTACCGCCTCTGCCCCTCTTACCGGGCACCGCCCACTGCCCTTGGTCTGCAAGGCAGTCCTTTCAAGTGCGATGACGACGCTGAGACCTTCGTTGCCTATTGTACGAGCTGAACTTTTGTGCTCATCAATTCAACGCTCTTTCCATCAACTCATCTTGTCTTTTGACGCTTCGTGTTTTGCGCTCCTTTGACTATCGGCATATCGGGTGACTGCAAACACTGAAGTTCTTGCTTACGGAGTGTGGAACATTGTTTTCAAGTGATCGCTGTTCTGTCATGTTGACGCCGAGTGAATCTTTCTTTGGCAACATGGGCAGGCTGACAGCAGTGCGAGCGAAAGTAATGGCAAATTTCTTGACTTATTTCTGAATGTGAATGTTCTTTAGAAAAGGGATGCGGCGTTGCTTCTCGCCCGTGTAAAGGTCACGCATTCCAGACGTGGTTATGAGCGAACAGTTGCCGCAAGTGTTTGAAAAGAGCAAGAGAGGAAGCAGCCCTGCCCCGTGTGAGGATCAAACTCAGGCCCTTCAGATGACGAGACTGACGCACTATTAATTACGCCAACAAGCCCAGCTGCAGTACACACACCGGAAAGTTTGCCTCACATGGATTTCAGTCGCCCGTTCCCTAATCTTTAGACGCCCTCTGCTGAATGTTGCATTTGCCTTTTGATCTCACCGATACATTTTTGGTCTGTTTCTGTTGCGAGTCCGTCTTTCAGATCTCACCTAGCACAAGTCTCTGTGGCTGAAGTGGCCTCTCTGCTTCAGCATCGTGCCCTCACTCAGCCATTAAAAATGTCACTCGGACTTCTGACATGCTGACATGAAATGTCAAGAGAGAGGGGCGGAGTGACGCTTAAGCCAGAGAGAAGATGAAAAGGGGGCGTGGCTGCGAAACGCTTGACAGCTGCACGATGCTCTCCATGTAAGGCGGGACCACAGGCTAAAGGACACCTTTCGGCACATCAAGCTCTAAGCACACACCTGGAGGATGTGGGAATTGATCCTGCTATCTCCCACATGCAAAGCAAGCGCTGTACCATACAAGCCAACCCCCCTCGCTGGGACTTATGCCTCGGCGTCACCTAGTGCCGCTTGTTCCCCTCTTACCGGGCACAGTTCACTGCCCTTCGTCTGCAAGGCAGTCGTGTAATTGCAGCTTTCTTGACTTATTGATGAAGGTCTGACTGGACGAGCGAATGGCGCCTCTCCCCATCCTCAAGCTCGCTGACAGATTGAAATGGAAAGTGCTGCTGTGGCTCGTTGGTCTAGTGGTATGATTCTCGCTTAGGGTGCGAGAGGTCCCGGGTTCAACTCCCGGACGAGCCCTCGTGTGCTCTTTTCCTCCTCTTCCACAAGACTGGGAACTGATATCCACATCACTTCGCAGCGTCTGCTTATGGCAAACGATGGAATGTGACTAATGACTGAACGAGCCTGGTGAATTCTCATCACGTGGCACAATGAGAGCGTGCAGTCAGCTGTCCAAGGCGGCAACCTCATTGCTCGTTCAAAAGAACACGTACTGAAAACTCATCACCACTGTGTCGTAGATGAGCACCGCGATCGCTTGTTGTCATGCGTCCTTACTTGGGAAATGCAGAAGCAAAAACTGCCCTCTCTCAGCCACCGAAACGTGTGCGGCTCGCCTTGCGCTCTCTGCGCCTCACATATTTCTCGAGCTGTCTGCTCTTCTTTCTGTTGAAGTAATCAAGTTACGGGGCGTCCTGCAGCCTATGATGTTCTCACTGAGAGCTTTCAAGATTTGAAGGAAAACTACGAGCTTGATGGCTCAAGTCGAACGAATGTGATTGTTAAGCAATCGATGATCTGTCTCCCTGGCTCTGCATACAGCCTTGGAACACCTGGACACTAAGAACTCGTATGTGAGAATGCTGTTTGTGGACTACAGTTCAGCATTCAATTCCATCATACCCAGTCAACTGGTGACAAAGCTCAGGGGATTAGGTCTGTGCAACTCTGTCTGCAACTGGCTGCTGGACTTTCTTATCGAGAGACCACAGGTGGTGCGGATAGGCAATAAAACATCAACACCACTCACCCTGAGCACTGGAACCCCACAAGGCTGCTGTCTGAGTCTAAGGTTGTACTCCCTATTTACTCACGACTGCACAGCAAGACACAGCAATAACCGCATCATCAAGTTTGCCGATGACACCACTATAATAGGACTGATCAGTGATGATGACGAGTCCACTTACAGGGATGAAGTTGTACAGCTGCTTAGGTGGTGTCATAGCAATAACCTGGACTTGAACATAAAGAAAACGA
The DNA here is from genome assembly GCF_059453375.1 of Lepisosteus platostomus. Lineage (NCBI taxonomy): Eukaryota > Metazoa > Chordata > Actinopteri > Semionotiformes > Lepisosteidae > Lepisosteus > Lepisosteus platostomus. Next base: position 19,667,115 of record NC_142615.1, on the reverse strand, counting down.
AAGAGCTAATAGTGGACTTTCGGAGACACAGGCCACACACTCACAGCCCACTCAGTATTGATGGAACGGAAGTGGAAACAGTCACCAGCTTTAGGTTTTTGGGAATTCACATCTCTAAAGATCTAACCTGGACTGTGAACACTGACTCTATCATGAAGAAGGCTCAGCAGCGCCTTTATTTCTTAAGGTGCCTCAAGCGATGGGGGATGCCAATACATGTGTTGGTGAACTTCTACCGCTGCACTATCGAGAGCGTCCTCACCAACGGGATCACCGTGTGGTATGGCAACACCTCTTCGCGAGAAAGAAAGGCACTGCAGAGAATGGTCAATATGGCCCAGAAGATCATTGGCTGCGGTCTCACCGAGATTAAACAGCTCTACGAGGACCGCTGCCGTGGTAGAATTCTGGCCATCACAGAGGACAGTCACCACCCCGGGCATGAGCTCTTCACCCCACTGCCCTCAGGCAAGAGATATAAGAGCATACGGACACTTAATACTAGATTCATCAATAGCTTCTATCCACAAGCAGTGAGACTGGCGAACACATTTAGCCATCCCCCTCGGACCACACCCACACCATCACCATCTACCTCATTGTAATTTATTTATTGTACGTCTCCAGTCATTGTTTACATGTCTGTATTGTTTACATTCAAACTGCCTGCATGTTTACTTGCACATTGTCTATTGTTTGCACATTGTCTTGATGCACTGTTTGCACTTTGTTTTGTTTTTACACTTGTTTTACAACCGAGAGACTTTCTGTAAGTAAGAATTCCATTGTACCAGTACCGGTTACATATGGCAATAAAGTTCAAGTTCAAGTTCAAGTTCAAGTTCAAAGCACGTCTTCTAACAATTCGTGAGAGTATTATCAGCACTGTTTTCACTCGGATATACTTTTCACTTGCTAAGCTGACAAATTGGACGAGAAAATGCCGGAGACGCACTCAGTGCAGACTGAGGTTGGGAAGGAGGTGTGGCCCTTCAACGCTTGACAACTGAAGGACATTCTCTCCGCAACGGAGGAGCACCTGTCAGAAGTCGCAGAAGCTAAACAAGAGCACCGGGCTTCCGGAGATCCAAACTCAGACCTGGAGGATGCGGGCATCGATCCCGCTACCTTTTGCATGCTAAGCGAGCGCTCTACCATTTGAGCTAATCCCCCTCGCTTCATGCTTCTCGGCATCATGTCTTACCGCCTCTGCCCCTCTTACCGGGCACCGCCCACTGCCCTTGGTCTGCAAGGCAGTCCTTTCAAGTGCGATGACGACGCTGAGACCTTCGTTGCCTATTGTACGAGCTGAACTTTTGTGCTCATCAATTCAACGCTCTTTCCATCAACTCATCTTGTCTTTTGACGCTTCGTGTTTTGCGCTCCTTTGACTATCGGCATATCGGGTGACTGCAAACACTGAAGTTCTTGCTTACGGAGTGTGGAACATTGTTTTCAAGTGATCGCTGTTCTGTCATGTTGACGCCGAGTGAATCTTTCTTTGGCAACATGGGCAGGCTGACAGCAGTGCGAGCGAAAGTAATGGCAAATTTCTTGACTTATTTCTGAATGTGAATGTTCTTTAGAAAAGGGATGCGGCGTTGCTTCTCGCCCGTGTAAAGGTCACGCATTCCAGACGTGGTTATGAGCGAACAGTTGCCGCAAGTGTTTGAAAAGAGCAAGAGAGGAAGCAGCCCTGCCCCGTGTGAGGATCAAACTCAGGCCCTTCAGATGACGAGACTGACGCACTATTAATTACGCCAACAAGCCCAGCTGCAGTACACACACCGGAAAGTTTGCCTCACATGGATTTCAGTCGCCCGTTCCCTAATCTTTAGACGCCCTCTGCTGAATGTTGCATTTGCCTTTTGATCTCACCGATACATTTTTGGTCTGTTTCTGTTGCGAGTCCGTCTTTCAGATCTCACCTAGCACAAGTCTCTGTGGCTGAAGTGGCCTCTCTGCTTCAGCATCGTGCCCTCACTCAGCCATTAAAAATGTCACTCGGACTTCTGACATGCTGACATGAAATGTCAAGAGAGAGGGGCGGAGTGACGCTTAAGCCAGAGAGAAGATGAAAAGGGGGCGTGGCTGCGAAACGCTTGACAGCTGCACGATGCTCTCCATGTAAGGCGGGACCACAGGCTAAAGGACACCTTTCGGCACATCAAGCTCTAAGCACACACCTGGAAGATGCGGGAATTGATCCTGCTATCTCCCACATGCAAAGCAAGCGCTGTACCATACAAGCCAACCCCCCTCGCTGGGACTTATGCCTCGGCGTCACCTAGTGCCGCTTGTTCCCCTCTTACCGGGCACAGTTCACTGCCCTTCGTCTGCAAGGCAGTCGTGTAATTGCAGCTTTCTTGACTTATTGATGAAGGTCTGACTGGACGAGCGAATGGCGCCTCTCCCCATCCTCAAGCTCGCTGACAGATTGAAATGGAAAGTGCTGCTGTGGCTCGTTGGTCTAGTGGTATGATTCTCGCTTAGGGTGCGAGAGGTCCCGGGTTCAACTCCCGGACGAGCCCTCGTGTGCTCCTTTCCTCCTCTTCCACAAGACTGGGAACTGATATCCACATCACTTCGCAGCGTCTGCTTATGGCAAACGATGGAATGTGACTAATGACTGAACGAGCCTGGTGAATTCTCATCACGTGGCACAATGAGAGCGTGCAGTCAGCTGTCCAAGGCGGCAACCTCATTGCTCGTTCAAAAGAACACGTACTGAAAACTCATCACCACTGTGTCGTAGATGAGCACCGCGATCGCTTGTTGTCATGCGTCCTTACTTGGGAAATGCAGAAGCAAAAACTGCCCTCTCTCAGCCACCGAAACGTGTGCGGCTCGCCTTGCGCTCTCTGCGCCTCACATATTTCTCGAGCTGTCTGCTCTTCTTTCTGTTGAAGTAATCAAGTTACGGGGCGTCCTGCAGCCTATGATGTTCTCACTGAGAGCTTTCAAGATTTGAAGGAAAACTACGAGCTTGATGGCTCAAGTCGAACGAATGTGATTGTTAAGCAATCGATGATCTGTCTCCCTGGCTCTGCATACAGCCTTGGAACACCTGGACACTAAGAACTCGTATGTGAGAATGCTGTTTGTGGACTACAGTTCAGCATTCAATTCCATCATACCCAGTCAACTGGTGACAAAGCTCAGGGGATTAGGTCTGTGCAACTCTGTCTGCAACTGGCTGCTGGACTTTCTTATCGAGAGACCACAGGTGGTGCGGATAGGCAATAAAACATCAACACCACTCACCCTGAGCACTGGAACCCCACAAGGCTGCTGTCTGAGTCTAAGGTTGTACTCCCTATTTACTCACGACTGCACAGCAAGACACAGCAATAACCGCATCATCAAGTTTGCCGATGACACCACTATAATAGGACTGATCAGTGATGATGACGAGTCCACTTACAGGGATGAAGTTGTACAGCTGCTTAGGTGGTGTCATAGCAATAACCTGGACTTGAACATAAAGAAAACGAAAGAGCTAATAGTGGACTTTCGGAGACACAGGCCACACACTCACAGCCCACTCAGTATTGATGGAACGGAAGTGGAAACAGTCACCAGCTTTAGGTTTTTGGGAATTCACATCTCTAAAGATCTAACCTGGACTGTGAACACTGACTCTATCATGAAGAAGGCTCAGCAGCGCCTTTATTTCTTAAGGTGCCTCAAGCGATGGGGGATGCCAATACATGTGTTGGTGAACTTCTACCGCTGCACTATCGAGAGCGTCCTCACCAACGGGATCACCGTGTGGTATGGCAACACCTCTTCGCGAGAAAGAAAGGCACTGCAGAGAATGGTCAATATGGCCCAGAAGATCATTGGCTGCGGTCTCACCGAGATTAAACAGCTCTACGAGGACCGCTGCCGTGGTAGAATTCTGGCCATCACAGAGGACAGTCACCACCCCGGGCATGAGCTCTTCACCCCACTGCCCTCAGGCAAGAGATATAAGAGCATACGGACACTTAATACTAGATTCATCAATAGCTTCTATCCACAAGCAGTGAGACTGGCGAACACATTTAGCCATCCCCCTCGGACCACACCCACACCATCACCATCTACCTCATTGTAATTTATTTATTGTACGTCTCCAGTCATTGTTTACATGTCTGTATTGTTTACATTCAAACTGCCTGCATGTTTACTTGCACATTGTCTATTGTTTGCACATTGTCTTGATGCACTGTTTGCACTTTGTTTTGTTTTTACACTTGTTTTACAACCGAGAGACTTTCTGTAAGTAAGAATTCCATTGTACCAGTACCGGTTACATATGGCAATAAAGTTCAAGTTCAAGTTCAAGTTCAAGTTCAAAGCACGTCTTCTAACAATTCGTGAGAGTATTATCAGCACTGTTTTCACTCGGATATACTTTTCACTTGCTAAGCTGACAAATTGGACGAGAAAATGCCGGAGACGCACTCAGTGCAGACTGAGGTTGGGAAGGAGGTGTGGCCCTTCAACGCTTGACAACTGAAGGACATTCTCTCCGCAACGGAGGAGCACCTGTCAGAAGTCGCAGAAGCTAAACAAGAGCACCGGGCTTCCGGAGATCCAAACTCAGACCTGGAGGATGCGGGCATCGATCCCGCTACCTTTTGCATGCTAAGCGAGCGCTCTACCATTTGAGCTAATCCCCCTCGCTTCATGCTTCTCGGCATCATGTCTTACCGCCTCTGCCCCTCTTACCGGGCACCGCCCACTGCCCTTGGTCTGCAAGGCAGTCCTTTCAAGTGCGATGACGACGCTGAGACCTTCGTTGCCTATTGTACGAGCTGAACTTTTGTGCTCATCAATTCAACGCTCTTTCCATCAACTCATCTTGTCTTTTGACGCTTCGTGTTTTGCGCTCCTTTGACTATCGGCATATCGGGTGACTGCAAACACTGAAGTTCTTGCTTACGGAGTGTGGAACATTGTTTTCAAGTGATCGCTGTTCTGTCATGTTGACGCCGAGTGAATCTTTCTTTGGCAACATGGGCAGGCTGACAGCAGTGCGAGCGAAAGTAATGGCAAATTTCTTGACTTATTTCTGAATGTGAATGTTCTTTAGAAAAGGGATGCGGCGTTGCTTCTCGCCCGTGTAAAGGTCACGCATTCCAGACGTGGTTATGAGCGAACAGTTGCCGCAAGTGTTTGAAAAGAGCAAGAGAGGAAGCAGCCCTGCCCCGTGTGAGGATCAAACTCAGGCCCTTCAGATGACGAGACTGACGCACTATTAATTACGCCAACAAGCCCAGCTGCAGTACACACACCGGAAAGTTTGCCTCACATGGATTTCAGTCGCCCGTTCCCTAATCTTTAGACGCCCTCTGCTGAATGTTGCATTTGCCTTTTGATCTCACCGATACATTTTTGGTCTGTTTCTGTTGCGAGTCCGTCTTTCAGATCTCACCTAGCACAAGTCTCTGTGGCTGAAGTGGCCTCTCTGCTTCAGCATCGTGCCCTCACTCAGCCATTAAAAATGTCACTCGGACTTCTGACATGCTGACATGAAATGTCAAGAGAGAGGGGCGGAGTGACGCTTAAGCCAGAGAGAAGATGAAAAGGGGGCGTGGCTGCGAAACGCTTGACAGCTGCACGATGCTCTCCATGTAAGGCGGGACCACAGGCTAAAGGACACCTTTCGGCACATCAAGCTCTAAGCACACACCTGGAGGATGCGGGAATTGATCCTGCTATCTCCCACATGCAAAGCAAGCGCTGTACCATACAAGCCAACCCCCCTCGCTGGGACTTATGCCTCGGCGTCACCTAGTGCCGCTTGTTCCCCTCTTACCGGGCACAGTTCACTGCCCTTCGTCTGCAAGGCAGTCGTGTAATTGCAGCTTTCTTGACTTATTGATGAAGGTCTGACTGGACGAGCGAATGGCGCCTCTCCCCATCCTCAAGCTCGCTGACAGATTGAAATGGAAAGTGCTGCTGTGGCTCGTTGGTCTAGTGGTATGATTCTCGCTTAGGGTGCGAGAGGTCCCGGGTTCAACTCCCGGACGAGCCCTCGTGTGCTCTTTTCCTCCTCTTCCACAAGACTGGGAACTGATATCCACATCACTTCGCAGCGTCTGCTTATGGCAAACGATGGAATGTGACTAATGACTGAACGAGCCTGGTGAATTCTCATCACGTGGCACAATGAGAGCGTGCAGTCAGCTGTCCAAGGCGGCAACCTCATTGCTCGTTCAAAAGAACACGTACTGAAAACTCATCACCACTGTGTCGTAGATGAGCACCGCGATCGCTTGTTGTCATGCGTCCTTACTTGGGAAATGCAGAAGCAAAAACTGCCCTCTCTCAGCCACCGAAACGTGTGCGGCTCGCCTTGCGCTCTCTGCGCCTCACATATTTGTCGAGCTGTCTGCTCTTCTTTCTGTTGAAGTAATCAAGTTACGGGGCGTCCTGCAGCCTATGATGTTCTCACTGAGAGCTTTCAAGATTTGAAGGAAAACTACGAGCTTGATGGCTCAAGTCGAACGAATGTGATTGTTAAGCAATCGATGATCAAAAGCACGTCTTCTAACAATTCGTGAGAGTATTATCAGCACTGTTTTCACTCGGATATACTTTTCACTTGCTAAGCTGACAAATTGGACGAGAAAATGCCGGAGACGCACTCAGTGCAGACTGAGGTTGGGAAGGAGGTGTGGCCCTTCAACGCTTGACAACTGAAGGACATTCTCTCCGCAACGGAGGAGCACCTGTCAGAAGTCGCAGAAGCTAAACAAGAGCACCGGGCTTCCGGAAATCCAAACTCAGACCTGGAGGATGCGGGCATTGATCCCGCTACCTCTTGCATGCTAAGCGAGCGCTCTACCACTTGAGCTAATCCCCCTCGCTTCATGCTTCTCGGCATCATGTCTTACCGCCTCTGCCCCTCTTACCGGGCACCGCCCACTGCCCTTGGTCTGCAAGGCAGTCCTTTCAAGTGTGATGACGACGCTGAGACCTTCGTTGCCTATTGTACGAGCTGAACTTTTGTGCTCATCAATTCAACGCTCTTTCCATCAACTCATCTTGTCTTTTGACGCTTCGTGTTTTGCGCTCCTTTGACTATCGGCATATCGGGTGACTGCAAACACTGAAGTTCTTGCTTACGGAGTGTGGAACATTGCTTTCAAGTGATCGCTGTTCTGTCATGTTGACGCCGAGTGAATCTTTCTTTGGCAACATGGGCAGGCTGACAGCAGTGCGAGCGAAAGTAATGGCAAATTTCTTGACTTATTTCTGAATGTGAATGTTCTTTAGAAAAGGGATGCGGCGTTGCTTCTCGCTCGTGTAAAGGTCACGCATTCCAGACGTGGTTATGAGCAAACAGTTGCCGCAAGTGTTTGAAAAGAGCAAGAGAGGACGCAGCCCTGCCCCGTGTGAGGATCAAACTCAGGCCCTTCAGATGACGAGACTGACGCACTACCAATTACGCCAACAAGCCCAGCTGCAGTACACACACCGGAAAGTTTGCCTCACATGGATTTCAGTCGCCCGTTCCCTAATCTTTAGACGCCCTCTGCTGAATGTTGCATTTGCCTTTTGATCTCACCCATACATTTTTGGTCTGTTTCTGTTGTGAGTCCGTCTTTCAGATCTCACCTAGCACAAGTCTCTCTGGCTGAAGTGGCCTCTCTGCTTCAGCATCGTGCCCTCACTCAGCCATTAAAAATGTCACTCGGACTTCTGACAAGCTGACATGAAATGTCAAGAGAGAGTGGCGGAGACGCTTAAGCCAGAGAGAAGATGAAAAGGGGGCGTGGCTGCGAAACGCTTGACAGCTGCACGATGCTCTCCATGCAAGGCGTGACCACAGGCTAAAGGACACCTTTTGGCACATCAAGCTCTAAGCACACACCTGGAGGATGCGAGAATTGATCCTGCTACCTCCCACATGCAAAGCAAGCGCTGTACCATACAAACCAACCCCCCTCGCTGGGGCTTATGCCTCGGCGTCACCTAGTGCCGCTTGTTCCCCTCTTACCGGGCACAGTTCACTGCCCTTCGTCTACAAGGCAGTCGTGTAATTGCGGCTTTCTTGCCTTATTGATGAAGGTCTGACTGGACGAGCGAATGACGCCTCTCCCCCATCCTCAAACTCGCGACAGATTGAAATGGAAAGTGCTGCTGTGGCTCGTTGGTCTAGTGGTATGATTCTCGCTTAGGGTGCGAGAGGTCCCGGGTTCAACTCCCGGGCGAGCCCTTGTGTGCTCTTTTCCTCCTCTTCCACAAGACTGGGAACTGATATCCACATCACTTCGCAGCGTCTGCTTATGGCAAACGATGGAATGTGACTAATGACTGAACGAGCCTGGTGAATTCTCATCACGTGGCACAATGAGAGCGTGCAGTCAGCTGTCCGAGGCGGCAACCTCATTGCTCGTTCAAAAGAACACGTACTGAAAACTCATCACCACTATGTCGTAGATGAGCACCGCGATCGCTTGTTGTCATGCGTCCTTACTTGGGAAATGCAGAAGCAAAAACTGCCCTCTCTCAGCCACCGAAACGTGTGCGGCTCGCCTTGCGCTCTCTGCGCCTCGCATATTTGTGGAGCTGTCTGCTCTTCTTTCTGTTGAAGTAATCAAGTTACGGGGCGTCCTGCAGCCTATGATGTTCTCACTGAGAGCTTTCAAGATTTGAAGGAAAACTACGAGCTTGATTGCTCAAGTCGAACGAATGTGATTGTTAAGCAATCGATGATCAAAAGCACGTCTTCTAACAATTCCTGAGAGTATTATCAGCACTGTTTTCACTCGGATATACTTTTCACTTGCTAAGCTGACAAATTGGACGAGAAAATGCCGGAGACGCACTCAGTGCAGACTGAGGTTGGGAAGGAGGTGTGGCCCTTCAACGCTTGACAATTGAAGGACATTCTCTCCGCAACGGAGGAGCACCTGTCAGAAGTCACAGAGGCTAAATGAGAGCACCAGGCTCCTGGAGCTCTAAACTCAGACCTGGAGGATGCGGGCATCAATCCCGCTACCTCTCGCATGCTAAGCGAGCGCTCTACCATTTGAGCTCATCCCCCTCAATTCATGCTTCTCGGCATCATGTCTTACCGCCTCTGCCCCTCTTACCGGGCACCGCCCACTGCCCTTGGTCTGCAAGGCAGTCCTTTCAAGTGCGATGACGACGCTGGGACCTTCGTTGCCTATTGTACGAGCTGAACTTTTGTGCTCATCAATTCAACGCTCTTTCCATCAACTCATCTTGTCTTTTGACGCTTCGTGTTTTGCGCTCCTTTGACTATCGGCATATCGGGTGACTGCAAACACTGAAGTTCTTGCTTACGGAGTGTGGAACATTGTTTTCAAGTGATCGCTGTTCTGTCATGTTGACGCCGAGTGAATCTTTCTTTGGCAACATGGGCAGGCTGACAGCAGTGCGAGCGAAAGTAATGGCAAATTTCTTGACTTATTTCTGAATGTGAATGTTCTTTAGAAAAGGGATGCGGCGTTGCTTCTCGCCCGTGTAAAGGTCACGCATTCCAGACGTGGTTATGAGCGAACAGTTGCCGCAAGTGTTTGAAAAGAGCAAGAGAGGAAGCAGCCCTGCCCCGTGTGAGGATCAAACTCAGGCCCTTCAGATGACGAGACTGACGCACTACCAATTACGCCAACAAACCCAGCTGCAGGACACACACCGGAAAGTTTGCCTCACATGGATTTCAGTCGCCCGTTCCCTAATCTTTAGACGCCCTCTGCTGAATGTTGCATTTGCCTTTTGATCTCACCGATACATTTTTGGTCTGTTTCTGTTGTGAGTCCGTCTTTCAGATCTCACCTAGCACAAGTCTCTCTGGCTGAAGTGGCCTCTCTGCTTCAGCATCGTGCCCTCACTCAGCCATTAAAATTGTCACTCGGACTTCTGACAAGCTGACATGAAATGTCAAGAGAGAGTGGCGGAGACGCTTAAGCCAGAGAGAAGATGAAAAGGGGGCGTGGCTGCGAAACGCTTGACAGCTGCACAATGCTCTCCATGCAAGGCGTGACCACAGGCTATAGGACACCTTTTGGCACATCAAGCTCTAAGCACACACCTGGAGGATGTGGGAATTGATCCTGCTACCTCCCACATGCAAAGCAAACGCTGTACCATACAAACCAACCCCCCTCGCTGGGGCTTATGCCTCGGCGTCACCTAGTGCCGCTTGTTCCCCTCTTACCGGGCACAGTTCACTGCCCTTCGTCTACAAGGCAGTCGTGTAATTGCGGCTTTCTTGACATATTGATGAAGGTCTGACTGGACGAGCGAATGACGTCTCTCCCCCATCCTCAAGCTCGCGACAGATTGAAATGGAAAGTGCAGCTGTGGCTCGTTGGTCTAGTGGTATGATTCTCGCTTAGGGTGCGAGAGGTCCCGGGTTCAACTCCCGGACGAGCCCTTGTGTGCTCTTTTCCTCCTCTTCCACAAGACTGGGAACTGATATCCACATCACTTCGCAGCGTCTGCTTATGGCAAACGATGGAATGTGACTAATGACTGAACGAGCCTGGTGAATTCTCATCACGTGGCACAATGAGAGCGTGTAGTCAGCTGTCCGAGGCGGCAACCTCATTGCTCGTTCAAAAGAACACGTACTGAAAACTCATCACCACTATGTCGTAGATGAGCACCGCGATCGCTTGTTGTCATGCGTCCTTACTTGGGAAATGCAGAAGCAAAAACTGCCCTCTCTCAGCCACCGAAACGTGTGCGGCTCGCCTTGCGCTCTCTGCGCCTCGGATATTTGTGGAGCTGTCTGCTCTTCTTTCTGTTGAAGTAATCAAGTTACGGGGCGTCCTGCAGCCTATGATGTTCTCACTGAGAGCTTTCAAGATTTGAAGGAAAACTACGAGCTTGATTGCTCAAGTCGAACGAATGTGATTGTTAAGCAATCGATGATCAAAAGCACGTCTTCTAACAATTCCTGAGAGTATTATCAGCACTGTTTTCACTCGGATATACTTTTCACTTGCTAAGCTGACAAATTGGACGAGAAAATGCCGGAGACGCACTCAGTGCAGACTGAGGTTGGGAAGGAGGTGTGGCCCTTCAACGCTTGACAACTGAAGGACATTCTCTCCGCAACGGAGGAGCACCTGTCAGAAGTCACAGAGGCTAAATGAGAGCACCAGGCTCCTGGAGCTCTAAACTCAGACCTGGAGGATGCGGGCATCAATCCCACTACCTCTCGCATGCTAAGCGAGCGCTCTACCATTTGAGCTCATCCCCCTCAATTCATGCTTCTCGGCATCATGTCTTACCGCCTCTGCCCCTCTTACCGGGCACCGCCCACTGCCCTTGGTCTGCAAGGCAGTCCTTTCAAGTGCGATGACGACGCTGGGACCTTCGTTGCCTATTGTACGAGCTGAACTTTTGTGCTCATCAATTCAACGCTCTTTCCATCAACTCATCTTGTCTTTTGACGCTTCGTGTTTTGCGCTCCTTTGACTATCGGCATATCGGGTGACTGCAAACACTGAAGTTCTTGCTTACGGAGTGTGGAACATTGTTTTCAAGTGATCGCTGTTCTGTCATGTTGACGCCGAGTGAATCTTTCTTTGGCAACATGGGCAGGCTGACAGCAGTGCGAGCGCAAGTAATGGCAAATTTCTTGACTTATTTCTGAATGTGAATGTTCTTTAGAAAAGGGATGCGGCGTTGCTTCTCGCCCGTGTAAAGGTCACGCATTCCAGACGTGGTTATGAGCGAACAGTTGCCGCAAGTGTTTGAAAAGAGCAAGAGAGGAAGCAGCCCTGCCCCGTGTGAGCATCAAACTCAGGCCCTTCAGATGACGAGACTGACGCACTACCAATTACGCCAACAAACCCAGCTGCAGGACACACACCGGAAAGTTTGCCTCACATGGATTTCAGTCACCCGTTCCCTAATCTTTAGACGCCCTCTGCTGAATGTTGCATTTGCCTTTTGATCTCACCGATACATTTTTGGTCTGTTTCTGTTGTGAGTCCGTCTTTCAGATCTCACCTAGCACAAGTCTCTCTGGCTGAAGTGGCCTCTCTGCTTCAGCATCGTGCCCTCACTCAGCCATTAAAATTGTCACTCGGACTTCTGACAAGCTGACATGAAATGTCAAGAGAGAGTGGCGGAGACGCTTAAGCCAGAGAGAAGATGAAAAGGGGGCGTGGCTGCGAAACGCTTGACAGCTGCACAATGCTCTCCATGCAAGGCGTGACCACAGGCTAAAGGACACCTTTTGGCACATCAAGCTCTAAGCACACACCTGGAGGATGCGGGAATTGATCCTGCTACCTCCCACATGCAAAGCAAACGCTGTACCATACAAACCAACCCCCCTCGCTGGGGCTTATGCCTCGGCGTCACCTAGTGCCGCTTGTTCCCCTCTTACCGGGCACAGTTCACTGCCCTTCGTCTACAAGGCAGTCGTGTAATTGCGGCTTTCTTGACTTATTGATGAAGGTCTGACTGGAGGAGCGAATGACGCCTCTCCCCCATCCTCAAGCTCGCGACAGATTGAAATGGAAAGTGCTGCTGTGGCTCGTTGGTCTAGTGGTATGATTCTCGCTTAGGGTGCGAGAGGTCCCGGGTTCGACTCCCGGACGAGCCCTTGTGTGCTCTTTTCCTCCTCTTCCACAAGACTGGGAACTGATATCCACATCACTTCGCAGCGTCTGCTTATGGCAAACGATGGAATGTGACTAATGACTGAACGAGCCTGGTGAATTCTCATCACGTGGCACAATGAGAGCGTGCAGTCAGCTGTCCGAGGCGGCAACCTCATTGCTCGTTCAAAAGAACACGTACTGAAAACTCATCACCACTATGTCGTAGATGAGCACCGCGATCGCTTGTTGTCATGCGTCCTTACTTGGGAAATGCAGAAGCAAAAACTGCCCTCTCTCAGCCACCGAAACGTGTGCGGCTCGCCTTGCGCTCTCTGCGCCTCGCATATTTGTGGAGCTGTCTGCTCTTCTTTCTGTTGAAGTAATCAAGTTACGGGGCGTCCTGCAGCCTATGATGTTCTCACTGAGAGCTTTCAAGATTTGAAGGAAAACTACGAGCTTGATTGCTCAAGTCGAACGAATGTGATTGTTAAGCAATCGATGATCAAAAGCACGTCTTCTAACAATTCCTGAGAGTATTATCAGCACTGTTTTCACTCGGATATACTTTTCACTTGCTAAGCTGACAAATTGGACGAGAAAATGCCGGAGACGCACTCAGTGCAGACTGAGGTTGGGAAGGAGGTGTGGCCCTTCAACGCTTGACAACTGAAGGACATTCTCTCCGCAACGGAGGAGCACCTGTCAGAAGTCACAGAGGCTAAATGAGAGCACCAGGCTCCTGGAGCTCTAAACTCAGACCTGGAGGATGCGGGCATCAATCCCGCTACCTCTCGCATGCTAAGCGAGCGCTCTACCATTTGAGCTCATCCCCCTCAATTCATGCTTCTCGGCATCATGTCTTACCGCCTCTGCCCCTCTTACCGGGCACCGCCCACTGCCCTTGGTCTGCAAGGCAGTCCTTTCAAGTGCGATGACGACGCTGGGACCTTCGTTGCCTATTGTACGAGCTGAACTTTTGTGCTCATCAATTCAACGCTCTTTCCATCAACTCATCTTGTCTTTTGACGCTTCGTGTTTTGCGCTCCTTTGACTATCGGCATATCGGGTGACTGCAAACACTGAAGTTCTTGCTTACGGAGTGTGGAACATTGTTTTCAAGTGATCGCTGTTCTGTCATGTTGACGCCGAGTGAATCTTTCTTTGGCAACATGGGCAGGCTGACAGCAGTGCGAGCGCAAGTAATGGCAAATTTCTTGACTTATTTCTGAATGTGAATGTTCTTTAGAAAAGGGATGCGGCGTTGCTTCTCGCCCGTGTAAAGGTCACGCATTCCAGACGTGGTTATGAGCGAACAGTTGCCGCAAGTGTTTGAAAAGAGCAAGAGAGGAAGCAGCCCTGCCCCGTGTGAGCATCAAACTCAGGCCCTTCAGATGACGAGACTGACGCACTACCAATTACGCCAACAAACCCAGCTGCAGGACACACACCGGAAAGTTTGCCTCACATGGATTTCAGTCGCCCGTTCCCTAATCTTTAGACGCCCTCTGCTGAATGTTGCATTTGCCTTTTGATCTCACCGATACATTTTTGGTCTGTTTCTGTTGTGAGTCCGTCTTTCAGATCTCACCTAGCACAAGTCTCTCTGGCTGAAGTGGCCTCTCTGCTTCAGCATCGTGCCCTCACTCAGCCATTAAAATTGTCACTCGGACTTCTGACAAGCTGACATGAAATGTCAAGAGAGAGTGGCGGAGACGCTTAAGCCAGAGAGAAGATGAAAAGGGGGCGTGGCTGCGAAACGCTTGACAGCTGCACAATGCTCTCCATGCAAGGCGTGACCACAGGCTAAAGGACACCTTTTGGCACATCAAGCTCTAAGCACACACCTGGAGGATGCGGGAATTGATCCTGCTACCTCCCACATGCAAAGCAAACGCTGTACCATACAAACCAACCCCCCTCGCTGGGGCTTATGCCTCGGCGTCACCTAGTGCCGCTTGTTCCCCTCTTACCGGGCACAGTTCACTGCCCTTCGTCTACAAGGCAGTCGTGTAATTGCGGCTTTCTTGACTTATTGATGAAGGTCTGACTGGAGGAGCGAATGACGCCTCTCCCCCATCCTCAAGCTCGCGACAGATTGAAATGGAAAGTGCTGCTGTGGCTCGTTGGTCTAGTGGTATGATTCTCGCTTAGGGTGCGAGAGGTCCCGGGTTCAACTCCCGGACGAGCCCTTGTGTGCTCTTTTCCTCCTCTTCCACAAGACTGGGAACTGATATCCACATCACTTCGCAGCGTCTGCTTATGGCAAACGATGGAATGTGACTAATGACTGAACGAGCCTGGTGAATTCTCATCACGTGGCACAATGAGAGCGTGCAGTCAGCTGTCCGAGGCGGCAACCTCATTGCTCGTTCAAAAGAACACGTACTGAAAACTCATCACCACTATGTCGTAGATGAGCACCGCGATCGCTTGTTGTCATGCGTCCTTACTTGGGAAATGCAGAAGCAAAAACTGCCCTCTCTCAGCCACCGAAACGTGTGCGGCTCGCCTTGCGCTCTCTGCGCCTCGCATATTTGTGGAGCTGTCTGCTCTTCTTTCTGTTGAAGTAATCAAGTTACGGGGCGTCCTGCAGCCTACGATGTTCTCACTGAGAGCTTTCAAGATTTGAAGGAAAACTACGAGCTTGATTGCTCAAGTCGAACGAATGTGATTGTTAAGCAATCGATGATCAAAAGCACGTCTTCTAACAATTCCTGAGAGTATTATCAGCACTGTTTTCACTCGGATATACTTTTCACTTGCTAAGCTGACAAATTGGACGAGAAAATGCCGGAGACGCACTCAGTGCAGACTGAGGTTGGGAAGGAGGTGTGGCCCTTCAACGCTTGACAACTGAAGGACATTCTCTCCGCAACGGAGGAGCACCTGTCAGAAGTCACAGAGGCTAAATGAGAGCACCAGGCTCCTGGAGCTCTAAACTCAGACCTGGAGGATGCGGGCATCAATCCCGCTACCTCTCGCATGCTAAGCGAGCGCTCTACCATTTGAGCTCATCCCCCTCAATTCATGCTTCTCGGCATCATGTCTTACCGCCTCTGCCCCTCTTACCGGGCACCGCCCACTGCCCTTGGTCTGCAAGGCAGTCCTTTCAAGTGCGATGACGACGCTGGGACCTTCGTTGCCTATTGTACGAGCTGAACTTTTGTGCTCATCAATTCAACGCTCTTTCCATCAACTCATCTTGTCTTTTGACGCTTCGTGTTTTGCGCTCCTTTGACTATCGGCATATCGGGTGACTGCAAACACTGAAGTTCTTGCTTACGGAGTGTGGAACATTGTTTTCAAGTGATCGCTGTTCTGTCATGTTGACGCCGAGTGAATCTTTCTTTGGCAACATGGGCAGGCTGACAGCAGTGCGAGCGAAAGTAATGGCAAATTTCTTGACTTATTTCTGAATGTGAATGTTCTTTAGAAAAGGGATGCGGCGTTGCTTCTCGCCCGTGTAAAGGTCACGCATTCCAGACGTGGTTATGAGCGAACAGTTGCCGCAAGTGTTTGAAAAGAGCAAGAGAGGAAGCAGCCCTGCCCCGTGTGAGCATCAAACTCAGGCCCTTCAGATGACGAGACTGACGCACTACCAATTACGCCAACAAACCCAGCTGCAGGACACACACCGGAAAGTTTGCCTCACATGGATTTCAGTCGCCCGTTCCCTAATCTTTAGACGCCCTCTGCTGAATGTTGCATTTGCCTTTTGATCTCACCGATACATTTTTGGTCTGTTTCTGTTGTGAGTCCGTCTTTCAGATCTCACCTAGCACAAGTCTCTCTGGCTGAAGTGGCCTCTCTGCTTCAGCATCGTGCCCTCACTCAGCCATTAAAATTGTCACTCGGACTTCTGACAAGCTGACATGAAATGTCAAGAGAGAGTGGCGGAGACGCTTAAGCCAGAGAGAAGATGAAAAGGGGGCGTGGCTGCGAAACGCTTGACAGCTGCACAATGCTCTCCATGCAAGGCGTGACCACAGGCTAAAGGACACCTTTTGGCACATCAAGCTCTAAGCACACACCTGGAGGATGCGGGAATTGATCCTGCTACCTCCCACATGCAAAGCAAACGCTGTACCATACAAACCAACCCCCCTCGCTGGGGCTTATGCCTCGGCGTCACCTAGTGCAGCTTGTTCCCCTCTTACCGGGCACAGTTCACTGCCCTTCGTCTACAAGGCAGTCATGTAATTGCGGCTTTCTTGACTTATTGATGAAGGTCTGACTGGAGGAGCGAATGACGCCTCTCCCCCATCCTCAAGCTCGCGACAGATTGAAATGGAAAGTGCTGCTGTGGCTCGTTGGTCTAGTGGTATGATTCTCGCTTAGGGTGCGAGAGGTCCCGGGTTCAACTCCCGGACGAGCCCTTGTGTGCTCTTCTCCTCCTCTTCCACAAGACTGGGAACTGATATCCACATCACTTCGCAGCGTCTGCTTATGGCAAACGATGGAATGTGACTAATGACTGAACGAGCCTGGTGAATTCTCATCACGTGGCACAATGAGAGCGTGCAGTCAGCTGTCCGAGGCGGCAACCTCATTGCTCGTTCAAAAGAACACGTACTGAAAACTCATCACCACTATGTCGTAGATGAGCACCGCGATCGCTTGTTGTCATGCGTCCTTACTTGGGAAATGCAGAAGCAAAAACTGCCCTCTCTCAGCCACCGAAACGTGTGCGGCTCGCCTTGCGCTCTCTGCGCCTCGCATATTTGTGGAGCTGTCTGCTCTTCTTTCTGTTGAAGTAATCAAGTTACGGGGCGTCCTGCAGCCTATGATGTTCTCACTGAGAGCTTTCAAGATTTGAAGGAAAACTACGAGCTTGATTGCTCAAGTCGAACGAATGTGATTGTTAAGCAATCGATGATCAAAAGCACGTCTTCTAACAATTCCTGAGAGTATTATCAGCACTGTTTTCACTCGGATATACTTTTCACTTGCTAAGCTGACAAATTGGACGAGAAAATGCCGGAGACGCACTCAGTGCAGACTGAGGTTGGGAAGGAGGTGTGGCCCTTCAACGCTTGACAATTGAAGGACATTCTCTCCGCAACGGAGGAGCACCTGTCAGAAGTCACAGAGGCTAAATGAGAGCACCAGGCTCCTGGAGCTCTAAACTCAGACCTGGAGGATGCGGGCATCAATCCCGCTACCTCTCGCATGCTAAGCGAGCGCTCTACCATTTGAGCTCATCCCCCTCAATTCATGCTTCTCGGCATCATGTCTTACCGCCTCTGCCCCTCTTACCGGGCACCGCCCACTGCCCTTGGTCTGCAAGGCAGTCCTTTCAAGTGCGATGACGACGCTGGGACCTTCGTTGCCTATTGTACGAGCTGAACTTTTGTGCTCATCAATTCAACGCTCTTTCCATCAACTCATCTTGTCTTTTGACGCTTCGTGTTTTGCGCTCCTTTGACTATCGGCATATCGGGTGACTGCAAACACTGAAGTTCTTGCTTACGGAGTGTGGAACATTGTTTTCAAGTGATCGCTGTTCTGTCATGTTGACGCCGAGTGAATCTTTCTTTGGCAACATGGGCAGGCTGACAGCAGTGCGAGCGAAAGTAATGGCAAATTTCTTGACTTATTTCTGAATGTGAATGTTCTTTAGAAAAGGGATGCGGCGTTGCTTCTCGCCCGTGTAAAGGTCACGCATTCCAGACGTGGTTATGAGCGAACAGTTGCCGCAAGTGTTTGAAAAGAGCAAGAGAGGAAGCAGCCCTGCCCCGTGTGAGCATCAAACTCAGGCCCTTCAGATGACGAGACTGACGCACTACCAATTACGCCAACAAACCCAGCTGCAGGACACACACCGGAAAGTTTGCCTCACATGGATTTCAGTCGCCCGTTCCCTAATCTTTAGACGCCCTCTGCTGAATGTTGCATTTGCCTTTTGATCTCACCGATACATTTTTGGTCTGTTTCTGTTGTGAGTCCGTCTTTCAGATCTCACCTAGCACAAGTCTCTCTGGCTGAAGTGGCCTCTCTGCTTCAGCAACGTGCCCTCACTCAGCCATTAAAATTTCACTCGGACTTCTGACAAGCTGACATGAAATGTCAAGAGAGAGTGGCGGAGACGCTTAAGCCAGAGAGAAGATGAAAAGGGGGCGTGGCTGCGAAACGCTTGATAGCTGCACGATGCTCTCCATGCAAGGCGTGACCACAGGCTAAAGGACACCTTTTGGCACATCAAGCTCTAAGCACACACCTGGAGGATGCGGGAATTGATCCTGCTACCTCCCACATGCAAAGCAAACGCTGTACCATACAAACCAACCCCCCTCGCTGGGGCTTATGCCTCGGCGTCACCTAGTGCAGCTTGTTCCCCTCTTACCGGGCACAGTTCACTGCCCTTCGTCTACAAGGCAGTCATGTAATTGCGGCTTTCTTGACTTATTGATGAAGGTCTGACTGGAGGAGCGAATGACGCCTCTCCCCCATCCTCAAGCTCGCGACAGATTGAAATGGAAAGTGCTGCTGTGGCTCGTTGGTCTAGTGGTATGATTCTCGCTTAGGGTGCGAGAGGTCCCGGGTTCAACTCCCGGACGAGCCCTTGTGTGCTCTTCTCCTCCTCTTCCACAAGACTGGGAACTGATATCCACATCACTTCGCAGCGTCTGCTTATGGCAAACGATGGAATGTGACTAATGACTGAACGAGCCTGGTGAATTCTCATCACGTGGCACAATGAGAGCGTGCAGTCAGCTGTCCGAGGCGGCAACCTCATTGCTCGTTCAAAAGAACACGTACTGAAAACTCATCACCACTATGTCGTAGATGAGCACCGCGATCGCTTGTTGTCATGCGTCCTTACTTGGGAAATGCAGAAGCAAAAACTGCCCTCTCTCAGCCACCGAAACGTGTGCGGCTCGCCTTGCGCTCTCTGCGCCTCGCATATTTGTGGAGCTGTCTGCTCTTCTTTCTGTTGAAGTAATCAAGTTACGGGGCGTCCTGCAGCCTATGATGTTCTCACTGAGAGCTTTCAAGATTTGAAGGAAAACTACGAGCTTGATTGCTCAAGTCGAACGAATGTGATTGTTAAGCAATCGATGATCAAAAGCACGTCTTCTAACAATTCCTGAGAGTATTATCAGCACTGTTTTCACTCGGATATACTTTTCACTTGCTAAGCTGACAAATTGGACGAGAAAATGCCGGAGACGCACTCAGTGCAGACTGAGGTTGGGAAGGAGGTGTGGCCCTTCAACGCTTGACAATTGAAGGACATTCTCTCCGCAACGGAGGAGCACCTGTCAGAAGTCACAGAGGCTAAATGAGAGCACCAGGCTCCTGGAGCTCTAAACTCAGACCTGGAGGATGCGGGCATCAATCCCGCTACCTCTCGCATGCTAAGCGAGCGCTCTACCATTTGAGCTCATCCCCCTCAATTCATGCTTCTCGGCATCATGTCTTACCGCCTCTGCCCCTCTTACCGGGCACCGCCCACTGCCCTTGGTCTGCAAGGCAGTCCTTTCAAGTGCGATGACGACGCTGGGACCTTCGTTGCCTATTGTACGAGCTGAACTTTTGTGCTCATCAATTCAACGCTCTTTCCATCAACTCATCTTGTCTTTTGACGCTTCGTGTTTTGCGCTCCTTTGACTATCGGCATATCGGGTGACTGCAAACACTGAAGTTCTTGCTTACGGAGTGTGGAACATTGTTTTCAAGTGATCGCTGTTCTGTCATGTTGACGCCGAGTGAATCTTTCTTTGGCAACATGGGCAGGCTGACAGCAGTGCGAGCGAAAGTAATGGCAAATTTCTTGACTTATTTCTGAATGTGAATGTTCTTTAGAAAAGGGATGCGGCGTTGCTTCTCGCCCGTGTAAAGGTCACGCATTCCAGACGTGGTTATGAGCGAACAGTTGCCGCAAGTGTTTGAAAAGAGCAAGAGAGGAAGCAGCCCTGCCCCGTGTGAGCATCAAACTCAGGCCCTTCAGATGACGAGACTGACGCACTACCAATTACGCCAACAAACCCAGCTGCAGGACACACACCGGAAAGTTTGCCTCACATGGATTTCAGTCGCCCGTTCCCTAATCTTTAGACGCCCTCTGCTGAATGTTGCATTTGCCTTTTGATCTCACCGATACATTTTTGGTCTGTTTCTGTTGTGAGTCCGTCTTTCAGATCTCACCTAGCACAAGTCTCTCTGGCTGAAGTGGCCTCTCTGCTTCAGCAACGTGCCCTCACTCAGCCATTAAAATTTCACTCGGACTTCTGACAAGCTGACATGAAATGTCAAGAGAGAGTGGCGGAGACGCTTAAGCCAGAGAGAAGATGAAAAGGGGGCGTGGCTGCGAAACGCTTGATAGCTGCACGATGCTCTCCATGCAAGGCGTGACCACAGGCTAAAGGACACCTTTTGGCACATCAAGCTCTAAGCACACACCTGGAGGATGCGAGAATTGATCCTGCTACCTCCCACATGCAAAGCAAGCGCTGTACCATACAAACCAACCCCCCTCGCTGGGGCTTATGCCTCGGCGTCACCTAGTGCCGCTTGTTCCCCTCTTACCGGGCACAGTTCACTGCCCTTCGTCTACAAGGCAGTCGTGTAATTGCGGCTTTCTTGACTTATTGATGAAGGTCTGACTGGAGGAGCGAATGACGCCTCTCCCCCATCCTCAAGCTCGCGACAGATTGAAATGGAAAGTGCTGCTGTGGCTCGTTGGTCTAGTGGTATGATTCTCGCTTAGGGTGCGAGAGGTCCCGGGTTCAACTCCCGGACGAGCCCTTGTGTGCTCTTTTCCTCCTCTTCCACAAGACTGGGAACTGATATCCACATCACTTCGCAGCGTCTGCTTATGGCAAACGAT
Organism: Lepisosteus platostomus; assembly: GCF_059453375.1. Lineage (NCBI taxonomy): Eukaryota > Metazoa > Chordata > Actinopteri > Semionotiformes > Lepisosteidae > Lepisosteus > Lepisosteus platostomus. Next base: position 19,645,701 of record NC_142615.1, on the reverse strand, counting down.
GGAATGTGACTAATGACTGAACGAGCCTGGTGAATTCTCATCACGTGGCACAATGAGAGCGTGCAGTCAGCTGTCCGAGGCGGCAACCTCATTGCTCGTTCTAAAGAACACGTACTGAAAACTCATCACCACTATGTCGTAGATGAGCACCGCGATCGCTTGTTGTCATGCGTCCTTACTTGGGATATGCAGAAGCAAAAACTGCCCTCTCTCAGCCACCGAAACGTGTGCGGCTCTCCTTGCGCTCTCTGCGCCTCGCATATTTGTGGAGCTGTCTGCTCTTCTTTCTGTTGAAGTAATCAAGTTACGGGGCGTCCTGCAGCCTATGATGTTCTCACTGAGAGCTTTCAAGATTTGAAGGAAAACTACGAGCTTGATTGCTCAAGTCGAACGAATGTGATTGTTAAGCAATCGATGATCAAAAGCACGTCTTCTAACAATTCCTGAGAGTATTATCAGCACTGTTTTCACTCGGATATACTTTTCACTTGCTAAGCTGACAAATTGGACGAGAAAATGCCGGAGACGCACTCAGTGCAGACTGAGGTTGGGAAGGAGGTGTGGCCCTTCAACGCTTGACAATTGAAGGACATTCTCTCCGCAACGGAGGAGCACCTGTCAGAAGTCACAGAGGCTAAATGAGAGCACCAGGCTCCTGGAGCTCTAAACTCAGACCTGGAGGATGCGGGCATCAATCTCGCTACCTCTCGCATGCTAAGCGAGCGCTCTACCATTTGAGCTCATCCCCCTCAATTCATGCTTCTCGGCATCATGTCTTACCGCCTCTGCCCCTCTTACCGGGCACCGCCCACTGCCCTTGGTCTGCAAGGCAGTCCTTTCAAGTGCGATGACGACGCTGGGACCTTCGTTGCCTATTGTACGAGCTGAACTTTTGTGCTCATCAATTCAACGCTCTTTCCATCAACTCATCTTGTCTTTTGACGCTTCGTGTTTTGCGCTCCTTTGACTATCGGCATATCGGGTGACTGCAAACACTGAAGTTCTTGCTTACGGAGTGTGGAACATTGTTTTCAAGTGATCGCTGTTCTGTCATGTTGACGCCGAGTGAATCTTTCTTTGGCAACATGGGCAGGCTGACAGCAGTGCGAGCGAAAGTAATGGCAAATTTCTTGACTTATTTCTGAATGTGAATGTTCTTTAGAAAAGGGATGCGGCGTTGCTTCTCGCCCGTGTAAAGGTCACGCATTCCAGACGTGGTTATGAGCGAACAGTTGCCGCAAGTGTTTGAAAAGAGCAAGAGAGGAAGCAGCCCTGCCCCGTGTGAGCATCAAACTCAGGCCCTTCAGATGACGAGACTGACGCACTACCAATTACGCCAACAAACCCAGCTGCAGGACACACACCGGAAAGTTTGCCTCACATGGATTTCAGTCGCCCGTTCCCTAATCTTTAGACGCCCTCTGCTGAATGTTGCATTTGCCTTTTGATCTCACCGATACATTTTTGGTCTGTTTCTGTTGTGAGTCCGTCTTTCAGATCTCACCTAGCACAAGTCTCTCTGGCTGAAGTGGCCTCTCTGCTTCAGCATCGTGCCCTCACTCAGCCATTAAAATTGTCACTCGGACTTCTGACAAGCTGACATGAAATGTCAAGAGAGAGTGGCGGAGACGCTTAAGCCAGAGAGAAGATGAAAAGGGGGCGTGGCTGCGAAACGCTTGACAGCTGCACAATGCTCTCCATGCAAGGCGTGACCACAGGCTAAAGGACACCTTTTGGCACATCAAGCTCTAAGCACACACCTGGAGGATGCGGGAATTGATCCTGCTACCTCCCACATGCAAAGCAAACGCTGTACCATACAAACCAACCCCCCTCGCTGGGGCTTATGCCTCGGCGTCACCTAGTGCCGCTTGTTCCCCTCTTACCGGGCACAGTTCACTGCCCTTCGTCTACAAGGCAGTCGTGTAATTGCGGCTTTCTTGACTTATTGATGAAGGTCTGACTGGAGGAGCGAATGACGCCTCTCCCCCATCCTCAAGCTCGCGACAGATTGAAATGGAAAGTGCTGCTGTGGCTCGTTGGTCTAGTGGTATGATTCTCGCTTAGGGTGCGAGAGGTCCCGGGTTCAACTCCCGGACGAGCCCTTGTGTGCTCTTTTCCTCCTCTTCCACAAGACTGGGAACTGATATCCACATCACTTCGCAGCGTCTGCTTATGGCAAACGATGGAATGTGACTAATGACTGAACGAGCCTGGTGAATTCTCATCACGTGGCACAATGAGAGCGTGCAGTCAGCTGTCCGAGGCGGCAACCTCATTGCTCGTTCAAAAGAACACGTACTGAAAACTCATCACCACTATGTCGTAGATGAGCACCGCGATCGCTTGTTGTCATGCGTCCTTACTTGGGAAATGCAGAAGCAAAAACTGCCCTCTCTCAGCCACCGAAACGTGTGCGGCTCGCCTTGCGCTCTCTGCGCCTCGCATATTTGTGGAGCTGTCTGCTCTTCTTTCTGTTGAAGTAATCAAGTTACGGGGCGTCCTGCAGCCTATGATGTTCTCACTGAGAGCTTTCAAGATTTGAAGGAAAACTACGAGCTTGATTGCTCAAGTCGAACGAATGTGATTGTTAAGCAATCGATGATCAAAAGCACGTCTTCTAACAATTCCTGAGAGTATTATCAGCACTGTTTTCACTCGGATATACTTTTCACTTGCTAAGCTGACAAATTGGACGAGAAAATGCCGGAGACGCACTCAGTGCAGACTGAGGTTGGGAAGGAGGTGTGGCCCTTCAACGCTTGACAATTGAAGGACATTCTCTCCGCAACGGAGGAGCACCTGTCAGAAGTCACAGAGGCTAAATGAGAGCACCAGGCTCCTGGAGCTCTAAACTCAGACCTGGAGGATGCGGGCATCAATCCCGCTACCTCTCGCATGCTAAGCGAGCGCTCTACCATTTGAGCTCATCCCCCTCAATTCATGCTTCTCGGCATCATGTCTTACCGCCTCTGCCCCTCTTACCGGGCACCGCCCACTGCCCTTGGTCTGCAAGGCAGTCCTTTCAAGTGCGATGACGACGCTGGGACCTTCGTTGCCTATTGTACGAGCTGAACTTTTGTGCTCATCAATTCAACGCTCTTTCCATCAACTCATCTTGTCTTTTGACGCTTCGTGTTTTGCGCTCCTTTGACTATCGGCATATCGGGTGACTGCAAACACTGAAGTTCTTGCTTACGGAGTGTGGAACATTGTTTTCAAGTGATCGCTGTTCTGTCATGTTGACGCCGAGTGAATCTTTCTTTGGCAACATGGGCAGGCTGACAGCAGTGCGAGCGAAAGTAATGGCAAATTTCTTGACTTATTTCTGAATGTGAATGTTCTTTAGAAAAGGGATGCGGCGTTGCTTCTCGCCCGTGTAAAGGTCACGCATTCCAGACGTGGTTATGAGCGAACAGTTGCCGCAAGTGTTTGAAAAGAGCAAGAGAGGAAGCAGCCCTGCCCCGTGTGAGCATCAAACTCAGGCCCTTCAGATGACGAGACTGACGCACTACCAATTACGCCAACAAACCCAGCTGCAGGACACACACCGGAAAGTTTGCCTCACATGGATTTCAGTCGCCCGTTCCCTAATCTTTAGACGCCCTCTGCTGAATGTTGCATTTGCCTTTTGATCTCACCCATACATTTTTGGTCTGTTTCTGTTGTGAGTCCGTCTTTCAGATCTCACCTAGCACAAGTCTCTCTGGCTGAAGTGGCCTCTCTGCTTCAGCATCGTGCCCTCACTCAGCCATTAAAATTGTCACTCGGACTTCTGACAAGCTGACATGAAATGTCAAGAGAGAGTGGCGGAGACGCTTAAGCCAGAGAGAAGATGAAAAGGGGGCGTGGCTGCGAAACGCTTGACAGCTGCACAATGCTCTCCATGCAAGGCGTGACCACAGGCTATAGGACACCTTTTGGCACATCAAGCTCTAAGCACACACCTGGAGGATGTGGGAATTGATCCTGCTACCTCCCACATGCAAAGCAAACGCTGTACCATACAAACCAACCCCCCTCGCTGGGGCTTATGCCTCGGCGTCACCTAGTGCCGCTTGTTCCCCTCTTACCGGGCACAGTTCACTGCCCTTCGTCTACAAGGCAGTCGTGTAATTGCGGCTTTCTTGACTTATTGATGAAGGTCTGACTGGACGAGCGAATGACGCCTCTCCCCCATCCTCAAGCTCGCGACAGATTGAAATGGAAAGTGCAGCTGTGGCTCGTTGGTCTAGTGGTATGATTCTCGCTTAGGGTGCGAGAGGTCCCGGGTTCAACTCCCGGACGAGCCCCTGTGTGCTCTTTTCCTCCTCTTCCACAAGACTGGGAACTGATATCCACATCACTTCGCAGCGTCTGCTTATGGCAAACGATGGAATGTGACTAATGACTGAACGAGCCTGGTGAATTCTCATCACGTGGCACAATGAGAGCGTGTAGTCAGCTGTCCGAGGCGGCAACCTCATTGCTCGTTCAAAAGAACACGTACTGAAAACTCATCACCACTATGTCGTAGATGAGCACCGCGATCGCTTGTTGTCATGCGTCCTTACTTGGGAAATGCAGAAGCAAAAACTGCCCTCTCTCAGCCACCGAAACGTGTGCGGCTCGCCTTGCGCTCTCTGCGCCTCGCATATTTGTGGAGCTGTCTGCTCTTCTTTCTGTTGAAGTAATCAAGTTACGGGGCGTCCTGCAGCCTATGATGTTCTCACTGAGAGCTTTCAAGATTTGAAGGAAAACTACGAGCTTGATTGCTCAAGTCGAACGAATGTGATTGTTAAGCAATCGATGATCAAAAGCACGTCTTCTAACAATTCCTGAGAGTATTATCAGCACTGTTTTCACTCGGATATACTTTTCACTTGCTAAGCTGACAAATTGGACGAGAAAATGCCGGAGACGCACTCAGTGCAGACTGAGGTTGGGAAGGAGGTGTGGCCCTTCAACGCTTGACAACTGAAGGACATTCTCTCCGCAACGGAGGAGCACCTGTCAGAAGTCACAGAGGCTAAATGAGAGCACCAGGCTCCTGGAGCTCTAAACTCAGACCTGGAGGATGCGGGCATCAATCCCGCTACCTCTCGCATGCTAAGCGAGCGCTCTACCATTTGAGCTCATCCCCCTCAATTCATGCTTCTCGGCATCATGTCTTACCGCCTCTGCCCCTCTTACCGGGCACCGCCCACTGCCCTTGGTCTGCAAGGCAGTCCTTTCAAGTGCGATGACGACGCTGGGACCTTCGTTGCCTATTGTACGAGCTGAACTTTTGTGCTCATCAATTCAACGCTCTTTCCATCAACTCATCTTGTCTTTTGACGCTTCGTGTTTTGCGCTCCTTTGACTATCGGCATATCGGGTGACTGCAAACACTGAAGTTCTTGCTTACGGAGTGTGGAACATTGTTTTCAAGTGATCGCTGTTCTGTCATGTTGATGCCGAGTGAATCTTTCTTTGGCAACATGGGCAGGCTGACAGCAGTGCGAGCGAAAGTAATGGCAAATTTCTTGACTTATTTCTGAATGTGAATGTTCTTTAGAAAAGGGATGCGGCGTTGCTTCTCGCCCGTGTAAAGGTCACGCATTCCAGACGTGGTTATGAGCGAACAGTTGCCGCAAGTGTTTGAAAAGAGCAAGAGAGGAAGCAGCCCTGCCCCGTGTGAGGATCAAACTCAGGCCCTTCAGATGACGAGACTGACGCACTACCAATTACGCCAACAAACCCAGCTGCAGGACACACACCGGAAAGTTTGCCTCACATGGATTTCAGTCGCCCGTTCCCTAATCTTTAGACGCCCTCTGCTGAATGTTGCATTTGCCTTTTGATCTCACCCATACATTTTTGGTCTGTTTCTGTTGTGAGTCCGTCTTTCAGATCTCACCTAGCACAAGTCTCTCTGGCTGAAGTGGCCTCTCTGCTTCAGCATCGTGCCCTCACTCAGCCATTAAAAATGTCACTCGGACTTCTGACAAGCTGACATGAAATGTCAAGAGAGAGTGGCGGAGACGCTTAAGCCAGAGAGAAGATGAAAAGGGGGCGTGGCTGCGAAACGCTTGACAGCTGCACGATGCTCTCCCTGCAAGGCGTGACCACAGGCTAAAGGACACCTTTTGGCACATCAAGCTCTTAGCACAAACCTGGAGGATGCGAGAATTGATCCTGCTACCTCCCACATGCAAAGCAAACGCTGTACCATACAAACCAACCCCCCTCGCTGGGGCTTATGCCTCGGCGTCACCTAGTGCCGCTTGTTCCCCTCTTACCGGGCACAGTTCACTGCCCTTCGTCTACAAGGCAGTCGTGTAATTGCGGCTTTCTTGACTTATTGATGAAGGTCTGACTGGACGAGCGAATGACGCCTTTCCCCCATCCTCAAGCTCGCGACAGATTGAAATGGAAAGTGCTGCTGTGGCTCGTTGGTCTAGTGGTATGATTCTCGCTTAGGGTGCGAGAGGTCCCGGGTTCAACTCCCGGACGAGCCCTTGTGTGCTCTTTTCCTCCTCTTCCACAAGACTGGGAACTGATATCCACATCACTTCGCAGCGTCTGCTTATGGCAAACGATGGAATGTGACTAATGACTTAAAGAGCCTGGTGAATTCTCATCACGTGGCACAATGAGAGCGTGCAGTCAGCTGTCCGAGGCGGCAACCTCATTGCTCGTTCAAAAGAACACGTACTGAAAACTCATCACCACTATGTCGTAGATGAGCACCGCGATCGCTTGTTGTCATGCGTCCTTACTTGGGAAATGCAGAAGCAAAAACTGCCCTCTCTCAGCCACCGAAACGTGTGCGGCTCGCCTTGCGCTCTCTGCGCCTCGCATATTTGTGGAGCTGTCTGCTCTTCTTTCTGTTGAAGTAATCAAGTTACGGGGCGTCCTGCAGCCTATGATGTTCTCACTGAGAGCTTTCAAGATTTGAAGGAAAACTACGAGCTTGATTGCTCAAGTAGAACGAATGTGATTGTTAAGCAATCGATGATCAAAAGCACGTCTTCTAACAATTCCTGAGAGTATTATCAGCACTGTTTTCACTCGGATATACTTTTCACTTGCTAAGCTGACAAATTGGACGAGAAAATGCCGGAGACGCACTCAGTGCAGACTGAGGTTGGGAAGGAGGTGTGGCCCTTCAACGCTTGACAATTGAAGGACATTCTCTCCGCAACGGAGGAGCACCTGTCAGAAGTCACAGAGGATAAATGAGAGCACCAGGCTCCTGGAGCTCTAATCTCAGACCTGGAGGATGCGGGCATCAATCCCGCTACCTCTGGCATGCTAAGCGAGCGCTCTACCATTTGAGCTCATCCTCCTCGCTTCATGCTTCTCGGCATCATGTCTTACCGCCTCTGCCCCTCTTACCGGGTACCGCCCACTGCCCTTGGTCTGCAAGGCAGTCCTTTCAAGTGCGATGACGACGCTGGGACCTTCGATGCCTATTGTACGAGCTGAACTTTTGTGCTCATCAATTCAACGCTCTTTCCATCAACTCATCTTGTCTTTTGACGCTTCGTGTTTTGCGCTCCTTTGACTATCGGCATATCGGGTGACTGCAAACACTGAAGTTCCTGCTTACGGAGTGTGGAACATTGTTTTCAAGTGATCGCTGTTCTGTCATGTTGACGCCGAGTGAATCTTTCTTTGGCAACATGGGCAGGCTGACAGCAGTGCGAGCGAAAGTAATGGCAAATTTCTTGACTTATTTCTGAATGTGAATGTTCTTTAGAAAAGGGATGCGGCGTTGCTCCTCGCCCGTGTAAAGGTCACGCATTCCAGACGTGGTTATGAGCGAACAGTTGCCGCAAGTGTTTGAAAAGAGCAAGAGAGGAAGCAGCCCTGCCCCTGTGTGAGGATCAAACTCACGCCCTTCAGATGACGAGACTGACGCACTACCAATTACGCCAACAAACGCAGCTGCAGGACACACACCGGAAAGTTTGCCTCACATGGATTTCAGTCGCCCGTTCCCTAATCTTTAGACGCCCTCTGCTGAATGTTGCATTTGCCTTTTGATGTCACCCATACATTTTTGGTCTGTTTCTGTTGTGAGTCCGTTTTTCAGATCTCACCTAGCACAAGTCTCTCTGGCTGAAGTGGCCTCTCTGCTTCAGCATCGTGCCCTCACTCAGCCATTAAAAATGTCACTCGGACTTCTGACAAGCTGACATGAAATGTCAAGAGAGAGTGGCGGAGACGCTTAAGCCAGAGAGAAGATGAAAAGGGGGCGTGGCTGCGAAACGCTTGACAGCTGCACGATGCTCTCCCTGCAAGGCGTGACCACAGGCTAAAGGACACCTTTTGGCACATCAAGCTCTAAGCACACACCTGGAGGATGCGGGAATTGATCCTGCTACCTCCCACATGCAAAGCAAACGCTGTACCATACAAACCAACCCCCCTCGCTGGGACTGATGCCTCGGCGTCACCTAGTGCCGCTTGTTCCCCTCTTACCGGGCACAGTTCACTGCCCTTCGTCTACAAGGCAGTCGTGTAATTGCGGCTTTCTTGACTTATTGATGAAGGTCTGACTGGACGAGCGAATGACGCCTTTCCCCCATCCTCAAGCTCGCGACAGATTGAAATGGAAAGTGCTGCTGTGGCTGGTTGGTCTAGTGGTATGATTCTCGCTTAGGGTGCGAGAGGTCCCGGGTTCAACTCCCGGATGAGCCTTTGTGTGCTCTTTTCCTCCTCTTCCACAAGACTGGGAACTGATATCCACATCACTTCGCAGCGTCTGCTTATGGCAAACGATGGAATGTGACTAATGACTTAAAGAGCCTGGTGAATTCTCATCACGTGGCACAATGAGAGCGTGCAGTCAGCTGTCCGAGGCGGCAACCTCATTGCTCGTTCAAAAGAACACGTACTGAGAACTCATCACCACTATGTCGCAGATGAGCACCGCGATCGCTTGTTGTCATGCGTCCTTACTTGGGAAATGCAGAAGCAAAAACTGCCCTCTCTCAGCCACCGAAACGTGTGCGGCTCGCCTTGCGCTCTCTGCGCCTCGCATATTTGTGGAGCTGTCTGCTCTTCTTTCTGTTGAAGTAATCAAGTTACGGGGCGTCCTGCAGCCTATGATGTTCTCACTGAGAGCTTTCAAGATTTGAAGGAAAACTACGAGCTTGATTGCTCACGTCGAACGAATGTGATTGTTAAGCAATCGATGATCAAAAGCACGTCTTCTAACAATTCCTGAGAGTATTATCAGCACTGTTTTCACTCGGATATACTTTTCACTTGCTAAGCTGACAAATTGGACGAGAAAATGCCGGAGACGCACTCAGTGCAGACTGAGGTTGGGAAGGAGGTGTGGCCCTTCAACGCTTGACAATTGAAGGACATTCTCTCCGCAACGGAGGATCACCTGTCAGAAGTCACAGAGGCTAAATGAGAGCACCAGGCTCCTGGAGCTCTAAACTCAGACCTGGAGGATGCGGGCATCAATCCCGCTACCTCTGGCATGCTAAGCGAGCGCTCTACCATTTGAGCTCATCCTCCTCGCTTCATGCTTCTCGGCATCATGTCTTACCGCCTCTGCCCCTCTTACCGGGCACCGCCCACTGCCCTTGGTCTGCAAGGCAGTCCTTTCAAGTGCGATGACGACGCTGGGACCTTCGTTGCCTATTGTACGAGCTGAACTTTTGTGCTCTTTCCATCAACTCATCTTGTCATCTTACAGTCTGGGTAATTGGAGACTGCACTGTTCTGCTTCCTAAGGTAATATACGGGTTTTTCGCATGAAGCCGTATTGAACAGTATTTCTCGCATTGTGAACATGTGTACACAGCGGTCCCCCGGGTTCCAGTTAGTGCGTAATTATGCATCAATGAAAAACGAAATTAGCTCACTGAAAGTTTGATGTAGAGAATGTGGAAATTTCCAGAAGTTGTGGTCTTTTAAATGCATTTGGTTTGAAGACGTTCTGTGCTTCCATTGTGAAGATATGGACAAAACAATATTTGAGCGTGGTAAAAAAAAGTCATAAAAATGACAAAGTGAAGGCTGAGAAAGCATTCACAATGCATTTTATACACAAAGCAAGTGTTTTTGTAACTCTAAGAGATTTTGCTGTGTTTTCTTTCACAGCACTGTGCACCTTTTCATTGCTCTCGCTTTCAGAGCCTCTGCATAGCACACGACTCGACATCAGGAAGCACATTGAAGTGAAAGCAGAAAGCGCTGCGACATGCACTGTGCAGATCCCGCCACACTAAGAGGTGAGTGGGTCTGTTCGATCACAGCGCATAGGCGAATCCCCAAACAGTGTGCGTGGCAACAAAAAAAGCTGCTCTGTTTTGAACTGGGGACATTGCACGTGTGAGGCTAACGTGATAACCACTACACTATGGAAACGGTGGGAAATTGTGCCCAGTGGCCCACTGCTGAGCTTCACCAATGCTATTCAGGGACCAATGCTATTCGATGTGAATTAAATGCTATTCAACTGTCCAATTCTATTCAGGGGTGGAAAAGGGTGGAGCCGTGTGTGTCTTTTGTTCAAAGACACCCCCATCTCAGAGCCGGAAGTACAAGCCTTCCTCCCGCAGGTCCACAAAGATGTTATTGTTTAAGAAGATCCTGCGAAAGTCGGCCATCCGCCTTTCAGCCCTGCAGTAGTCCAGGCTGAGAGAGAAGCAGTCCTTCACCCTGGGAATGTACAGCCTGACAAGGTCTGGCTTCAGGCCATTGCACATCATGAGGTTCCTCCTCTCCCAGACAGCTGTCCTCGTTAGGCTGAGGAGGAGGTTCACTAAAATGGCATTAACCCCCCCCCCTCAGACCCGCGGTACCCAAAGAGGAACAGCTCTTTCTAGGGCACCCCGTCAAGAACAGCTCCTCGAACAGAGCGAAACAGACAATCCAGCAGAACCATCAAGTACGCCCTGGCTCGAGCTGGGGGAAGATCTTACCCCAGAACACCTCTGAGACCGGCACTCTGAAGCGTTTCCCCATCATCAGCCTGTAGAACATGCTGGTGGTGCACCCCAGGAGGTCCACCCCACGGTCCCCCCACTTCACCCTCAGCTCCGGCCAGCCCGGGCCTGCTGCCCCGTCTTGTAGATGGAGCTTCTCCAGCCAACTGTCCGGGAGACCGAGTTTGAGCTGCTCGTAATCCTGACGGATCTTACTGACAGGCAGCTCGTCGTCGACCTCTCGCACAGCGTCGACAATAGCCTGGGTGGGCAGAAATCCGTCCTTTACTTCATAAGAAGATCCTTGACCTTGGATATGCCAGCCCCGTAGAGCTGCCTGTTCCATCGAGACACCAGCAGGGGGTTGAGGAACAGAGGCTTTTCCAGAAGCTGGGCCCGGGTCTCCGACGTGTAGGAGACATGCTGGGACATGAACAACCCCCTCGCCAGCAGGACCTCCCTGTAAAAGGAGGGCAGATGTTTTATCAACCCCGGAGTGAGCCTCACCAGGAGGGTCTCCTGCCCCAAGCCCCCGCAAGTCTCGAGGTAGCTTGCCATACCAATCTTCCAAATGCTGACATTATCCAGGTCAAGGAACTTCTTCACTACTTTCAGCCTAAAGCTTTTCAGCTTCAGGCCTACATCACACAGCTTCAGCCCACCCCTGGAGATTTCCCCAATAAGGATGTCATGAGTGACCCGCGGAGGCTTCCCCTCCCACACGAATCCAACCACCAGTTGCCTAATCTCATTCTCTACCCGTTCAGGAAGAGGCATCACAGACAATGGGTACCACAAGAGGGACAGGCACAGTGTGTTAACGAGCAGGACCCTTCCCTTTAGGGTCAGGGACCTGTGTCTCCACCGATTTAATTGGCCCTCATCTTAATGAGCTTCTCCTTCCACAGGAGAAGCCCAGTGGCCTGCTCATCAGCGTTAATGTAGACGCCAAGGACCTTCAGGTGACCCGTCTCAACCCTGAAAGGGTAGCCGAAGAGCGGGGCAAGGTCTGCCCTCCCCACCGGCATGACCTCAGACTTCTCCAAGTTTACCTTGGCGCCCGAGGCAGCGCAGTAGGCCTGCACCACCTCTAAAATGGCCGAGATCTCCGCCAACGTCAGTCTGGTGTCGTCAGCATATTGGTAGATCAACGAGGTGGCGGTGCCCCCAGGCAAGGTCACTGGAAAGAAGCTCGTGAGGGAACCATTCACCTAGACACAGCTCACGATCCCCTTGTCCCCTTGACCCTCACACCTGAAGAGTGCTGGCTGTGATGAATTAAACCAGTTTTACAGGTTTCAATCACAGACCATGTGACATGGGACTCAGTAAACTAACAGCGCCACCGGATTTGATAATACCTAACCAAAATCCGCAATATGGAAACAGAACCTGTGTGATTGTTGATAGATGATGTACTCGTAACATTTTTTCAAGACGAACTACAACATTTAAAAAATGACTTGTATGTACTTGATATCTCTAATCAATCCACGGGTTCCAGCACAAAACGAAAGTAAAACGCATACCGTTTCGCGCTTCTTATTAGTTGCTCAAAAGTAATTTGACCGTATGAAATGCATAATATAAACCTAGAAACATAAACGTGAGCAGTACTTAAGCACTGTAGTATCGGTGTTAAGACATACCTCTCAAAAACTGTAAATCAAGTTAAAAATATCTCAAGACCGATTCTGGTCGTAATGAAACCATGCAAGGGAGTTTTAATGTCCGTTGCAGTTCTTTTGCAACATGAATATAATTATATCGTTATTAATTTCTTGAGATACGAGATTCCATATTATATTCCCTTTTAATCAAATTCTAAAAGTATGCTTGTTGACTCCGGTATCACGTTAGTTAAAGACTTCGAAGCTTACAATGTTTAGGGAGAAATGGAATACTGGTGTGTATTTTTTTCTTTAAAGTACCGAGACCAGCTATATACTGTATGTTTATGTTAAGATTTCCCTTCAGTGGTAAAATTAGATATGAATATCCAATACTTAAACGGGCACAGTTAAGACATCAAATATAAATATACATATTGTATACAGTACAGTTTGCATACGGTAATATGTTTATGTTACGCGATTAAAAAATAAATAAATAAAACTGGAAGGTCCAGCACCAGCTGGATTCAAACACACAAACTGCCAGTTGGTAGTCACGCACCTAGACCAGTAGGCTACAAGACAGCTCGCATGAACAGGCAGGCGAAACAGCCCTACACAGCTCTGCCGCAGTACACGGATATAATCATACCGTTATTAAATTCTTGAGATACGCGATTCCATATTATATTCCCTTTTAATCAAATTCTAAAAGTATGCTTGTTGACTCCGGTATCACGTTAGTTAAAGACTTCGAAGCTTACAATGTTTAGGGAGAAATGGAATACTGGTGTGTATTTTTTTCTTTTCATGATAGGTGTCGCATTTTAAATCATTTTTGTAGTTAGAAATTATGAAACGCCCTGTTAAAAGCAAGGAAGTTTTTATGCCCATTGAAGTAAAACAAAATGCCTGACAAAGTATGGCTTGGACAGATTCCAAGTGCTTGTACAAATGTGCTAAAGAAATTATACTTTGAGTATACAGCTTGTCCAAAGTCATCCATTATTAATACTATTAGTAATATCTTCAGTAAAGGCTTTGATGCATAAATATTTCTGATAAAGGTAGGTTGTGTACTTTTGTCCAACTGAGCAATCTTGCTTTCATAAAATATACCAACATTTTAATGACTGATGATTAACATGCTGTAATACACAGTTCAAAATTAAAGGCTCAAATGCTGTACATGAGAGGTTAAGCTCCCCCTGGCGGTTTTACAAGGCGACGCCGGATAGTTAGTCACGTGACACACGTGAACTGCGTGATACCGCGTGATACCGCGACACGCCCACCGGGGTATGCCGCGAAATACCTCACCCATTTTGAATGGCTGCATCTGTACATGCTCGGGAAAGCGAATCCGAACAAACCTCATGCCATCAGCAATGGTGGTCCCAGGGTAGTGGCGCATCCTGATGTCCGAAATCACTCTCACCCCCCAGCTACTCAGCTTCTCCTTGATAGTCTAATCTGAGATATATGCCGGGAGGTGGAGGAAGGACACCACTACCTCCTTCCGCTCCAGCCAGCGTCAGTAGCAGGGTGTGCCCTGCACATCCAGCCCCACAGCCACCGCGTCTGCATGTTCCTTTGAGTCCAGAGTCAGTTCAAACTCTTTTGGCGACCGGGGGTGGCAGGCAAAAAGAGAGCCCTCCCCACAGACGCCGTGCACAGCTGCGATAATAGCACCCGCAGACGGTTTCTCCACGCCGCTCACATCCACCACAACAGTATGCGCCCTTGCAAAAAGCCGCCGGGGGGGTCGGTCCGAATTCCTCATCCTTCTCTTTCCTACACCACTCTCCTCCTCCACTACAATAACATTCTCTGCCTCCATGTTTTTTCCTTCCATTAAAACACAAACAGGACTCAGAAAGCAACAAAAAAGCAACAAAAAAAAAACCAAAAGTCTCTCCCCTCCCCAAACAGAGCTAGGCTGAAGGGGAGGGCTTCAAAAATAAAAAAAAAACACCAAAAAAAACACAAAAATTCACAAAAAACAAAGTCTTACTAAAGACAAACAAATCCCGAGCGGGACTGAAGGATCGTTCGTGTGCAACTCTTTGGAAAGGAGCTGCTTTCCAAATCACATTGCGTACCTGGATGTTGGCGAATGTGCTCCCTTGTGTTGGCTTGTCCCGCACTGGAGGAGAACAAACAAACTGCTTGGAGGAGCACAAGGCAAGTCTTCACAAGACAAAAACCTCCAGTGCACAGCACTCAAAACATTTCTGGGCTGTCGCGTGTTTATTTCAGCACATAAAGCACACCAGTCCAACATGTCGGCCGGGCGCTCTGCGCCTCCGCCCTCTTGTGGCCTTGCGGCGTCAGTGCAAGAGGCTCCTTCTCGCTGCCTTTCCGCTGTGTTGCAGAGCCCCGAGAGGGAACCTGGAGCGCACACTTTGTGGGGGGCAGGGGACCGCGTTCGCGCTCTCTTGCGCGAGTACTAAATCTCACGGCGACAGCCAGCGGCCAGGAGACAAATACAATATCGCGGGACAGGGGGGCCTCGTCATTGATTGTTACATATGAGACGGGGATTAGGAGGAGACCCCGACTGATTGGTAAAGGGGAACACTAACACCAGAGTGACACCCCCGGCGGCTCTTTTTGAGAGACGCCCTGGGATTTCTTAATGGCCAAGGAGGGTCGCCATCAGGATGCTGGGGCATAAGAAAGCCACACAAACCGCAGGTTGAGCGCTCCCTACTGGTCCCATTCACACCTCTTGCAGGAGCAGCAGCAACCTGAGCTTTTCCGGGGGGAATCTCCCATCCGGGTGCCGGCTAGGCTCACACCTGCTGGGCTGCCGTGGGTGAGCCCAGTCGAGAGTCGCAGGGTGAGATCTAGTCACCGGGGAGAAACGATACAAGCGAAGGATTACTCGGCTCCCAGCACTTGAAAAGACCGACAAATGACTCGTTCCCGCCGGAGCTGAATGTACCTGCATGTGTCGTGTCGTCTTCTTCCCCCGCCCCGCTGTGTTTGCTGTATTGTCTTTGAAGCCGACCCCCGAGACGAGACGGGCTGTTCCTGTGCCCCAATTAACACTTTACAGGTGCCATTCCCCGACATTGTGGCCATTGTCGGTGGTCACACGCGATAAGATAAGGTGGAGGAGAGCGGGGCATGCCCAGCGCCAGACATTCGAAGAGGGGGCTGTGCGAGGTGAGGTGAGGTGCGACATGCCGGAGCCCTGACGCTGCTAATGCGGAGCACTTGTTGAACTGGCATTGAAAGGACGTGTGCGCACGGAGCGAGCCTTCCCTGCGGCGGAGCGTGGAAACTTTCTCCCCGCGCTGCAGGAGTTGTGTGCGCTGCAGTGGTGCCGAGAGAACAGCACAGAAGGCAGCAGGCTCTGGAGAGCGGGTAAGAGACGGAGCCTTGTGGGCAGGCGAGCAGGCCCATT
The DNA here is from genome assembly GCF_059453375.1 of Lepisosteus platostomus. Taxonomy (NCBI): domain Eukaryota; kingdom Metazoa; phylum Chordata; class Actinopteri; order Semionotiformes; family Lepisosteidae; genus Lepisosteus; species Lepisosteus platostomus. Next base: position 19,629,763 of record NC_142615.1, on the reverse strand, counting down.
TTTTGGAAATTGCTGAAAAGGCTCCGGTGTTTGTTCGGTGCGTGGCAGGCGCACGACGCGAGCTTGCGTAGCGATTTGCGGGTCTGGTGTTATGCAAATGAGGCCGAATTGCATCCCGGGACATGCTGCGAATGCGCATTGGCGACTGCAGATGTGTAGGAAACGGCGCGCTCGTTTTCTCGTTTTGCCCACCCTTTTGAGTGTTAGTGTGGCGTGTGAGTGTGCGAAAGAGAGGGCCCAGCAGGAGGCAGTGGCGTGCGGGGCGAGGAGCTGGCCTAGGCTGCGCGCTTTGTGCTGTGGGTGCGGGCCGCTTGCAGGGCCTTATACAACTTATACTTACCTGGCAGGGGTGATACCTTGATCATCCTGTAGGTGGAGTAGTTGGATTGTTTTCTTGTTTTGTGGAAGCAGTGTTTGTTTTGCAGTTTACGAAATGGCAACTTTTGGATCCCGCAAGAATGCTGTGCGTTTTGAGCTTTTGGATGATCTCTTCATGGATCGTATGCAGTTCAGCAGAAAAGTGTTGCAGAAGGAACTTGGCTTTGAACCTCGGCACTTGGATTTCATCTTCGCTCTCCCAGGTCAGAAAGCATTTGAGGTTGTTTTTGCTACCTATTCTCTGTTTGAACAATGTGTGGATGTGTTTGAGGCAAAAAGAGGGAAAGTTCCTGCCCTTGAGAAGATCAACTTGCAGCCTCTGACACAGAGAGAGAGGAAAACGGTGCATGTTGTTATGTTCTCGGAACTGGCAAAGACGGAGGACATTCACACCTGGCTTAACCAGTACTGCACCGTCCACCATGGAACTGAGGTTAGAGATGTTGACGGTATAAAAATAGGAGCAAGGAAATTCGAGGTTCGCTTGCTACCGGACAATGTAAATGGAGGCTTAAGGCACCTGCCCTCTACAATCCGGCTGGGCGCCTGCAATGGCTATGTTTTTTATGTGGGACAACCAAAGGTGTGTCGGCGCTGTGGTGCTGTGGGACACCTGGCATCGTCCTGCACTGTGAAATGCTGCAAGACCTGTGGCAAACAGGGACATTTAGCCTCTGACTGTTCAATGCTGCCAAATTGCAATTTATGTGGCTCGGAAGGACACGTTTTTAAGAACTGCCCTCACGCCTACGCCAATAAATTCAAAATGAGAAAGGATGAGGCAGTGCTTGTTTCAGCCAAACTGGCCCGAAAATTCAAAGGAAATAACAAGTCAAACAAAGAACCCTTGTTGGACAAAGACTCTCAGCCTCCAGCCAGGATCAGTCCTGCTGTGGGTCTGGGGCCGGTGGAAGAGAAATCCACTACGCCCCCACACCGCAGACTGCACCAGACAAGCACGAGGGTTTGAAAACCCAGAGAATAGCGAGGACCCCTCCCCCACTCCTGCTCCTCAGAATGAGGGCCAGTGTGGGGCCCCCCAGGGGAGCGGGTCCAGCGAGGATACCCAGGATTCAGCGGAGCTGCTTTTCTCAGACTCTGCAAGTGCTAGAGATGTCCTCCTCTCCTCCATCCAGTCCATCACGGAGGATCTGCAGCAGCTGGTGGGTGAGGGGGAAGAGGAGACTGGTGCATCGGCTGCACCCCTTTCCCCTCAGTGCTCCCAGGAGCTGGACTTGAGGAAAAGGAAAAATGACTCTGTTTTCTCCCCGAGCGAGGAGGAAGGAGAGCATGGTGATGGGGACAGCTGGAACCCCTCCACCCCTCCCTCTACCCCCTTCCTTGAAATGGACTCCGTGAACGCTTTTACTGCTGCCACCCTGATGAAGGCTCATTCAGAGGATGGCTGGCAGGAAATTGGTAAGAAGAAAAAGAAAAAGAAGTAAATCAAGAGAGGTATAAAAGCTTTGAAGATAGGTGGGATAAAGAGCCTTCTGTTTGGTCAGGGGACAATAACAACAGAGCCTCTGGCGTGGCCATTCTTTTCAAAGGATGGGCATTCAAATTGAAAAGTATTCAGAGGGTCATAGATGGCAGGTTGCTGTGTGTGGATGTGGAATGGGGGACCGTTAACCTGCGGCTAATCAATGTGTATTGCCCTACTAACGTGGGAGGAAGGGTGGAGCTACTCAAGGCACTCTCTCCCCTATTGTTATGTAGCACAGACGTGATAGTGGGTGGGATTTTAATTGTATCTTAAAGCATACAGACAGGCAGTCTAGCTCTCCGATAAAATTGGATTCCAGCTCACTGGCCCTGCAAAACTTAGTTCAAGACTTTAAACTCTCAGACACATATAGATGTATATATCCCACAACAGCAGGATATACATGGTCAGGGAGGAATAGCAGCTCCAGAATTGACTATTGCTTTGTCTCAGAGAGAGTGAAAGTTGTTGGGGTCCCTCTTCAGCCTGTCTTCTTCTCAGATCACCAGGCTTTAGGGTGTAGAGTGGAACTCAAGGGTGGGACTGTCTTTGGCCCAGGCCTCTGGAAACTCAACACAAAGCTGCTAGAGAACGAGGGGGTAGTATCCCGCTACAAGGAGAAACTATCACAGTGGCTGTCCTTGCAGTGTCTGTACAGGTCAGTAGGAGAGTGGTGGGAGGAGGTGAAGGTGAGGACAAAGGCCTTTTTCATTGCTGAGGGAAGGAAGGCTGCTGCCAGACGGAGAAGAGTGCTAGCCAGGAAACAGAGGCAGCTGCAGCGTCTCTACACGAGACAGTGGCTTCGATGTGCTCGAGGATATCACCCTTTTAAAAAAGGATGTCCGGAGCATAGCGGAAGAAAGTAGTCGAGGAGTGCTGTTAAGAAGCTGTGTGCAGTTCTTGGAAGAAAATGAGAAGTGTACTCGCTTCTTTTTCAGTAAAGTGGTAGGCTCCAAGTCTGTCATGGAAAGTGTAGTTGATGAGGAGGGAAGAGAGAGTACAGAGCTGAGTGCTATTCTCTCCTGCATCGAGGCCTTCTTGTCACGGACGTCCAAGGGGACTAACCGTGGGGAGCAGGAGGGCGGAAAAAGACCCATATGCGTAGCGGCGAGACGGGAAAAAGGCCCGGGCTCATTAGTGCAAAGAGTTCAGGAATGCCGTATAGAAACCTGTGCCCTCAGGGAGTGGACGTGGGGCGCCCTGGTGCTAGGCGGGTCTCAGGACATCCGAACGTCAGTGCTGAGCGAGGACAGAGTGCAAGACCCGGAAATATATAGCCCAAGGGAAAGAGAGGGCAAGAAGGACAGCAGACCAGAAACTAGGGACAGGACAGAGAAGGACCGCCCTCTGGCTGCAGAGGGTGTGACACTTCTACTCAAGACTGTACAGCTCTACAGAGGTAAAGGATGAAGAAATTCATTTTTTTACCTCAAAGCTAGAAAAAATTTTGAGTGAAGAAGATAGGGAAGTACTTTTGGGGGATTTGACAGTAGAAGAGCTGAGAGGCTATGGAGAGCTTACAGAAGGGGAAAACTCCGGGTGCTGACAGGCTCCCTAAAGGGGCGTCTGCTTTTACTACTTGCACGAATGAAGGCAAAAAAAAGCCAATCGATGTGAATGAACGGCGCTTTACAGAGGAGTACTGCCTGACTGGATCGTTGATGAACGACAGAGGCCACTCCGAGCTCTTCTCGATTTTCTTCAATGACTTACTAAGGATCTTCTTCACATTCGCCCATGCAGGCGAAGCCAGTTACACCAAAGCAAACGCAGGAAAGTGCAATTCAAACAGAGACCAGGAGGGACTTTTTTACACCGAGAGTGGTCGGAGAATAGAACAATGCGCCCAGCCCTGTTCCTGGTACCGATTCTTGATGAGATCTTGGGCTCACTAAGAAGCCCCCGCTGGATGCTAATCTTTCTGTTGTTCTTGCAGGTCCTGCGCTGCTTTTGAGCTGACAGAGCTCATCCTGGTCTGTCGGCACAGCCCAATTGCAAATGATCGGCTCTGCATACAGAAGGAACGTGCGTTTGGTACAAGAGTGCATGAAGGCACCGATAAGACATTGGGAACAAATGACCGGTCGCTCAATACCTCTCTGAAGTACAGGAGCGTGCAAAACGAGGCTGTTTCCACCCGGTCTCAAACCGGGGACCTTTCGCGTGTTAGGCGAACGTGATAGCCGCTACAGTACGGAAACCTGCAGGGACTGCTGCTGGTGTCTCGCTTGCGTTTCGGGCTGAGAAAGGGAAGCGTCACTTTAGGCAGGGGGAGCTGAAGAGAGGAACAAAGGGCGCCATGAAATAGAATGCCAAAACCCAGGATCAAATCAGGGACCTTTAGATCTTCAGTCTAACGCTCTCCCAGCTGAGCTATTTCGGCGGTGCCGAGAGCACACAGCCACCTGCTCCAGCCTTCCTGTGTTGCGGCATGAGCGCACCAAGAGTAGCGGGAGAGTGTTGCAGGAACGTCACTCAGAAGGAAAGCCACCCAGCTGCGCCCTCTGAGCTCTGTCCAGCGCATCTTCCTCGCATGGACTCCTGCCTGCGACGGGCAGGAAACAATTAGCAAGAACAGAACGACACCCCATGGGTGTCTCATGACCGCACCTTAGGTTGTGACACGTGCAGGTGTGAGGGGTTGCCGGGCTACTTTGGAGCAGAGCTTGGGCGGAGGGGGGGCGGGAAAGCAGACAAAGAGGTGACACCTCAAGGTCTGCACGATCACAGCTCTCCGCCGCCCCAGGCTTCCGCTCGATAAGCTACTGGACACACCCGCCCCTCCTCACACAGACCGTGGAAAAGCCCCCGAGTGGGAGGGCTCTCTCTTCCTCCCAGGAGCTCTTGGACACGACGCCCAGACAGGGCGCGGGTAGCCGCCGCCTGCAAACACGGCTCCAGGCAGGACTCCACTCCGCAGGAGCCGCAGAGCAGAGGAGATGAGGGCAGCTTAGCTCCTGTGCAGAGACCTGAGCTGTTGTTGCTGTGGATGCTGTCTTTTCTGCACTCGGGGTAGGAGTGAATGTTGAGTTGCCCTTAGAAATGAAGCAGAGCACTTCAACGGCACGGGTGTGTGTGTGTGTGTGCGCCCTGGTGATTCTGGGAGACAGATCGAACCTGGGCTAAAAGAGAGGGGGCTTAGCCCTCTTCCATTTGCTAGTTCAAAGTTGTACAACCCATTTGTATCTGCTAGGCGGCGCAGTCATCGTGCACAAAGAACGCTTTGAGAAGCGTCAAAGGCAAGTCATTCCGAGTTGGTCGTTTGTGTTTTCCGTTCAGACGCGAAATGCTGAAATGATCTCTCGGCTCCTCGGTTGTCATTTCTGCTCCGTAAAGGAATCACAGCACGCGTCGGCTTCCAGCACGGTGGGTCGGGACACGATGCCGGGGGTCGGAGAGAGCGATGTCTTCCTCGTTAGTATAGGACCTGTCACCTGTCCCCACCTGTCACGCGGGAGACTGGGGTGCATCAGGACGCGCCTTGAAGTGAAAGCAGGATGCGCTGTGACATGCACTGTGCAGATCCCGCCACACTAAGAGGTGGGTCCAGTGGGTCTGTTCGATCACAGCGCTAGGCGAATCCCCAATCCCCTTTTGTGCCTGGCGACAAAAGATGTCTGTTTCCGCCCGGTTTCGAACCGGGGACCTTTCGCGTGTGAGGCGAACGTGATAACCACTACACTACGGAAACGGTGGTAAGACGTGCCCAGCGGCCCAGCCCTGAGCTTCGCCAATGCGATTCAGCTGCTTCCAGTGCCTTTATTGGAGTGCGCTGATGGACCGTGCTCTCTCTCCAGAGACCAGCACGCCTGTCATGGACGGAGCAGGAAAGGCGGCGCCACATTCTACAGCCCTCTCCACGCAATCGACGAAATCGGGCTACTGAAGTGGAGAAAATCGCCTCTCCAGAAAGTGCAAATATCATCTTGGAGACTATAAATCCTATTGCCGAAGGTCAGCCCTGTCTACCAGAGTAACCCTCCCACAGCGATGATCAGCTCGTCTCACACGTGAGAAGTTTCGGTTGGAAACAAGCGCCCCCTCTTCTCGCACGTTTTGCACGTTCGAGTAGTTTTAATGCGGCTCTTTCGTACACGGTGCTGATCTTTTGGAAAGCAGGAGGCAAAACCGAGTCGAACCGCCTGGGTGAAAACCAGGAACCCTAACCGCTAGACTATATGGCAGCGAACAACCATGCTGTTCCCGGCATCATGCAAGCAAACTACATAAATATGAGAAAACACGCAAGAGAGTTGTCACTCAGAGTGTCGAAGGGTCGATGTATACTGGGGCTCAGTTGAAATGCAACGTCAGGACTTTTCCGAATTATGTCACACGAAGAGAGCACAGCCCTTTCCGCCCTGCCGTGTGTGTCTCGGTAACTCGCTGTGATCGTATAGTGGTCAGTACTTTGCGTTGTGGCCGCAACAACCCCGGTTCGAATCCGGGTTACGGCAGAATAGGGGCGTCTGCTTTTACTACTCGCACGAATGAAGGCAAAAAAAAGCCAATCGATGTGAACGAACGGCGCTTTACAGAGGAGTACTGCCTGACTGGATCGTTCATGAACGACAGAGGCCACTCCGACCTCTTCTCGGTTTTCTTTAATGACTTACTAAGGATCTTCTTCACATTCGCCCATGCAGGGGAAGCCAGTTACACCAAAGCAAACGCAGGAAAGTGCATTTCAAGCAGAGACCAGGAGGGACTTGTTTACACCGAGAGTGGGCGGAGAATGGAACAATGCGCCCAGCCCTGTTGCTGGAGCCGATTCTTGATGAGCTCTTGGGCTCACTAAGAGGCCCCCGCTGGATGCTAATCTTTCTGTTGTTCTTGCAGGTCCTGCGCTGCTTTTGAGCCGACAGAGCTCGACCTGGTCTGTCGGCACAGCCCAATTGCAAATGATCGGCTCCGCGTACAGAAGGAACGTGCGTTTGGTACAAGAGTGCACGAAGGCACCGGAAATACATTGGGAACAAATGACCGGTCGCTCAAGACCTCTGTGAAGTACAGGAGCGTGCAAAACGAGGCTGTTTCCGCCCGGTCTCGAACCGGGAACTTTTCGCGTGTTAGGCGAACGTGATAGCCGCTATACTACGGAAACCTGCAGGGATCGCTGCTGGTGTCTCGCTTGTGTTTCGGGCTGAGAAAGGGACGCGTCACTTTAGGAAGGGGGCGCTGGAGAGAGGAACAAAGGGCGCGATGAAACAAAATGCCGAAACCCGGGATCGAACCAGGGACCTTTAGTCTAACGCTCTCCCAACTGAGCTATTTCGGCAGTGCGCAAAGCCCACAGCCACCTGCTCCAGCCTTCCTGTGTTGTGGCATGAGCGCACCAAGAGTAGCGGGAGAGTGTTGCAGGAACGTCACTCAGAAGGAAAGCCACCCAGCTGCGCCCTCTGAGCTCTGTCCAGCGCATCTTCCTCGCATGGACTCCTGCCTGCGACGGGCAGGAAACAATTAGCAAGAACAGAACGACACCCCATGGGTGTCTCATGACCGCACCTTAGGTTGTGACACGTGCAGGTGTGAGGGGTTGCCGGGCTACTTTGGAGCAGAGCTTGGGCGGAGGGGGGGCGGGAAAGCAGACAAAGAGGTGACACCTCAAGGTCTGCACGATCACAGCTCTCCGCCGCCCCAGGCTTCCGCTCGATAAGCTACTGGACACACCCGCCCCTCCTCACACAGACCGTGGAAAAGCCCCCGAGTGGGAGGGCTCTCTCTTCCTCCCAGGAGCTCTTGGACACGACGCCCAGACAGGGCGCGGGGAGCCGCCGCCTGCAAACACGGCTCCAGGCAGGACTCCACTCCGCAGGAGCCGCAGAGCAGAGGAGATGAGGGCAGCTTAGCTCCCGTGTAGAGACCTGAGCTGTTGTTGCTGTGGATGCTGTCTTTTCTGTTCTCGGGGTAGGACATCAGGAAGCACATTGAAGCGCTGCGACATGCACTGTACAGATCCCGCCACTACTGGGCCCGATTTCCCCGGATCGAAACCGGGCGGACACAGGCCCGTTTCGTTTGTTGCCACGCACACTGTTTGGGGATTCGCCTAGCGCTGTGATCGAACAGACCCACTCACCTCTTAGTGTGGCGGGATCTGCACAGTGGATGTCGCAGCGCATCCTGCTTTCTCTTCAATGCGCGTCCTGATGTACCCCAGTCTCCCGCGTGACAGGTGGGGATACTTGCCAGTATACTAACGAGGAAGACATCGCTCTCTTCTTAGTGTGCAAAACACTTACTTGCAGCATTGTGGGTGCTGTGGTTTAAATGCTATTGGTTTGTGAACAGAATACCCCTATTCCAGTGCATTGTGCCACATTAAATAAACACACGAGAAAAAGAGATTCAGAACGCAAAGCTGTGTCAGTGTTCTGTGTAAAAAATCGGTTTGAACATCATGGGAGCTGTTTTTAATAAGCTGCTGAGTAAAGAATATTTTAATCTTCCTGCTGTCAGTAGTATTGTGCATATAGTCTGACCTGAATGAAAACAGGACGTAAAGGAAGGGTTTCAGAATTCAGACAAAGCTTTATTCCCGTGCTTACAGTCCGAGTAATTGGAGACTGCGCTATTCTGTTGCCTATGGTCATATACGGGTTTTTCGCATGAAGCCGTATTGAACAGCATTTCTCGCGTTGTGAACTTGTGTATACAGCGGTCCCCCGGGTTCCACTTAGTGCGTAATTACGCATCGATGAAAAACCGGAGGTTTAAAAAAAGATAATTAGCTCACTGATACTTTGATGTAGAGGCTGTGGAAATATCCACGTCGTGGTCTTTAAAATGCATTTGGTTTAAAGGCGTTCTGTGCTTCCGTTGCGAAGATATGGACAAAAGAATATTCGTGCTTGGTCCAAAAACTGTAATATAAACGAAAAAGTAAAGGCTGAGAAAGCATTCACAATGTATTTTATGCACAAAGCAAGTATTCTCGCGAATCTAAGAGGTTTCGTGTAAATGCTACAGGCGTGGCAAAATCGTTTTCGAACTTCAAGCTAACTTTACCCCGGTGTTTTACGCTGCTCCTTTCTACACTGAACTGGTCATTTGGACACCGTAAGACAAGAGACACATTTCTATGTAATCAGGAAACCAGGAATCCTAACCGTTAGCCCGTTAGTGCCACAGAAAAAAAAACGTTTCAGCAAGATAAAATTGCAGGGTAAACACATTTTTTTCTTTTTCGTAGCGCTTGTGTTTTGTTTGATTTAGCGAATTTTATACACTTTATTTCTGACACATGACTTAAAAGGCTGGTAGAGTATATTTAATACAAAAGCGCTGAACAACAATTTTCATCTACCGTATTGTCATGTTTTTTAAAAAAGCGAGTTAAATGCATGTATAGTAAATGTTTTTTTTTTTCATATAATAGTGTTTATGGTCTGATAAACGTAATTCATTATTTAACGGACATTTGGTATAATTAAAAAAATACTCATTCACGAATGTAAACATTTTTTACAATAACGTGTTCTATTATACATGCAGCAATATCACCAGACAGTTTAATGGTCTGTCGTCCTTTTACAGTTCTGGGTTTTATTCTGTCTTCAGATGCACCAGATGTATTTTTAAAATACGTAAATAACAATTCTGGTGCAGCAAAGCATTCTGATTAATTCAGATTCACTCTTCACGTGTGTTATAGATATCATATAATGTTTTTGTATCCACTAAAATCTCGCATGAAGTTGATAAACTTTGCTTGTAACATATTTAACAAGGCACAGTGCCAAACTATTAAAATACATCAGAAAAGAACCCGAACTCATCTAATTGATGTATTTGAAACGAACGGGTGGGAGACTTTAATATGGCGTTCTGGAAATTCACTTTTAGGAGTTTTCGGAAGTCTGGACCCAGATATACAGTGAGGGAGGAGTGCTTGACTTCCTGCTTTCAGCTCGTGCATTGTTTCTACGTGTGAAAACCAACAGAGAGAGCTTTATCGGTTCACAGAAACGTCCCAGCAGTTTTCTAGGTTAAGATGGAAGAATAAATGTAATAAATGGAGATGTTATTGCTGCTGGGGAGTATGAAGGCGGTTTAGCGAGGCGGTGGCGTGTGGAGGGAGGAGACGCGCATTCCGCACGGGCAGCGCAGAGCAATGAGTCACACCTGCTGCGCGCTGAGTCCTGTCCTATATAACCGCTGAGCCCGGACACAGCCTCTCCAGCCAGTGCTGGAGTTTTTTTTTTTAAATAATACTTCAGAAAGTGCAGGAACTGACTCTTTTGCTCAGTTGAGGCTATAGGAATCTGTGTTTCTCTCAGGCTGTCAGGAATAGCGCTTATTATATTTTTTTCTCAGGCTAAACAGTATCATTGGGCTGAATTTCAGTTAAACGCCTAGTTTAGAAAGATCAAGAATGAGTTAGGGAAGACAGAGGTGGAGACTAATGGAAGTTATGAAAGCCATTAATGGGTTGTCTCTGCTTGAGCTTGATTTAGACCTTAGTAGTGCAAAGTCTAGGGGTTAATTGCAACAAACTGAAAGTGAAGTACTAACAGGCGTTCAACCCGTGTTTAGTACGCAGCTGTGGTCTGAAGTTGTGCTCCACCTTAAGTCCAATTGCAATGAACGTTGCTATTGTGCTTAGTCCAGCACCGTACTAAACCTGTTCTCAATTGCAACGAACACAGAGTAATAGTTGTTGCCCTCTAGAAGTGACTAAACTAGTGAATTATTTTAAACCACCTCTTAATATGGCTTGAGCAACTTAGTACCATACTTGGTGTAACGATGAATTGCATTAGAAGGCTCCAGAATATAGTGGAAATAATATCGTTACCACGTACTGAATTTATGCATCCGTCGCTTGAAAACATTGTAATATTTAATTAAAATTGCTTAACACTCATACCACATTTATTCATAATGAAGCTGATTAATATGTGTATTTACAAAAGTGACATTTCCTAATTATGTTGAATGTTAATCATTACTAGTAGCTGTGAAGTTTAAGGTGCTAGGGAGTGAAGAGAACAGAACTTAAACTATTATTTATATAAATGTAGCGTGAGGCTTTAATGTGTTCTATAAAATCGAGGAGTCAACTGGATAGATTTGTTAAATATTTTAGTGATGGGTCTCCGTATTTGTGGTTATCAGAGGAAAGCAGGGATGAGGAGGAAATAGGTGGCACCCAAGCATGTTAAAGGAAAAAACTCAGCATCTTAAGTGATTTATGATGGTTTACAGTCCCTTTTCTGTCCTGTGGCTGTGATCCAATGACTGTGTTGAAACAGCCAGGGTTGTGCTAGCTCTTGATGGACTGGTATGCAAACCAAATGACAGACAAGCAAAGCAATGTTTTACAATTCTGAAAGCTCGTTCAATGTGGCTTCTTGTGTTTTTATGACTCCTGTTATACTGCTGGTCTTGTAATGTTGGATTGTGCACAGGTGTCAGAAGATACCGTTATAAAGGATAAGCATGAGTTAGCAAAACAACACGCCAGCAAGCACTTCCCCACTTTGAAAGGAAGATGCTGGAACTGATTCTGAGAAGGTCAGACGAACAATAATTGTTGTATTTATTTGCTCAGGTAGTTTTATAAGTAAAGTTCTGTTAAAAATAAATTAATGTCAAATTAATACAGTAGTGTCCTGTCTCAAGCCCACAGCTGCAGTTCTCATTTGTTTTGTGACTTATTGCAATTGAGTATCCCTCATTTGGTGAATTGTAGCCTCAATGCAATTCTTACATTTTAAAACTATATTTAAACTAAATTTCCTGACTAATTTTAAACAAGAGACAAAGTAATTAGCGTGGTCTATGAATTAACCTACTTATCAGATGCAATGTTCTGATGCACAGTCCCTTGCAATTCGGGCTAAATAGTACAACAACAATGCTGAGCCCTGTGAACTGGATTAAGCACAAGATGAGCTGAGCTCCAACTTGGTTCCAAATGTTTATTAAGCACAAGTTGAGCTGAACTGAAAGGAAGACATTGGAACTGACTAGAAAATAACTTAATTTGAAATGTACGCTCCTACTGATACAGGAGAGGGAGAAAATCAAAGTTCTGAAAAGTAAGCACAAAGCACACCCTGCTAAAGAAATGTATTGCCTTAAAAAAAAATGCCTAGGTCAGAGGAACAATTGTTTTTTTTTTTTTTTGCACAAGTTTAATTTCCAGTTCTGTTAAAAATTAAACTTAACTTTACTGGTTATTAGTCGGTGTGTTTTGTAATGATTTAGCTATAACGATGTGTCCACTTATTCATCTGGAGTGTTAAACAAAATTAATGCTGCAATAATACAGTAGTGTTTAATTTCAAATGCACAGCTGTGGTTCTCATTTGTTTCATGACTAATTACAATTGGGTATCTCATTTAATAATGACGTAGCCTCATCAGGTGAATTGTAGCCTAAATGCAATTCTTAAATTAAAAACTAACTGATTTGTCAGGAAATTTATTTTGAATATAAAGAAGAAACAGAAAAGTAATTGTATATTAATGTGGCCTATGTATTATTCTACTAATCAGAAGTGTTCTGATGTACAGTCCTCTCCAGTTCGGGCTAATTAGTTCAACAAGGCCAAGCCCTTGGAACCGGATTAAGCACAAGTTGAGCTGAGCTCCATCTTTGTTCCACATGTTTTTGCTGCAATTGAACTCGGAGCGGGAGATGATCTCCAGAATGTACCGTACTAACTTAGCACGCGGCTGTGTTTTAACTTGGGATGTCCATTGCAATTGACCCTGTGGGTTTATATACATGGGTTTCTCTGCATACACTACCATAAGGGAGGAATGGTGAGTTGGAGGGAGGGCAACAGTTTGGTTTATCGAGAATACACCAAACTGAGTAGAACTACAGATCCAACCATTCAAAATGTGCAGTAAATAGCAGTGCTTGTTCTGCAAAGAACTGTAGGATATCGCATGATGTATCAAAGTAGGGTGAAATATCTTGTAAAACCGCCAGGCGGAGCTATGAAAGCTTAATGTCTCATGTGCAGCATTTGCGCTGTTGCTAGAAAATGTATTTCTAAATATCACAAGATGTTCAAAGTTAAGTGATTTATTAATAACAACTAATCATTTCAAACTGCTTGTATTCTAAAATTGTATTTTGTTTGCGGGTGATTTGTCACTGTTTTCACAAACTTCAATTTATTAAACGTCTTAGATATGGTGTTCCAGACCTCTGTTTACTTTCTGAAACTCCATCGATATTTCCTGTTTTCACACAGATAAGAATAAACTGCACGTGCAAATCTTTTCACAAGTGTAAAGATGTTCTGTGCTCAATAGCTCTTTAACACAGTACGCATTATGTCATATCTTTAAACATCAGTTGAAGCATTCTGAAGTCTGACAATCGTAAAAAGTTACCAAATAATATTGGTGAAACTGTTACCTGTCCTGGATAAAGCAATTAGAAAATAGTTGGATTTACACTTGTAAGAAAATTTCTGATTTTAATGGGACATGTTGAGTCTTTTCTTTTCAGCTTGAAATTAACTCTTGCCTACTATGTATATTCCATTGCAGCCATTTTAATGCAACGCAGCTCCATACTTCTCACAAAGTCTAGGCTAGGTGTTACACCCCACTGTGTTTATGTAGATTAGACAGTTCTACTTGGGGAGGGGAAGGAACTTTCAGTTTTCTGGTGTAATTGTTGGCCTTTAACATAAGGCAATCAGCAATCAAATGTCCTGTTTTTTCTTAAGTTGAACAAAGATGTGCCACATGCATACAGTGTCATGTTGTATATTTTTAATGCTACTACAGTACAGCTTGTGGGAAATACATTTGTCCTGTATCAAAGTTTAACTTACCCTACATTACAAACTGAGTGAATTCAACAGAATCGACGGCTAAAAGCAACATGTCAAAATGTTCCCAAAATAACACAAAGTGAACGAGTTGAGGATTCGATAATAGAGTAATCATAACAATAACTCCCGAGTTGTTTAATGCAATCCAAATGAAAGAAGGACACTTAAATAAACATGAAAAGACTATTTTTTCATTGACGAAAAGTAATGTCGCACTCTCTCTTGTTTAATCTGATTGTTTTATTGCTGCACAGACTAAAACCAGAGAGAAATAGCACCTCTTTCTTTGAAGCATTTTGTTTATCCTATCATGTATCGGTTTCCAATCATACAAAGTAAGTTCTGAGAATCTCCAATTCAACATACCTATGTTTTCCTGGAGAATGCAAAGCCCTTTTGCCTCTGGACCAGTCAAAATTTATGGATGTGGTTCACCCCCAGTCCCAAAATTGCTAAACAGAAGAGTGGCGTAGCGGTCGGCTCTGGCTGTCCCCTCTGTGCCGACACACTGCACATTCAATCCCTCCTTCTCTTGACTGATGGGCAAAAGGTGGACATCTGGGAGAACTGTACGTGGCATCTGTGAGTTCTGCTGTGTAGATGGTGCTTCCTGAGGGGAGAGAGACAGTGGGGACGGCACCAGCCAATTCATTAGTGGTGGTGAGCAGAGAGGACAGGATGGAGTGTCCTGAAGGGGTGTGCTCTGCTGGGGGTGGAGGGTTGTATGGAGATACGCATTGCACCAGGTACAGCAACCTGTGTGGCAGGGAGGGGCACTTTTCAGGAGATGAAGGTCTGTTTGGAGACGGCTGACACCCTAGTGTTTGACTGCTGGAACATACAGATGCAGCCATTCAAAATGCGTGGGCGATACCGCATTATTTCCGGTACGCTGTACGCAGTCTACCGCGAGTTACCGTAAATTCTCCTATAATACAGCAAGCAAAATTATAGTATCCGGAATTTCCGCAAGGTGGAGCTAATAAAGCTCAACCTCTCATGTTTGAGCTGTCGCCATCAAAGTCTTTAACGAAGATATTACTAATAGTAGTAATAATGAATGACCTTGGACGAGCTGTAAGTGTAAACTCAAAGTATTGGCCTGGTCAACATTCTTTTTTTCATTGACCGTCTTTGTAAAAGTAACACCACAGCATTTCGCAATCATGCATTTGTTTCCAATCATGCAAAGTACAGTAATTTTTGAGAATCAATTCACCATGCCTTTCACATGCTCATAAAAGAGATTGATTTAGGAACCTAAACATATTACCGTATGCAAACTGTACTGTATACAGTATGTATATGTATATTTAATGTCTTAACTGTGCCCTTTAAGTATTGAATATTTATATGGAATTTTACCACTGAAGGGAAATCTTAGTGCCTGAGCATAAAAAGAATAGGAGCATACTGCAACGCGTGTGAAGGCCATAAACGATATTAATTTTTGAACTTAAACATACAGTATATGGCTGGTCTCGGTACTTTAAAGAAAACATACACACCAGTATTCCATTTCTCACTAAACATTTTAAGCATTGAAGTCTTTAACTAACGTGATACCGGAGTCAACAAGCATACTTTTAGAATTCGATTTAAAGGGAATATAATATGGAATCGCGTATCTCAAGAAATTAATAACGATATGATTATAGTCGTGTACTGCGACAAGGGCTGTGTAGGGCTGTTTCGCCTCTCTCTTCATGCGACTTCCCTTGTAGCCCACTGGTCTACGTGCCCGATGACCAACTCACGGGTTGTGTGTTCAAATCCAGCTGGTGCTGGACTTTTCTTTTAACAAACATTTCTTTGAAAAAATAGAATAGCAATATTATGGACAATCAATTGACTTTTTTATTTCAAAATATCACAACATGATCGATTCTAAGTCATTTTTGATAACAATGAATAGTCACCTTCTTCCCTTCTGACAACGGTCCCTGCTTCTGCTTCCTGCTTCTATTGTGTGTGTGTGTGTGTGTAATAGAGTAAATTTTTATAGAGAAATGGAGGCTGGAGAGTATGCGTTACAATATAAACATTTATATTTATTTAAATCGTGTTTTGATTTAAATCGCAAACGCATGTTTAATTATATGTGTTTTTTTAATCATAATCAGACTAATGCAACATAAATTGATACAGTATCTTTGTCTTCTAAGTATCTTAATAAACTTTCAGCATAGCTTTCTACCCATTTAGATTTATTTTTCTTGGGATTTTGGGATCAAACGTGGAAGGATTAGATTGTAATCGTTTTTATTTTTCAAATACGTTTTAGAAAAGTGTAATCTATACCTGCCCAGACTGTACGCCTTCCTAAACCCCGCCCTGACCACTTTCACTCCTGTCCTGCTCTTCCCCGCGCACCCCAGCCGGGCACTCTTCGGCCTCTGCCCGGGACGAATGTATATTTTGATCTTTACACCCGGCGTGGCACCGAGGGAGCATCTGCATTTATAACTTAGTTTTTAAAATTAGTCAAGCAATATGAAGCATCTCCTTTTACTTTTAAGTCCCTTAAATACATTGAGCACAGCTTTCTCACCACTTAAGATTACTTTTTGATACCATCCTTACACAAAGCAGAAACTTTCCGATGACATACAGTACAAGTGGAAAGATTACAGATTTTAATCGTCTTTAATTTTGTTACGTTATACATTTTAGGAACATTTCATCTAAACAAACACCACAAAACTATTCTCGATTGTATTTCTGAATGTTATGTTACATCTACAGTAGTTCACTGCTTTAAATACATCGAATTAAGAAAGTTAGATGTAGCACTTTAGATCTTTTTTTCTGAACCAGGGAAAATCTGATCATGTTTCTCTATAACAATAATAAAATACATTATTTTACATATCACCTTTAAAAGTGGCATCTCAAAGCAAAAAAGTAGATGGGAAAAACAGTTAAAAGGGACCAAAGTAAATACCAGACAAACGCAAACGCGTTTTTAATAAAAATGCTTTTATTCATTCAGCAGAGAGTGAGAGGGACATCCAGCAGAGAGAGACACACACACACAGGTTTCCATTGACAAAAGTAATTGTTTTTTTACATTCCTCTTGTCTAACAGGAATGTTTTGTTTGTGGACAGACTGTTAGACGAGAGGAAAAGAGCACCTCCTTCTACGAAGCATTTCGTTGATCCGATCACGAATTATTTTCCAGTCGCACAAAGTAAGGGTTGAGAATCTCCGATTCACCATGCTACTAATGGTTTCCCGGAGATTGCAAGGCAAGGCACTTTTGCCTCTGGACCCATCGAAATTTACAGACGTGGTCCACCCCCAGTAAATTTCAAAAGTCACAAGATTTCGAAACATGAGGGCGGCGTAGCGGTCGGCTCTTGCTTTCCCGTCTATGCTGATGCACTGCAAGTACAACCCCCCCTCCATCTCCTGAGTGATGGGTAGCAGTTGGACATCTGGGAGAATTATTCGTCCCACTGGCGTCTGTGAATTCCGCTGTGCTTCCTGGGTGGAGATAGACGGCGGGGACAGCATCAACCAATTCCCATGCGGTGGTGAACGGAGAGGCCGGGATGGAGTGTCCTGAGGCGGTGTGTGCTCTGCGGGGGGCAGAGCTTCCGCCAGGCATTGCAACCTGCGCGGCGGGGAGAGGCACTTTTCGGGAGACAGCTGCTCAACTGTTTGACTGCTGGAACATACTGTCTCCTTCCTCTGCATTTTCAGGAGTGTCTCTAGCCTCCCAGTCCTCCCCAGTAATGCATCGTACTGCTCCCGCTGCTGCCGAAATGTCTCCACACGGGTGCTGCTTCTACAGGTTGGCACCCTGGCCAGTGGCCGAGAGCAGAGACCCACAGCCTGTGGCAAAATAACATAATTCATGTAAGAAATAAAGTCACACAGTAGTATTCATCAGTCGCGGAACAGAAGTCAAAATAAACTTTTCTTTTTTTCCGTCTTACCGCTTTCTTTTTTACTGTCCTGGTGGTAGATCGTTTCGCCCGTGCGGTGTTTTCTTGAAGAACAGGCTACGAAGAAATAATTATAATTGAATTTAAAATTCAAAACAGCAATAATACCTTGTAATATACGCTGTAATCACGTATTTCAGATGAAGTCTGCTGTATTTGCTGACCCTTCGCTCTTTGGAAGCTGGGGCGGCAGAAGCACCCCGTCTCTTCCCGTAAAAGGTCTTGGTCTCCATACTGTACTGTGGTCGCTGTAGTGCAGGTTCGCAGTTTTTTTGGTGATGGGAGCTCACCCAATCCCTTTGTGTATTTATGCTATATTCACATGTACGGCTAGAATGTTCATTGTCTTCCAATGAAAGGCGGGTGCCTTTTGCCAAAGTCGGGAGACATTAGAGGCTTGCCACACCCGGACTGTTAAACCAACGCATTAGCACGTCAAAGCCCATTGAGGAGCCGGGCGCAATAATTGTTTTGTCCCTTGATTTACTGATCTGCATTAATTATGGAAATCGAGTTCCTGCTCTTTGCAAACGACCTGGTCCCGCTGTCGCCCACAGAACAGAGGCTGCGCCAGAACCTGGCACTGCTGGAGCAGCACTGTCAGACCTGGGCGCCAACAGTCAATCTGGACAAGACCAGAGTTATGGTTTTCCAGAAAAAAAGCCAGACCTCAGGGAAACAGGTACAAATTCATACTTAACAACACATTAACACCTAACAACGGGAGCAGGGACGATTAAGGCCAGTACCCACTATTGTTAAACATACAGAAAAGAATATTAAAGTATTGAATATTAGTATTGGCTTTAGTATTAGCCATACAGAACATTAAAGTGCCCCTTTTCCATTCAGCAGGTGCCTGAGCCGCTGTGTCCTATCTTCTGACAGTCACCGTTGTGAATGTCTGTAGAGTGTATCTTATTTTAAGTACTAAAATAAATACTTAGTACTTTAGTACTAAGTACTAAAATACTAGTACCGAGGGAGCGTCTGCATTTATAACTTCGTTTTTAAAATTAGTCAAGCAATATGAAGCATCTCCTTTTACTTTTAAGTCCCTTAAATACATTGAGCACAGCTACTCACCACTTAAGATTGCTTTTTGATACCATCCTTACACAAAGCAGAAACTTTCCGATGACATACAGTACAAGTGGAAAGATTACAGATTTTAATCGTCTTTAATTTTGTTACGTTATACGTTTTAGGAACGTTTCATCTAAACAAACACTACAAAACTATTCTCGATTGTATTTCTGAATGTTATGTTACACCTACAGTAGTTCACTGCTTTAAATACATCGAATTAAGAAAGTTATGTGTAGGACTTTAGATCTTTTTTTCTGAAGCAAGGAAAATCTAATCATGTTTCTCTATAACAATAATAAAAAACTTTATTTTACATATCACCTTTAAAAGTGGCATCTCAAAGCAATACTGTAGATCGAAAAACAGTTAAAAGGGACCAAAGTAAATACCAGACAAGCACAAACGCGTTTTTAATAAAATGCTTTTATTCATTCAGCAGAGAGTGAGAGGGACATCCAGCAGAGAGAGACACACACACCGGTTCCATTGACAAAATTGTTTTTTTTCAATTCCTCTTGTCAAACAGGAATGTTTTGTTTGTGGACAGACTGTTAGACTAGAGGAAAAGAGCGCCTCCTTCTACAAAGCATTTCGTTGATCCGATCACTAATTCTTTTCCAGTCGCGCGAAGTAAGGGTTGTAAAGCGCGAAGTAAAGCGCTGATTCTTATGGAATGTGTTCCGCCGGGGATTCAAAAAAATTATTTGACAAAATTTGTTTTTTTTTCAATTCCTCTTGTCTAACAGGAATGTTTTGTTTGTGGACAGACTGTCCACAAACGTGAGACTGTCTTTCTCAGACTTACATTCCCGAATGTCCCCCGCCCCGGTCAACAATCCTAGGAAGAACACGAAACAGCCTGTTAATAAAATTTTTACAATTTTGTTCGGTCAGTTCTTCCTCCCAGAATTTACAGATTGCATTGATCAGTTCCTGCTTTGTGACGGGCTTAGCAGTTTTCCGAACGTAGTCTTTCAACGAATGCCAAACCATCTCTATCTGATTTAGATCTGGGGATTCGGCTGGAGTTTTCACCCAGCTCACTCCTTCTGCTATAAGCCTCGCCCTTGCTGCTGTTTGTTTCGGATCGTTGTCTTGAAAGAGACGGTGCCTTGATCCAAACTGCTCCCTGATATATGGGGCAGCATGCTGTGTGACCACAACTTCCTCGAAGAATACACGGTCCATAATTCCTTTGAAAATAAGAAGTGGTCCCGGGCCTCTTCTAGATATACCCCCCCCCAGACGTGAACCTTCAGTGGATGTTTGGGCTTTGGCTTGTCCACATATCTCCCCTTTTTGCAAAATGCCATTGTTGAAAACTGTTCCAGAGCCACTGTTGTTTCGTCGGTGAAAAGTACATCCTGAAATGCCTCCCCCTGTTCAATCCATTGGAGCGCTTGCTTGAGTCTTTCCTCTTTGTTTTTTTGCCTTATCATGGGGCATGTGTTGGTTTTTCTGTATCTCCATCCAAGCCTCCTGCGTACTCTTCTTATCGATGTCGGGCTAATGTTCGCACCGAGGTCAGCCCATAGCCGTCTTTGGACTTGCATTGCCGGTAGCTCATCATTTTCATCAGTCAGTTTGTCGACAGCTCGCACAATAAGACTTGGAAAAAAAAAGAGATCAGCAGTTAGTTTTAAAAATAATGTGCGTAGTTGTATTTACATGCAAGAAAGGTATTTTTAGAAATTTATTTACCTTTGAATCGTCCTCGGTTTAGATTCTCTTTGCCTCCTCTCCCCTTTATAATGCCATCTCACTGTGCTTTCAGAAACGAAGATGTCCATCGAAGCCAACTGCTGTACAATGTCCCGTGTTGACTTCCAGTTTCTTTTCATCTTCATTATTTGGTGTGAGAGAGTCTTCGTGATTTTAGTCATTGTCCGTCCCCTTACCAAAGCGATACAGTGGTGCAGCTTGAATTCTGTACCTATATACTGTATGGTATGGTACAGATAAAACTTACACCATACCGATGAGCTAATGCCAGGGAAAGACACTCCTATTTTATTTAAAACACAATACGCCAGGAAATGTGTCTGATGCATTAGCAAGTTAAAACAATCGGGTTGAAAACCTGGGCGTAACACCATTTCCTTTTTCTGATCATTCGCTTTCTGGATACACATTTCACCTGTCCTGTTCTTTGTTTTCCTGGTTTGCTGATTATGCCTGCTGTGGTCCACTCCTACCCTCACACCTAAAGAATACTATTTTAAATTTCTTGGCGCAGTTCATTAACCCTTGTATGTGCTGTCCGCGCCCAAAATGCAATTTAAAAAAAGTCAAAAACCGCGCTCAAAATGCAATTTAGAGCTTAATAAGATACACTCCACAGGGATTCACAACAGCAACATATGAAACGTTTATTTTTTAATCGCTGTCTAAGGAAATCTCAGTATAACTTTGTTCATGAACAAACAGTGGCATGTTACATTATTATTAGTTTTTTTGTTAACAAGGCTCGCCAGCTAATGTGAATTGAAACCTGTCTTGCTAGCTTTTAAAGTCGTGCATGTGTAAACGACAATTGAAATAGAGAAAAAAGACCTGACTGACAAGCCGATACATACTCTTAGAGTTTGATTAATAGAGAATATAATACAAAAATATAGTACTAAAAAAGGTACTACCAATTTTAAAGGTGATTTTACTTTTAAATAAAAATTTGAATCCCCTGCGGAACACATTCCATAAGAATCAGCGGTTTTACAGTACATATCGCCTTTAAAGGTGGCTTCTCAAAACGCTTTACAGGATAAAAACAACCAGAACAGCAACAACAACAATATTGTATTTCATTGCACTTTGAAAACCAAGTAATAACTTAACTATATGTGCAAACGTTTCATATGTTGCTGTTGTGAATGCCTGTGGAGTGTATCTTATTTGCCTAGCGAAGCGCTAGTTTAGTACTATAAAATACTATTAAAATCTGTAATCTTTCCACTTGTACTGTGAGTCATCGGAAAGTTTCTGCTTTTTGTAAGGATGGTATCAAAAAGCAATCTTAAGTGGTGAGAAAGCTGTGCTCAATGTATTTAAGGGACTTAAAAGTAAAAGGAGATGCTTCATATTGCTTGACTAATTTTAAAAACTAAGTTATAAATGCAGATGCTCCCTCGGTGCCGCGCCGGGTGTAAATATCAAAATATACATACCCAACACTGATTGTACCCATCTGTCATGCAAATAAAACACCTTGAATTGAATTGAATTGAGGGAGAGAGGGGGGAAAGGGGAGAGAGATAACCAGGACTCAAGGCAAATAAGATACACTCCACAGGCATTCACAACAGCAACATATGAAACGTTTGCACGTATAGTTAAGTTATTACTTGGTTTTCAAAGTGCAATGAAATACAATATTGTTGTTGTTGCTGTTCTGGTTGTTTTTATCCTGTAAAGCGTTTTGAGAAGCCACCTTTAAAGGCGATATATACTGTAAAACCGCTGATTCTTATGGAATGTGTTCCGCAGGGGATTCAAATTTTTATTTATTTTTTAATTGCGTATCTAAGGAAATCTCAGTATAACTTTGTTCATGAACAAACAGTGGCATGTTACATTATTATTCGTTTTTTTGTTAACAAGGCTCGCCAGCTAATGTGAATCGAAACCTGTCTTGCTAGCTTTTAAAGTCGTGCATGTGTAAACGACAATTCAAATAGAGAAAAAAAGACCTGATTGACAAGATTTAATTAATGCACATCAGTAAATCAAGGGACAAAACAACTATTGCGCCAGGGTCCTCAATGGGCTTTGACGTGCTAATGCGGTGGTTTAACAGTCCGGGTGTGGCAAGCCTCTAATGTCTCCCGACTTCGGCAAAAGGCACCCGCCTTTCATTGGAAGACAATGAACATTCTAGCCGTACATGTGAATATAGCATAAATACACAAAGGGATTGGGTGAGCTCCCATCACAAAAAAAAAAACTGCGAACCTGCACTACAGCGACCATAGTACAATATGGAGACCAAGACCTTTTACGGGAAGAAACGGGGTGCTTCTGCCGCCCCAGCTTCCAAAGAGCGAAGGGTAAGCAAATACAGCAGACTTCATCTGAAATACGCGATTACAGCGCATATTACAAGGTATTATTGCCGTTTTGAATTTTAAATTCAATTATAATTATTGCTTCGTAGCCTGTTCTTCAAGAAAACACCGCACGGGCGAAACGATCTTCGAAATCTACCACCAGGACAGTAAAAAAGAAAGCGGTAAGACGGAAAAAAAGAAAAGTTTATTTTGACTTCTGTTTCGCGACTGATGAATACTACTTTGTGACTTTATTTCTTACATGAATTATGTTATTTTGCCACAGGCCGTGGGTCTCTGCTCTCGGCCACTGGCCAGGGTGCCAACCTGTAGAAGCAGCATCTGTGTGGAGACATTTCGGCAGCAGCGGGAGCAGTACGACGCATTACTGGGGAGGATTGGGAGGCTAGAGACACTCCTGAAAATGCAGAGGAAGGAGACAGTATGTTCCAGCAGTCAAACAGTTGAGCAGCTGTCTCCCGAAAAGTGCCTCTCCCCGCCACGCAGGTTGCAATGCCTGGCGGAAGCTCTGCCCCCCGCAGAGCACACACCGCCTCAGGACACTCCATCCCGGCCTCTCCGCTCACCACCGCGCAGGAATTTGTTGATGCTGTCCCCGCCGTCTATCTCCCCCCAGGAAGCACCATTTACAGAGCGGAATTCACAGAAGCCAGTGGGACGAATAATTCTCCCAGATATCCAACTGTTACCCATCACTCAGGAGATGGAGGGGAGGGTTGTACTTGCAGTGCATCGGCATAGACGGGAAAGCAAGAGCCGACCGCTACGCCGCCCTCGTGTTTCGAAATCTTGTGACTTTTGAAATTTACTGGGGGTGGACCACGTCTATAAATTTCGATGGGTCCAGAGGCAAAAGTGCCTTGCCTTGCAATCTCCGGGAAACCATTAGTAGCATGGTGAATCGGAGATTCTCAACCCTTACAGCGTGCGACTGGAAAAGAATTAGTGATCGGATCAAGGAAATGCTTCGTAGAAGGAGGCGCTCTTTTCCTCTAGTCTAACAGTCTGTCCACAACAAAACATTCCTGTTAGACAAGAGGAATTGAAAAAAAACAATTTTGTCAATGAAAACCGGTGTGTGTGTCTCTCCCTGCTGGATGTCCCTCTCACTCTCTGCTATATGAATAAAAGCATTTTATTAAAAACACGTTTGTGTTTGTCTGGTATTTACTTTGGTCCCTTTTAACTGTTTTTCCCATCTACTTTTTTGCTTTGAGATGCCACTTTTAAAGGTGATATGTAAAATAAAGTTTTTTATTATTGTTATAGAGAAACATGATCAGATTTTCCCTGGTTCAGAAAAAAATATCTAAAGTGCTACACATAACTTTCTTAATTCGATGTATTTAAAGCAGTGAACTACTGTAGGTGTAACATAACATTCAGAAATACAATCTCATATTTGAAAAATAAAAACGATTACAATCTAATCCTTCCACGTTTGATCCCAAAATCCCAAGAAATATAAATCTAAACGGGTAGAAAGGTATGCTGAAAGTTTAAGATACTTAGAAGACAAAGATACTGTATCAATTTATGTTGCATTAGCCTGATTATGATTAAAAAACACATATAATTAAACTCGCATTTGCGATTTAAATCAGAACACGATTTAAATCAATATAAATGTTTATATTGTAACGCATACTGTCCAGCCTGCATTTCTCTATAAAAAGTTACTCTATTGCACACACACACACACTAGAAGCAGGAAGCAGAAACAGGGACCATTGTCAGAAGGGAAGAAGGTGACTATTCATTGTTATCAAAAATGACTTAGAATCGATCATGTTGTGATATTTTGAAATATAAAAGTCAATTGATTGTCCATAATATCGCTATTCTATTTTTTTTGAAGAAATGTTTGCACAAGCTGGATTTGAACACACAACCTGTGAGATGATAGTTGGGCACGTAGACCAGTAGGCTACAAGGGAAGTTGCATAAAGAGAGAGGCGAAACAGCCCTACACAGCCCTGTCGCAGTACACGAATATAATCATATCGTTATTAAATTCTTTAGATACGCGATTCCATATTATATTAGCAGAAAAGCTGAAAACTACCACTTTTTCACACGCTATTTCACATGCTAGTTATATACTTCGATGCTTAAAATCGTTAGGGAGAAATGGAATACCGGCGTGTATTTTTCCTTTAAAGTACCGATTCCTGGAATCTGACTGGCTGACACCCCTCTGAAGTGGTTCCATAAAATCTGGTATACGGAAAAGAAAGTGTTGCTACATACAAGTATCTTTTAATACAGTCTTTGCTGTGCTCTTGAGGATCCTTGTGATATTTTGAGCTCTAGTTGAATGATAAGTGTCGCATTTTAAATCATTTTCTTAGTTAGAAATTATGAAACGCCCTGTTAAAAGCAAGAAAGTTTTTATGCCCGTTGAAGTAAAACAAATTGCCTGACAAAGTATGGCTTGGACAGATTCCAAGTGCTTGTACAAATGTGCTAAAGAAATTATACTTTGAGTATACAACTTGTCCAAAGTCATCCATTATTAATACTATTAGTAATATCTTCAGTAAAGGCTTTGATGCATAAATATTTCTGATAAAGGTAGGTTGTGTACTTTTGTCCAACTGAGCAATATTGCTTTCATAAAATATACCAACATTTTAATGACTGATGATTAACATGCTGTAATACACAGTTCAAAATTAAAAGCTCAAATGCTGTACATGAGAGGTTAAGCTCCCCCTGGCGGTTTTACAAGGTGACGCCGGATAGTTTCCGGGATGACGTCAAATGACGCGATTAACCGCGTGATACTGCGTGACACCGCGACACGCCCACCGGGGTATGCCGCAAAATACCCCACCCATTTTGAATTGCTGCATCTGTAATACCTTGTGATACATGCAAGACATCTGTAAACGAAGATGTAATTACAATAAAATTGGCAATTCACAGAAAACCACAATTTGTATAATATTATTCCTCGATATCAATGATCAATTAAAGGATTTGAAGAAACAGCAGCAATAGCAGATGATTTTGGTTTTGAACCCATCTTTACACCTCAATAATCCATTTGTCCTCGAAAAAAGAAAAGACAGGCATATTTTGAGTCTCATAATTATATGTGAATATGTGAATAACAGTTTAACCCCAAATGTCTGTAATTGTGATTCTGTTAAAATTCAAAAAAGCATCTATCAATAGTAAGAAATTATTAAGAAAGGAAGAAATTGTGTTATTTCATAAACTGTAAGACATGAAGACATTTACAGGTTATATCCTTTGCTTTGTCTTTTAACGCAAGCGGTCAGGATCCAAGCCCATGTTCGGACGGTTGTGTTTCTCTTGTAATCATCAAATGTCATTGTTTTGTCCTTCAGTTCTTTCTCGAGTTGTACCATGGATATTTTATACCATCAATACTTTTCATGCTCTTTTGCATTTTCTTTCACATACAGAAAAAAACTCAAGGCATTCTTGTCACTGTGCTACACAGTACAGGACACGCAGGGAGGAATTCGCACAGCTTTCTGCTCAGTGCGGAGTCCAGAGGGAGGACTCACTCAGTGAATGATCTCTCAGGAAATCCCGGGTGAGATTCAACATCCCGGGTGAGGTTTTTCTGCAACAGCCACGACAAGTGTGAAGATGTTTTTTTGGATTTCCTGAATGTGGCTTTAAATTAGTTCACATTCTTTGGTAGTTAACAGAACTAAATAATTTGGAGGTACATTTAAAACTTCAGAGAACACTGTAGCACTTCGAGTTTAATTGTGTAAACCTGGCTCTCTATGAACACGAGCAAAGAGTTCTCACTCAACAGAAGACTGCGATGTGAGCACAGTAACATAACGCACTTGGAGAAACCAGGAATTGAACCCAGGACCTCATACATTTAAGACAAGCACTCTACCACTAAGCTACATCCCCAACATAGACACCTGTGGAAGTGACTTAGAGATGTGCAGGTGCTCACAGAACACAATCTATCTTTTGCATCTTTTAAGTGCTCTTGATTAAACTATGCATAGAAAAACAGCAGTACTGATGATTTTCATGGACTGATGCACACTTGTTCTGTACAACTCCAGTGATAAAACCTTGTCTGTAAATATTGTAGAACGTAAAAGGGTGAAACAACGCTCCAACTGCAGGAATGGTAACAGAAAGGATCATTTTCTTATTTAATATGTCCTTTTGAGATGCCTTGTCAACGCACACAGATGTTAGAGCTGAACAAATATTTTGTACACAAGACGGCAGTGCGATATTAGAATTCCTGTCTTCTTGATGGATTCAGACTCCTTCTCAGAGGTCCATGCTCGCCAAATAAGTTTACAGCTGTAGCGGCAATGCTTGTTAATAAGACAGAATTAAGCGTTGCTGTGCTTTCCTAAATGAGGCCCCATCTCACTCTCCCTCTCTGTGGTGCAACCACAGAGAAAGTATTCATGCAGGCTGATTTAAGATGTTTTCTTTTCATAAGGGACAGCTCCCAAACGGAGATGCACTTAGCTAAGCCTGGCTATCATGATCAATGGTCATCCATTGGCGCCTATCTTTCTAGGGAGTGCCGATTGGATATCTGGACTGCATTCCTAAGCGTCAGGAGTAAGTGACTCATATCTCACTTTGATCAACCAATCAGGGATTGGCAGGGCGTGGTAACACCACGTGGGTCTCCAATGCCCGCCAAAATCTCAACCAATCAGCACACATCTGTGTCTTGGTCAAAAACGGAGCGCAAGCTCAGATCGGGGCTCTCCTTGGCCATTTTCGGGCATCCTCAGAGACAATCACGTGACAACTGCTGTTGTCTGCAGTGGGACTTGGACTTTGTTCTAAGCACGAGACCGAGGATCCCGTACGTACTCAGAATTCTACCAACGTGAATGCTCCGCTTGATCAACGGCAGCCTACAGTTGGACCCTTGTCGACAACCTGAATAGCTTATTCAGAAGCAGCGCTGGTCCGGGAACGAACCAGCTTCTTCCCAGGCAAAAGAGTGACTTGTGAGGACTCGCAGTCACACTCTGTGCATAGAGACTTTCTACTAGCCAGCCGGACTGCTGGTAGATCCCCTCGGAGCAACGACTGCCCTGCGCGCCGCAATCAGATTCCTCCGCCCGTCCAACTCTGAGCTGGACCTCGACTGGTTGGTCAGTAGCCAGAGGACGCCGGGACAATGCCCATTGGACAACCGCTGGAACCGAGGCTGCAACAGAGCCTGTCAGCTGGTTTGGTGTTCGTGCCGGGAAATTCCAAATCCATACACAGCGGATAAGTAAACCCCATGTTCTACATTGCGTCTCGAGAATTAAATTGTACCTCAACATAAGTTGTTATCAATTTAATTCATGAGTATTGCATTTACTTCCGAGTTTAGAGTAACAGTGGGGAATAACACTGATTAGTGATTTGGTAACCGAACGATATATATTGACATATATTCTCTGTTGTGTATCTCTTTGTGTTTGCATCTCTTCGAGATTATATACCTTGTGTATTGATAACCCTCACAGTAAGGTCTGCCGCTTGTATCCAGGCAGACTGGTATATGTTTGGTGCACAATTTATATTAATAACTGTATCTCGTGTATTGAACCCGTGTGTGTGCGTTGTTAGTTGTTCTGACAATTGATTTTCTAAAAGCCACAACGAATCATCTCGTGATTGCTGCTGCAATGAATAATTGTCTCAGTAAACCCATCAAACCTCTACACAGCTAAGGAAGAGTAGCTCGGAAAATACCCAACTCAACAAGCGAGCGCGTTGGTTGCTCTTGATCTTAATGCAAGGAGCTTTTTTTTTTCGCATTAATGATTATTATCCAGAAACAGCTGCACAACTGGTTGCATTTGTGATTATGTCACTTCTCTGCTTCAGCAAGGTCAATAAAAGACTCTGAAAGTAGTAGAGAAAAACTGAATTAAAATCATATTAGCAATTCTGAGCGATATCTGCATACAGGCAATCCAATAAGAACGTTGAAATCTTTGAATGTCATCTCTCTATATATTGCGCTGCTTTTTACTTGGAGTAAAACTATTGGATTGAAGGGTTAAAATGTATTGTTGTTATTTGGAGAAATCAATGAACTCGTGATTTTATATGTTTTAAAAGACGGTCATGCGCACAGAAAAAAGACAGTGCTGATTATTTTTCTGGAGACGGAGCACTGATGACCTATCAGAGCCAATTGATAAAGCCCACCCTGTGGATACTCTAGCAGAACGTGGAAGAACGTTCACCATTGTAACCAAGGCAACCACAGGAACAACATCAAGAAGCACAATCAATTCCCCATTTAAATCTTTCGTGTAAGGTATGCCATGTAAAAGCATGAAGTAAATCCCCTGATCTCTTTTGAACATGGATAAGGTATTTCTGATGGAGCGCAATGAGCAAAGATTTAATAAGCTACTCCTGCCGATGATTCAGCTTAAAGAAGTAAAAGCTTCACAAACAAAAGCAGCTCGCTACCACAGCCAATATTAAATGTACTTGGTGGCACATTACCATTTGCACTGGCTCAAAAGTGGTCTTGGCAGACGTTGTTCCCTACGTAAAGCTGAAAGCGCCAAAGAGCATTTCCATTGAGAAAAAAAATCTTTCTTGATGTTAAACATAGAGAGCCTGCCTTTTAGAAGTTCTCCCTCTAAACACCTTGTGCAGCCTCCCGACAGACTAACAAAAAGCGCCTTTTCACCAACTCAATTTATAATATGCCCCTCAAAACTCACAACCGAATAACAATCCATCCGTATATTTGATTTCCAAGATCCATTCAAGGCAACTTGGCTCTTCGCAAGCAAATCATTTCAGGGAAGAAACTCAGTTTAGTCAACTACTGGTGCATTCAGCACACCACTTGCTCTTGCTTGTCAGGGTGGCCGAGTGGTCTAAGGCGCCAGACTCAAGGACATGTGTCTTTCCAGCTGGCTTGGGTGTTCTGGTCTCCAAATGGAGGCGTGGGTTCAAATCCCACTCCTGACAGCTTCTGTTTTTACCTCTCTTGAATTGTTCCAGTGCTAGCTGACAGTGAATGACTGAAATATAAAAGCAGCAGAAGAAAGCAAGCAACTCAGTGCAATTTGTGAGTATTCTGCACTGTTAAAATGCACAGGTTTTCATACTTTTTGGAATTCGTAGCTCAAGAAGTGACTCCTGTTTCATTTTCTATTCACCAACTCGATTTGCATTCCGCCCCTCACACCTCACAACAGAATAACAAACGGCTTCATGTGCCACAGCATTCCCCTGTAGATTTGGTTTGCACTATGAATTAGGCGACCCCGAATGAAATATTTTAGTGTTGGCTCAAATGTAAGGAATTTCATGAACCCTCAAAAAGGAACGCTTGCAGAAAATGCCAGCAATTCAAAGCGTGTAGGCAGCATGAACAGACCAATTCTGCAATTTCTTTTATCGCGGGCGGTGCTTTCCGAGTCGATGGCTCTGCATTAGAAATGAGAAGTGCTGAACTCTAAACACGTTCTTGCCATAACTGCTACTCCTGCTGCTACTCCTTCGTCCTCGAAAAAAGAAAAGACAGGCATGTTTTGAGTCTCAAAATGATCTTCTGGATCCACAAGAAACATGTAAATTTGATTGATTCCGCAGTATTTTGGATGTACTGTACTTATAACTTCCATTGAAGAGAGATTTCATCAGTTGCATGAAATTGAAACTTTCGACTTTTTGTCTGGTATTGAAAATATGTTAAAAAAAAACCATAAACAATTTTCTTACAAACAACTCATGAATTATTGCCAGGATCTATATTTAGTGTTCGGTAGTGATAACACTGCTAATATTGATTGAGTAGAAATCTATGATGTATTGACAGCTTTATCTGAAGCAAGAAGTCCTAGAACGCCATCTATGAAGTTTTAGGATTCATACCAAGAAATGCCTTTTGTTTCCCACCCCAACTGTTGCTTTGGCATTACACATTATGTGAACATTACCAGTTTTGGTAGCTTCTGGGCACGATTTTCCTAAACTGAAACTTATTACAAAATTCTTGTAAATCAGGACTAATTTTAATATCAAATGAAATTACTACAGAAGAAAAGGCTTACTGAAATATGAATAAGACTATGCAAGCCTAAAAAGTAGAACAATTCAATTTCTATAACTTATTTTTTAATGTTTTGAGAAATTGGCTCACACCCCGGAAGACACTAACGTTTCTCTTTGTTAGAGTATGTGAATAACAGTTTAACCCCAAATATTTGTAATTGTGATTCTGTTAAAATTCAATAAATCGTCTATCAACAGTAAGAAATTATAAAGAAAGTAAAAAATTGTTTTATTACATAAACTATAAGACAATGAAGAGAGTTTACTTCGCTTTTGTTCTTTTGACTTAAGCGTTCAGGATCCGAACCCATCTGCGGACGGTTGTGTTTCTTGAATCTCTTGTAATCATCAAAAGTCGCTGTTTTGTGCTTCAGTTTTTTATCGAGTTGTACCATGGATATTTTATATGATCAATACTTTACATGCTCTTTTGCATTTTCCTTCACATACAGAAAAAGTTCAAGTTGTTCATATCACTGTGCTGCACATTTACGCTGGACCACCTGTAACAGTACAGGACACACAGTGAGGAATTCGTACAGCTTTCAGCTCAGTGCGGAGTCCAGAGGGAGGACTCGCTCGCTGAATCATCTCTCAGGAAATCCCGGGTGAGATTCAAAAGGTAAACCTGGCTCTCTATGAACACGAGCAAAGAGTTCTCACTCAACAGAAGATTTCAATGTGAGTACAGTTATATAAAACACCTGAAGATGCCAGGGATTGAACCCCGGACCTGTGGAGCAGTAAGTGACTTGTAGCGCTGACATAAGAGATACTTACATAAAGTGCTTTTACTGACCATATTACAAATCACAGGAAGTAAGGTCTTGAAACATTGGGCAGTAGTGGGATTTAAACCCACGCCCCTGAGAGAGTGGAGCCTAAAATCCAGCATATTAGACCATTCAGCCACACTACCTCTGGCCCCTTCTCCTTTCCTCTCGTTGCTGAGTATAGGTGCCTTCATGCAATTGAGCCAGGTTTGAATCCCAGCCAATGCATCTCCAAATCTTTTCAAATGAATCTGTGATCTTGTAGCACATCCTCTGAAACCAGCAATCGAAATTGGAAACGTCTTCTTCAACACTGAAAAGCTCAATTAGGATGAAGCAGTAATACACAGGACAGCAGTACCATATCTGTTCTTGATTGATTCAGACTCGTTCTCAGTGGTTCTTGCTCACCAAATAACTAAAAAGCTGAGGAAGAACGCTACGAAAAATACTAATCAAAATACAAAATAATAATCAGTATTAACCAGAAACAGCAGAAAAACTGGTCACAATTGTGATTATGTCGCTTCTCTGCTTCAGCAAGGTCAATAAAGGACTCTCTGAAAGTAGTAAAGCACTAAAGCACTGCAAAACTGAATTCAAAATCATATTAGGAATTCTGAGTGGTGCCTGCTTACATGCAATCCAATATGGATGTTGTCTTTAAATAAGAATTCTCTATGTTTCCCTGCCTTTTCCCTGGAGTGAAACTATTGGATTGAAGGAATTCTTATGACAGGTTTACAAGGTGCCGTTGATATTTGGATAAGTCTATGAACTCGTGATTTTTATATACTTTAAATAACGGCCATACACACAGAACAAAATGACAGTACTGATGATTTTTCCTGAGATGAAGCACAGCTTATCTTTCCAAGACTGCTTATAAAGGCAAGCCAGTGGATACTTTAGCAGAACATGGAAAAACATTCAGCTTCGTAACCAACAAATTCCCCATTTAGATCTGACATGTGAGGTATGCTTTGTGATTGGTTGAAGTGAAACCCACAATCTCTTTTGAACTTAGACAAGTTATTTCTGATGGAGCGCTATGCGGAAAGACATAATCAGCTCTACCCCTGAGGATGACTCGACTTGAAAATGCAGAACATTAACGTTTCATAGATAAAAGGAGCACAACCGACATTAAAATTGAGGGCGCACTGTGATTTGCACTGACTCAAAAGTGATCTTGGTAGACAAACTTCCCTGCTGAAGGTGGAAACAAGAATTTGTGTTGAGAAGAAAAAACACTTTTTTCTCTCTGCTTTGATGTTAACCTGATAAAGTAGCTTTTAGCACATTGCTCCACTTGGTGGTTGTAACACAAAAACGCTTAGCAGCAGTGGGATTCAAACACACACCTCCAACGAGACTGGAGCCTTAATCCAGCACCTTAGACCACTCAGCCACACTAACCACTGTGTCTTGTCTCTTTGTCTCATTACTTGCCCGGAGGAAGCCGGGTGGCTTTTGCTCTTGTCGCCCGACTTAGTGGCGTTATGACTATGGAACCGACTGCACCTGCTTTTTCTGAGATGCTTCCCCTCTCATGGTGAGATCTCGAATTCTTAAACACCTCTGGATAAAGTTCTTCTGTTTAGTTCTTCTTCTATTTAGAACTATTCAAACTTAGAACTCTTTGCTGATTTAGGTGGTATATTTCCTCAATTACAGGACAGCACAAACAGTTCTTAATGCAGAAATGGAAGCCTGTCTAAATTTTCCTTTCTGTTAAAGACATTTTGGGAAGCACTTTTTTTGGGACACTGATTTTTCTCCTTTGGGGAGCTAAAGAAGACTATAGGGTGTGGCACAGTGGTAGTGTAGCTGATTCTATCTCTGAAAGTTGTGAGTACAAATTGGGTTGGGGTCAGCTAAGAGTTCTTCACCATCTGCTGGTGCTGAACCCAGACTTCTCACCATGTAGTTGAGTTCTTCTCAATATCTCAGCATCTCCAAAACATCATGTCCAACTTTAGAGACAGCTACATCAGACAATGAAAGTTTGAGACCACTTTATTATTACAGGTTCTAGCAAACCTGAAAGCTAAGGCGTTTCAGGTCACTTTTTTAATTAAAAAAGTGTCTGAAGCCTCTAAATAAAATTAGGCTTTTTTAATTGTGTATGAAATTCACTCCCATGGGCTCTGAAAGGGGAAATATACTGTTGGGATCCTCGCAAGTGAGGTGTCTTCTTGTGGTGAAGCACAGTCATACCTGACTTGTCCGGGATGACCCAAGACAGACTTTATCCAGAAGTGACGGCACCACTCCAAGTAGAATGAGAGAGAAACACAGCACGACATGGGGAGTCAAGAGGCTCCCACAATTCACCTTTCCTCACATTACTGATTTCTTCACTAACGTTTTGACCGTTTTACAATCACAATGACCGTTTCACATTAAATAAGTTTTTAAACCATCAATATTTAAGAAAAAAAATAGTACTTTTTTTTCCAATTATCAAAAAAAAAACATTAAATGCCTTGATTGCATAAAGTTTCACAGACAGAAGCAGCACGCCAGCACAACCAACATTAAAATGGAGGGCACACTACGATTTGCATTGACTCAGAAGTGATCTCGGCAGACGTCATTCCCTGCATAACACAAAAGGTGGCAAACCGCATTTGGTTTGAGTGGACGCAAGAAAGTTTTTCTTTTCTGCCTTGA
This sequence comes from Lepisosteus platostomus, assembly GCF_059453375.1. Classification (NCBI taxonomy): domain Eukaryota; kingdom Metazoa; phylum Chordata; class Actinopteri; order Semionotiformes; family Lepisosteidae; genus Lepisosteus; species Lepisosteus platostomus. The sequence continues at coordinate 19,595,480 of NC_142615.1, read as the reverse complement.
TGTCAAGCTGACAAAGTATCTTCAAACACTTTGCTTAGTTTCTCGAGAAACTGCCAAAAAGCAGCTCCCTCCCTTTTGAAGTCAGTTGGAAGGGGTCTCAACAGAAGAACCTAACAAGGTGAGATTCAAACCAAAGCCCCTGAAGGGGCTGGAGCCTTAATCCAGTGCTTTCCACTGTTCAGCCACAGTTACCACTGGACTGTGTCTCTTTGTCACATTACTTGCTCAGAGAAAGCCAGATGGCTTTCGCTCTTCTGGTCCGACTTAGTAGCATTACGACAGTGTAACGAACTGCACCTGCTTTTTTTGAGATGCTGCCATTCTCGTAGTGAGATCTCGACCTCTGGATATAGTTCTTCTATGAAACAGGCTTCACACGTCTGCGTACAGCTCCCTTGATGTCATTTTATTTTTACAGCAGCCACATCCGGAAAGTTGTGTCTTTTACGTTTTATTTGAACAACAAAACTACATACAATACAAACAAGAGCACATATAACGTATCAAGAAAATCGTCAGTGGCACATGCTATAATACAATTACACTTTATGAAAAACGTTTACACGACGTAAATAAAGATAAGGTCCGCACAGCTCGTTCTTACATTTCGAAAGAGTCCGTAAATACCCCTTTACGTCTATTTTGAACTGTTCAAACGTAGGACTCTTCCCAGACCATTTCACTTTATACCACATTCCTAAACGAGGATGCATCTCCTGTTTTAGAACTATTTTGGGCGGTATGGCTTATACAACACACCCACAGTATTCTAATGGTGGACTGCAGATCTGTGCTATAGTTCAGTCGAATTCGAAGGATCCAGCAATCGTACTGGATTGAACTGGGATTCTGAAATGTCTCTTGCAAAAGTATTCGGGTTTGCTTGAACCTTTGATAAAAAAAAGTGATCTAATCTGAAACTACCCAGCTTACAATCTCTGAGGTAGTTGTCACTAAACTCGGAAGTGATGTGGCACACATGTGCCGTGTGCCTTTACTTTTGTAAAAAACTGGTATCGGGAAAAGTTTCTTAATATTTCTTTTGATTAGCATGCAAGAAAATGTGATCATTACCTATGGAGCCTGCCTTTTAGAAGTTCTCCCTCTAAACACCTTGTGCAGCCTCCCGACAGACTAACAAAAAGCGCCTTTTCACCAACTCAATTTATAATACGCCCCTCAAAACTCACAACCGAATAACAATCCATCCGTATATTTGATTTCCAAGATCCATTCAAGGCAACTTGGCTCTTCGCAAGCAAATCATTCCAGGGAAGAAACTCAGTTTAATCAACTACTGGTGCATTCAGTACACCACTTGCTCTCGCTTGTCAGGGTGGCCGAGTGGTCTAAGGCACCAGACTCAAGGACGTGTCTTTCCAGCTGGCTTGGGTGTTCTGGTCTCCAAATGGAGGCGTGGGTTCAAATCCCACTCCTGACAGCTTCTGTTTTTACCTCTCTTGAATTGTTCCAGTGCTAGCTGACAGTGAATGACTGAAATATAAAAGCAGCAGAAGAAAGCAAGCAACTCAGTGCAATTTGTGAGTATTCTGCACTGTTAAAATGCACAGGTTTTCATACTTTTTGGAATTCGTAGCTCAAGAAGTGACTCCTGTTTCATTTTCTATTCACCAACTCGATTTGCATTCCACCCCTCACAACAGACTAACAAACGGCTTCATGTGCCACAGCATTCCCCTGTAGATTCGGTTTGCATTATGAATAGGCGACCCCAAATGAAATATTTTAGTGTTGGCTCAAATGTGAGGAATTTCATGAACCCTCAAAAAGGAATGCTTGCAGAAAATGCCAGCAATTCAAAGCGTGTAGGCAGCATGAACAGACCAATTCTGCAATTTCTTTTATCGCGGGCGGTGCTTTCCGAGTCGATGGCTCTGCATTAGAAATGAGAAGTGCTGAACTCTAAACACGTTCTTGCCATTACTGCTACTCCTGCTGCTACTCCTTCATCCTCGAAAAAAGAAAAGACAGGCATGTTTTGAGTCTCAAAATGATCTTCTGGATCCACAAGAAACATGTAAACTTGATTGATTCCGCAGTATTTTGGATGTACTGTACTTATAACTTCCATCGAAGAGAGATTTCATCAGTTGCATGAAATTGAAACTTTGACTTTTTGTCTGGTATTGAAAATATGTTAAAAAAAACAAACAATTTTCTAACGAACAACTCATGAGTATTGCCAGGATCTATATTTAGTGTTCGGTAGTGATAACACTGCTGATATTGATTGAGTAGAAATCTGTGATGTATTGATAGCTTTATCTGAAGCGAGAAGTCCTAGAACGCCATCTATGAAGTTTTAGGATTCATACCAAGAAATGCCTTTTGTTTCCCACCCCAACTGCTGCTTTTGCATTACACATTATGTGAACATTACCAGTTTTGGTAGCTTCTGGGCACGATTAAACTGAAACTGAAACTTATTACAAAATTCTTAAATCAGGACTAATTTTAATATCAAATGAAATTACTACAGAAGAAAAGGTTTAACTGAAATAAGAATAAGACTATGCAAGCCTGAAAAATAGAACAATTCAATTTATACAGATGCAGCCATTCAAAGTGCCCGGTACAGACACGTACTGGAGGTAATTGGCAACGGCGTCATGCATTTTGGAGCAAGATGACGCAAGATGACGCGGGGTACCGCGGTACGTGATTGGTTGACCGACAGGAGCACTCGTGGTCCGTTGGTCTGTCGTAGAAAGATTTACTGTAAACGTCTTTACTGTGCCCGTTCATATTGAATTTTACCACTGAAGGGAAATCTTAATAGCTGAGCATAAAAAGAATAGGAGCATACTGTAAGGCGTGTGAAGGCCATAAACGATATTAATTTTGGAACATAAACATACAGTATATGGCTGGTCTCGGTACTTTAAAGAAAACATACACGAAACATGGTTTCATTATGACCAGAATCGGTCTTGAGATATTTTTAACTTGATTTACAGTATTTGAGAGGTATGTCTTGACACCGATACTACGTAAATACTGCTCACGTATATGTTTCTAGGTTTATATTATGCATTTCATACGGTCAAATTACTTTTGAGCAACTGATAAGAAGCGCGCAATGGTATGCCCAGGGCGTTTTAGTTTCGTTTTGTGCGGGGACTCAGCTTTAACTATATCGCCGTGGATTGATTAGAGATATCAAGTACATACAAGTCATTTTTTAAATGTTGTAGTTCGTCTTGTAAAAATGTTACGAGTACATCATCTGTCAACAATTACACAGGTTCTGTTTCCATATTGCGGATTTTGGTTACGTAATATTATTTTCTAATTTCACGTTGTGAATATATGATTTGGGCAAACAGAGCCGCAAAGAAGTACATTATGGGTTGTTGTTTTTTTTATTTGCAGTTTTATCTAGAACAAGCGATGCTTAAACCTTTGTCTGATTCTTGTGAAACTATCCACACGACAGTTACCTAGGAGTTGACTTCAGTGATGTCACTGATGGGATGTTTCTAAAAATCCATCCACTGTAAAACGTCTTCTCCAGTTGTCCTGCATATGTATTCGCTAATGAAGCTGTGTGTTCTGATCCTGGTTCTCTACATTTCTGTATGAACCAGCTTAGAGGGCTAAAAAGCTTGTGTTTAAATTGAGTGTAAGGTAATTTATGGTTCTAAAGTCGTGGTCAGCATTTATTATTGTACTGTGCTGTAAACTTGTTCTGTGCCTAATTACATTATTTTATAGCTTTATCAAATCTGTACATTGTCTGTCGATAATTTTTCTGTAGTGCTTTTTCAGCCCTCAGCATGTGACTGTGGTGGTGGTGCTGTGGGTTAGTTTCCTGATTCCCATGTAACTATGAAAAAATGAAACGTTTCCCTTGGTCAGAGATTAAATAAAACCTCACTCGCACCAAACAAATTTATATTTCTAAATATCACAACATCGAATTTAAGTATTTTTATTAACAATGAATAGTCACCTATACGTTACAAAATAAACATTTATATTGATTTGAATCGCGTTTTGATTTAAATTGTAAATGCGTGTTTAAATATATGTATTTAAAGGCAATATACTGTATAAAAGCGCTGATTCTTATGGAATGTGTTCCGCCGGGGATTCAAAAAATTATTTTTTTTTAATCGCGTATCTAAGGGAAATTGCAGTATAACTTTGTTCATGCACAAACAGTGGCATGTTACATTATTAATTTGGGTGTCTCCTCATGCCAGAAAGCTCTAAATTGCATTTTGAGTGCGGTTTATGACTTTTTCTAAATTGCAACCCATAAATAAAGCTGATACAGTTTAGACTTACTGTATTCTAAACTGTATTACAGCAGCACATTGGACAATGCAACGTAAATTGCAAAAATGCACTTGGAATCTGTCCAAGCCCTACTACAAAAATTATTTAAACTGCGACACTTATCATTCATCTTTAAATAAACTTTATTTTATATAGCGTTTTAAGCAAATAGGTAATTAGATTGCTCATAAACCTAATCGCTTTTTCTACATAAACACAGCGTGATTGCTCTCTGAAAATGCTTTTTCTTTATATTTAGGCTCAGATTTCAACTATAGATCGTATTATTATAAACTTTCTTGGAAAAATGTCTTTTACGTAAACCATGTTTGCTATTAATTCATTTAGGGCTAGAATACATTCATTGTCTTCTAATCGAGTCGAGTTGACATTGGAAGCTTGCCATGCCCGGACTGTTACACCAACGCATTAGCATGTTAAAGCGATTTCATTGATTTATTTTAGTTAAAATTTTATATATCACCTTTAAAAGTGGAATTTTAAAGCAAAGTAAATACCCGACACTGATTGTACCCATCTGTCATGCTAATAAAACACCTTGAATTGAATTGAATTGAGGGAGAGAGGGGGGGGAGGGCGAGTGAGATAACCAGGACGTAAGGCAAATAAGATACAGTACACTCCACAGACATTCACAACAGCGACATATGAAACGTTTGCACATATAGTTAAGTTATTACTTGGTTTGCAATGAAATACAATATTGTTGTTGTTGCTGTTCTTGTTGTTTTTATCCTGTAAAGCGTTTTGAGAAGCCACCTTTAAAAGCGCTGATTCTTATGGAATGTGTTCCACCAGGGATTCAAATTGATTCAAAGCTCTAAATTGCATTTTGAGTGCGGGTTTTTGACTTTTTCTAAATTGCAACCCATAAATAAACTGCGACACTTTAAACTGCGACACTTATCATTCAACCAAAGCTCGGAATACCACAAGGACCCTCAAGAGCACAGCAAAGACTGTATTAAAAGACTGTATCACACCTAAAGAAGAATATTTTAAATTTCTTGGCGCAGTTCATTGTGCAATTAACCCTTGTATGTGCTGTCCGCATTCAAAATGCAATTTAAAAAAAGTCAAAAACCACGCTCAAAATGCAATTTAGAGCTTTCTGGCAAGAGGAGACACCCAAATCAATAATGTAACATGCCACTGTTTGTGCATGAACAGGGTTATACTGCTATTCCGTTTGATACCCGATTAAAAAAAAATAAAAAATGTTTTGAATCCCCGGCGGAACCAGGCATCCATATGAATCAAGCAACAGGTTTATTCCATGCTGAAAAAAAGAAAAAAGAACGCAATGATCCCCCCAGAGTCTCAGCCCCGGGTTATTTGGGTTTTTAGACAGAGGGTAAAAAACTCTCTCTCTGGCTTGACCTCCCCCTCCCTGTGTATTGTCTGTTTTTTTGTTAACAAGGCTCGCCAGCTAATGTGAATTGAAACCTGTCTTTCTAGCTTTTAAAGTCGTGCGAAGTGTAAGCCACAATTCAAATAGAGAAAAAAGAGCTGACTGGCAAGATTTAAGATGTGGCTGTCAATGTTGGATTAAAAAAAACACATTGCCAGACGTTTGTTGCATTGCTTGAAAAATACCTTTATTTCGAGAGACTGGATAAGTATTTCAAGTGTTTTTTTTTTAACTTCCTGAAAAACAACTAATAATTTAACTATATGTGCAAACGTTTTATGATATGTCGCTGTTGTGAATGTCTGTGGACATGTGCTGGCTGGACAGGAGGCTCTACTGTACACAGAGAGGGGCGGGAGGAGGGGACAAGCCCCTCTCTGTGTAGAGTAGAGTTTGATTAATAGGGAATATAATACAAATGTTGTTTGGTGTTAATGTGTTGTTAAGTGTGAATTTGTACCTGTTTCCCTGAGGTCTGGCTTTTTTTCTGGAAAACCATAACTCTGGTCTTGTCCAGATTGACTGTCGGCGCCCAGGTCTGACAGTAGTGCTCCAGCAGCGCCAGGTTCTGGCGCAGCCTCTGTTCTGTGGGCGACAGAGGGACCAGGTCGTCTGCAAAGAGCAGGAACTCGATTTCCATAATTAATGCAGATCAGTAAATCAAGGGACAAAACAATTATTGCGCCCGGCTCCTCAATGGGGTTTGAAGTGCTAATGCGTTGGTTTAACAGTCCGGGTGTGGCAAGCCTCTAATGTCTCCCGACTTCGGCAAGAGGCACCCGCCTTTCATTGGAAGACAATGAACATTCTAGCCGTACATGTGAATATAGCATAAATACACAAAGGGATTGGGTGAGCTCCCATCACAAAAAAAACTGCGAACCTGCACTACAGCGACCACAGTACAGTATGGAGACCAAGACCTTTTATGGGAAGAGACGGGGTGCTTCTGCCGCCCCAGCTTCCAAAGAGCGAAGGGTAAGCAAATACAGCAGACTTCATCTGAAATACGTTATTACAGCGTATATTACAAGGTATTATTGCCGTTTTGAATTTTAAATTCAATTATAATTATTTCTTTGTAGCCTGTTCTTCAAGAAAACACCGCACGGGCGAAACGATCTACCACCAGGACAGTAAAAAAGAAAGCGGTAAGACGGAAAAAAAGAAAAGTTTATTTTGACTTCTGTTCCGCGACTGATGAATACTACTGTGTGACTTTATTTCTTACATGAATTATGTTATTTTGCCACAGGCCGTGGGTCTCTGCTCTCGGCCACTGGCCAGGGTGCCAGCCTGTAGAAGCAGCATCTGTGTGGAGACATTTCGGCAGCAGCGGGAGCAGTACGATGCATTACTGGGGAGGACTGGGAGGCTAGAGACACTCCTGAAAATGCAGAGGAAGGAGACAGTATGTTCCAGCAGTCAAACAGTTGAGCAGCTGTCTCCCGAAAAGTGCCTCTCCCCGCCGCGCAGGTTGCAATGCCTGGCGGAAGCTCTGCCCCCCGCAGAGCACACACCGCCTCAGGACACTCCATCCCGGCCTCTCCGTTCACCACCGCATGGGAATTGGTTGATGCTGTCCCCGCCGTCTATCTCCCCCCAGGAAGCACAGCGGAATTCACAGACGCCAGTGGGACGAATAATTCTCCCAGATGTCTAACTGCTACCCATCACTCAGGAGATGGAGGGGGGGTTGTACTTGCAGTGCATCGGCATAGACGGGAAAGCAAGAGCCGACCGCTACGCCGCCCTCATGTTTCGAAATCTTGAGACTTTTGAAATTTACTGGGGGTGGACCACGTCTGTAAATTTCGATGGGTCCAGAGGCAAATATGCCTTGCCTTGCAATCTCCGGGAAACCATTAGTAGCATGGTGAATCGGAGATTCTCAACCCTTACTTTGTGCGACTGGAAAATAATTCGTGATCGGATCAACGAAATGCTTCGTAGAAGGAGGTGCTCTTTTCCTCTCGTCTAACAGTCTGTCCACAAACAAAACATTCCTGTTAGACAAGAGGAATGTAAAAAAACAATTACGTTTGTCAATGGAAACCTGTGTGTGTGTCTCTCTCTGCTGGATGTCCCTCTCACTCTCTGCTGAATGAATAAAAGCATTTCTATTAAAAACGCGTTTGCGTTTGTCTGGTATTTACTTTGGTCCCTTTTAACTGTTTTTCCCCATCTACTTTTTTGCTTTGAGATGCCACTTTTAAAGGTGATATGTAAAATAATGTTTTTTATTATTGTTATAGAGAAACATGATCAGATTTTCCCTGGTTCAGAAAAAAAGATCTAAAGTGCTACATCTAACTTTCTTAATTCGATGTATTTAAAGCAGTGAACTACTGTAGATGTAACATAACATTCAGAAATACAATCGAGAATAGTTTTGTGGTGTTTGTTTAGATGAAATGTTCCTAAAACGTATAACGTAACAAAAAGTTACGTTATGGTATCAAAAAGTAATCTTAAGTGGTGAGAAAGCTGTGCTCAATGTATTTAAGGGACTTAAAAGTAAAAGGAGATGCTTCATATTGCTTGACTAATTTTAAGAACTAAGTTATAAATGCAGACACTCCCTCGGTGCCACGCCAGGTGTAAAGATCAAAATATACATTCGTCCCGGGCAGAGGCCGAAGAGCGCCCGGCTGGGGTGCGCGGGGAAGAGCAGGACAGGAGTGAAAGTGGTCAGGGCGGAGTTTAGGAAGGCGTACAGTCTGGGCAGGTATAGATTACACTTTTCTAAAACGTATTTGAAAAATAAAAACGATTACAATCTAATCCTTCCACGTTTGATCCCAAAATCCCAAGAAAAATAAATCTAAATGGGTAGAAAGCTATGCTGAAAGTTTATTAAGATACTTAGAAGACAAAGATACTGTATCAATTTATGTTGCATTAGCCTGATTATGATTAAAAAAACACATATAATTAAACATGCGTTTGCGATTTAAATCAAAACACGATTTAAATAAATATAAATCTTTATATTGTAACGCATACTCTCCAGCCTCCATTTCTCTATAAAAATTTACTCTATTACACACACACAATAGAAGCAGGAAGCAGAAGCAGGGACCGTTGTCAGAAGGGAAGAAGGTGACTATTCATTGTTATCAAAAATGACTTAGAATCGATCATGTTGTGATATTTTGAAATATAAAAGTCAATTGATTGTCCATAATATTGCTATTCTATTTTTTCAAAGAAATGTTTGTTAAAAGAAAAGTCCAGCACCAGCTGGATTTGAACACACAACCCGTGAGTTGGTCATCGGGCACGTAGACCAGTGGGCTACAAGGGAAGTCACATGAAGAGAGAGGCGAAACAGCCCTACACAGCCCTGTCGCAGTACACGACTATAATCATATCGTTATTAATTTCTTGAGATACGCGATTCCATATTATATTCCCTTTTAATCGAATTCTAAAAGTATGCTTGTTGACTCCGGTATCACGTTAGTTAAAGACTTCGATGCTTATAATGTTTAGGGAGAAATGGAATACTGGTGTGTATGTTTTCTTTAAAGTACCGAGACCAGCCATATACTGTATATTTAAGTTCCAAAATTAATATCGTTTATGGCCTTCACACGCTTTGCAGTATGCTCCTATTCTTTTTATGCTCAGGCACTAAGATTTCCCTTCAGTGGTAAAATTCCATATAAATATTCAATACTTAAAGGGCACAGTTAAGACATTAGATATACATATACATACTGTATACAGTACAGTTTGCATACGGTAATATGTTTAGGTTCCTAAATCAATCTCTTTTATGAGCATGTGAAAGGCATGGTGAATTGATTCTCAAAAATTACTGTACTTTGCATGATTGGAAACAAATGCATGATTGCGAAATGCTGTGGTGTTACTTTTACAAAGACGGTCAATGAAAAAAAGAATGTTGACCAGGGCAATACTTTGAGTTTACACTTACAGCTCGTCCAAGGTCATTCATTATTACTACTATTAGTAATATCTTCGTTAAAGACTTTGATGGCGACAGCTCAAACATGAGAGGTTGAGCGTTATGAGCTCCACCTTGCGGAAATTCCGGATACTATAATTTTGCTTGCCGTATTATAGGAGAATTTACGGTAACTCGCGGTAGACTGCGTACAGCGTACCGGAAAATAATGCGGTATCGCCCACGCATTTTGAATGGCTGCATCTGTATGTTCCAGCAGTCAAACACTAGGGTGTCAGCCGTCTCCAAACAGACCTTCATCTCCTGAAAAGTGCCCCTCCCTGCCTCACAGGTTGCTGTACCTGGTGCAATGCATATCTCCATACAACCCTCCACCCCCAGCAGAGCACACCCCTTCAGGACACTCCATCCTGTCCTCTCTGCTCACCACCACTAATGAATTGGCTGGTGCCGTCCCCACTGTCTCTCTCCCCTCAGGAAGCACCATCTACACAGCAGAACTCACAGATGCCACGTACAGTTCTCCCAGATGTCCACCTTTTGCCCATCAGTCAAGAGAAGGAGGGATTGAATGTGCAGTGTGTCGGCACAGAGGGGACAGCCAGAGCCGACTGCTACGCCACTCTTCCATTTCGCAATTTTGGGACTGGGGGTGAACCACATCCATAAATTTTGACTGGTCCAGAGGCAAAAGGGCTTTGCATTCTCCAGGAAAACATAGGTATGTTGAATTGGAGATTCTCAGAACTTACTTTGTAAGATTGGAAACCGATACATGATAGGATAAACAAAATGCTTCAAAGAAAGAGGTGCTATTTCTCTCTGGTTTTAGTCTGTGCAGCAATAAAACAATCAGATTAAACAAGAGAGAGTGCGACATTACTTTTCGTCAGTGAAAAAATAGTCTTTTCATGTTTATTTAAGTGTCCTTCTTTCGTTTGGATTGCATTAAACAACTCGGGAGTTATTGTTATGATTACTCTATTATCGAATCCTCAACTCGTTCACTTTTTGTTATTTTGGGAACATTTTGACATGTTGCTTTTAGCCGTCGATTCTGTTGAATTCACTCAGTTTGTAATGTAGGGTGTAGGGTAAGTTAAACTTTGATACAGGACAAATGTATTTCCCACAAGCTGTACTGTAGTAGCATTAAAAGCATACAACACGACACTGTATGCACGTGGCACATCTTTGTTCAACTTAAGAAAAAACAGGACATTTGATTGTTGGTTGCCTTATGTTAAAGGCCAACAATGACACCAGAAAACTGAAAGTTCCTTCTCCTCCCCAAGTAGAACTGTCTAATCTACATAAACACAGTGGGGTGTAACACCTAGCCTAGACTTTGTGAGAAGTATGGAGCTGCGATGCATTAAAATGGCTGCAATGGAATATACATAGTAGGCAAAAGTTAATTTCAAGCTGAAAAGAAAAGACTCAACATGTCTCCTCTATACATCTTCCATTTAGACCATCCAATCATTTATTATTAATATCTTCCATATCCCATTAAAATCAGAAAGTTTCTTACAAGTGTAAATCCAACTATTTTCTAATCGCTTTATCCAGGACAGGTAACAGTTTCACCAATACTATTTGGTAACTTTTTACGATTGTCAGACTTCAGAATGCTTCAACTGATGTTTAAAGATATGACATAATATGCACTGTGTTAAAGAGCTATTGAGCACAGAACATCTTTACACTTGTGAAAAGACTTGCACGTGCAGTTTATTCTTATCTGTGTGAAAACAGGAAATATCGATGGAGTTTCAGAAAGTAAACAGAGGTATAGAACACCATATCTCAGATGTTTAATAAATTCAAGATTGTGAAAACAGTGACAAATCACCCCAAACAAAATACAATTTTAGAATACAAGCAGTTTGAAATTATTAGTTGTTCTTAATAAATCACTTAACTTTGAACATGTTGTGATATTTAGAAATAGCAACAAATCAATATAATTTACTATTTTAGTTTTTCAAAGAAATGTTTTTGTTAAAGGAAAACTCATGCCTGGAGCTGGGTTCAAACAAAGCTATAGCTGAAAAGGGCAGGCAGAATGTTTAAGTAATCATGAATGAATGAGACAAATTGATGCAGATGTTTAGAAAGAAAGTGGACTACAGTAATATTTTGAGCTTACAGCCTATCCAATGTTATTCATTATTAATCTTTCATATCACATTAAAATGAATGTTTTTTAATGTAAGAGGAAATACACAATTTGTGTCCTCTATAACACTTCAGTGTACTGTTTAATCAGTTTAATGTTTAACAATGTAATACAAAGCTTAAACTTATTAAATTGTATATGCCATTAAGACTGTTAAATTCTGTAATAGACAAAAGATTGTCCCTCAGCATTGACAGGGATTCAAAACCAAGTGTTTTCTGGCAACAGCCCAAATGCTGCACATGAGAGCTTTCATAGCTCCACCTAATGGTTTTACAAGATATTCCACCCTACTTCGATACATCATGCGGTATCCTGCAGTTCTTTGCGGAACGAGCACTGCGATTTACTGCAGCATACCTTGCACATTTTGAATGGTTGGATCTGTAGTTCTACTCAGTTTGGTGAATTCTTGATAAACCAAACTGGTGCCCTCCCTCTAACTCACCATTCCTCCCTTATGGTAGTGTATGCAGAGAAACCCATGTATATAAACCCATAGGGTCAAATGCAATGGACTTCCCGAGTTAAAACACAGCCGCGTACTAAGTTAGTATGGTACATTCTGAAGATCATCTCCCGCTCCAAGTTCAATTGCAGCAAAAAACATGTGGAACAAAGTTGGAGCTCAGCTCAACTTGTGCTTAATCCGGTTCCAAGGGCTCGGCATTGTTGTACTAATTAGCCCGAACTGGAGAGGACTGTACATCAGAACACTTCTGATTAGTAGGATAATACATGGGCCACATTAATATACAATTACTTTTCTGTTTCTTCTTTATATTCAAGCTAAATTTCCTGACAAATCAGTTAGTTTTTAATTTAAGAATTGCATTTAGGCTACAATTCACCTGATGAGGCTACGTCATTATTAAATGAGATACCCAATTGTAATTAGTCATGAAACAAATGAGAACCGCAGCTGTGCATTTGAAATTAAACACTACTGTATTATTGCAGCATTAATTTTGTTTAACACTCCAGATGAATAAGTGGACACATCGTTATAGCTAAATCATTACAAAACACACCGACTAATAACCAGTAAAGTTAAGTTTAATTTTTAACAGAACTGGAAATTAAACTTGTGCAAAAAAAAACAATTGTTCTTCTGACCTAAGCATTTTTTTTAAGGCAATACATTTCTTTAGCAGGGTGTGCCTTGTGCTTACTTTTCAGAACTTTGATTTTCTCCCTCTCCTGTATCAGTAGGAGCGTACATTTCATATTAAGTTATTTTTTAGTCAGTTCCAATGTCTTCCTTTCAGTTCAGCTCAACTTAACTTAATAAACATTTGGAACCAAGTTGGAGCTCAGCTCATCTTGTGCTTAATCCAGTTCACAGGGCTCAGCATTGTTGTTGTACTATTTAGCCCGAATTGCAGGGGACTGTGCATCAGAACATTTAATCTGATTAGTAGGTTAATTCATAGGCCATGCTAATTACTTTGTCTCTTGTTTAAAATTAGTCAGGAAATTTAGTTTAAATATAGTTTTTAGATGTAAGAATTGCATTGAGGCTACAATTCACCAAATGAGGGATACTCAATTGCAATAAGTCACAAAACAAATGAGAACTGCAGCTGTGGGCTTGAGACAGGACACTACTGTATTAATTTGACATTCATTTATTTTTAACAGAACTTAACTGAAAATTAAACTTATAAAACTACCTGAGCAAATATATACAACAATTATTGTTCCTCTGACCTTCTCAGAATCAGTTCCAGCATCTTCCTTTCAAAGTGGGGAAATGCTTGCTGGCGTGTTGTTTTGCTAACTCATGCTTATCCTTTATAACTATCTTCTGACACCTGTGCACAATCCAACAACATTACAAGACCAGCACTATAACAGGAGTCATAAAAACACAAGAAGCCACATTGAACGAGCTTTCAGAATTGTAAAACAACGCTTTGCTTCTCTGTCATTTGGTTTGCATACCAGTCCATCAAGAGCTAGCACAACCCTGGCTGTTTCAACAGTCATTGGATCACAGCCACAGGACAGACAAGGGACTGTAAACCATCATAAATTACTTTTAAGATGCCAAGTTTTTTCCTTTAACATGCTTGGGTGCCACCTATTTCCTCCTCATCCCTGCTTTCCTCTGATAACCACAAATACGGAGACCCATCACTAAAATATTTAACAAATCTATCCAGTTGACTCCTCGATTTTATAGAACACATTAAAGGCTCACGCTACATTTATATAAATAATAGCTTAGGTTCTGTTCTCTTCACTCCCTAGCACCTTAAACTTCACAGCTACTAGTAATGATTAAAATTCAACATAATAAGTAAATGTCACTTTTGTAAATACCCACATTAAATCAACTTCATCATGAATAAATGTGGTATGAGTGTTAAGCAATTTTAATTAAATATTACAATGTTTCCAAGCGACAGATGCATAAATTCAGTACGTGGTAACTATTATTTCCACTATATTCTGGAGCCTTCTAATGCAATTCATCGTTACACCAAGTACGGTACTAAGTTGCTCAAGCCATATTAAGAGGTGGTTTAAAATAATTCACTAGTTTAGTCACTTCTAGGGGGCAACAACTATTACTTTGTGTTCGTTGCAATTGAGAACAGGTTTAGTACAGTGCTGTGGACTAAGCACAGCAGCAACGTTCGTTGCAATTGGACTTAAGGTGGAGCACAACTTCAGACCACAGCTGCGTACTAAACACGGGTTGAACGCCTGTTAGTACTTCACTTTCAGTTTGTTGCAATTAACCCCTAGACTTTGCACTACGAAGGTGTAAATCAAGCTCAAGCAGAGACAACCCATTAATGGCTTTCATAACTTCCATTAGTCTCCACCTCTGTCTTCCCTAACTCATTCTTGATCTTCCTAAACTAGGCGTTTAACTGAAATTCAGCCCAATGATACTGTTTAGTCTGAGAAAAAAAAATATAAGCGCTATTCCTGACAGCCTGAAAACAAACACAGATTCCTATAGCCTCAACTGAACAAAAGAGTCAGTTTCTGCACCTTCTGAAGTATTATTTAAAAAAAAAACTCCAGCACTGGCTGGAGAGGCTGTGGGTGTCCGGGCTCAGCGGTTATATAGGACAGGATTCACCGCGCAAGAGGTGTGACTCATTGCTCTGCGCTGCCCATGCGGAATGCGCGTCTCTTCCCTCGACACGCCACGGCCTCGCTAAACCGCCTTCATACTCCCCAGCGGCAATAACATCTCCATTTATTAAATTTATTCTTCCATCTTAACCCAGAAACTTCCTGGGACGTTTCTGTGAACCGGTAAAGCTGTCTCTGTTGGTGGTCACAAGTAGAAACAATGCACGAGCTGAAAGCAGGAAGTCAAAGCACTCCTCCCTCACTGTACGAGCGTATCTGGGTCCTGACTTCCGAAAACTCCTAAAAGTGAATTTCCAGAAAGCCATACTAAAGTCTCCCATCCGTTCGTTTCAAATACATCAATTAGATGAGTTCGGGTTCTTTTCTGATGTATTTTAATAGTTTGGCACTGTGCCTTGTTAAATATGTTACAGGCAAAGTTTATCAACTTCATGCGAGGTTTTGCGTGGATACAAAAACATTATATGATATCTATAACACACGTGAAGAGTGAATCTGAATTAATCAGAATGCCTCGCTGCACCAGAATTGTTATTTACGTATTTTAAAAATACATCTGGTGCATCTGAAGACAGAATAAAACCCAGAACTGTAAAAGGACGACAGACCATTGTACTGTACCGGGGTAAAGTTAGCTCGAAGTTCGAAAACGATTTTGGCACGCCTGTAGCGCTTTCACGAAACCTCTTAGAGTTGCAAGAATGCTTGTTTTGTGTATAAAATACATTGTGGATGCTTTCTCAGCCTTTACTTTGTCGTTTTTATGACATTTTTTTGACCAAGCACGAATATTCTTTTGTCCATATCTTCGCGATGGAAGCACAGAATGCTGTCAAACCAAATGCATTTTAAAGACCACGACTTGTGGATATTTCCACACCCTTTATATCAAACTATCAGTGAGCTAATTATCTTTTTTAAAACCTCCGGTTTTTCATCGATGCGTAATTACGCACGAACTGGAACCCGGGGGACAGCTGTGTGCACACGTTCACAACGCGAGAAATACTGTTCAAATCGCTTCGTGCGAAAAACCCGTATATGACCATAGGAAGCAGAACAGCGCAGTCTCCAATTACCCAGACTGTAAGCCCGGGAATAAAGCTTTGTTTGATTTCTGAAACCCTTCCTTTACGCCCTGTTTTCATTCAGGTAAGGGTCAACTATATTCACAATACTACTGACAGCAGGAAGATAAAAATATTCTTTACTCAGCAGCTTATTAAAAACAGCTCCCATGATGTTCATACCGACTTTTTACACAGAACACTGACACAGCTTTGTGTTCTGAATCTCTTTTTCTCTTGCTTTTATTTAATGTGGCACAATGCACTGGGATAGGGGTATTCTGTTCACAAACCAATAGCATTTAAACCACAGCACCCACAATGCTGCAGGTAAGTGTTTTGCACACTAAGCAGGTCATCTGACTATTCCCAGCTTTGTTTTGGGTTATGGAACCTTTATTTTTTTATGATTTTCTGAAGATAACACTACAGGTGGGATGGGTGGGTTGTCTTCATGGCTCAATAGCATTTCAAATACAGCACCCACACTGCTGAAACCAAGTGTTTTACACACCAGACAGGCCCCCGAACCTCATACAACCTTACTGTGGCTGTGGCCCCTGTCTTTATTTTGTAATGAGTTTCTGAAGATAACACTACAGGTAATACACTGGGACAGGTGGGTCGTCTTCATGGCTCAATAGCATTTCAAATACAGCACCCACACTGCTGAAACCAAGTGTTTTACACACCAGACAGGCCCCCAAACCTCATACAACCTTACTGTGGCTGTGGCCCCTGTCTTTATTTTGTAATGAGTTTCTGAAGATAACACTACAGGTAATACACTGGGACAGGTGGGTCGTCTTCATGGCTCAATAGCATTTCAAATACAGCACCCACTCTGCTGAAACCAAGTGTTTTACACACCAGACAGGCCCCCGAACCTCATACAACCTTACTGTAGCTGTGGCCCCTTTCTTTAATTTTTTATGATTTTCTGAAGATTACACTACAGGTAATACACTGGGACGGGTGGGTCGTCTTCATGGCTCAATAGCATTTCAAATACAGCACCCACTCTGCTGAAACTAAGTGTTTTACACACCAGACAGGCCCCCAAACCTCATACAACCTTACTGTGGCTGTGGCCCCTGTCTTTATTTTGTAATGAGTTTCTGAAGGTAACACTACAGGTAATACACTGGGACAGGTGGGTCGTCTTCATGGCTCAATAGCATTTCAAATACAGCACCCACTCTGCTGAAACCAAGTGTTTTACACACCAGACAGGCCCCCGAACCTCATACAACCTTACTGTGGCTGTGGCCCCTGTCTTTATTTTGTAATGAGTTTCTGAAGATAACACTACAGGTAATACACTGGGACAGGTGGGTCGTCTTCATGGCTCAATAGCATTTCAAATACAGCACCCACTCTGCTGAAACCAAGTGTTTTACACACCAGACAGGCCCCCGAACCTCATACAACCTTACTGTGGCTGTGGCCCCTGTCTTTATTTTGTAATGAGTTTCTGAAGATAACACTACAGGTAATACACTGGGACAGGTGGGTCGTCTTCATGGCTCAATAGCATTTCAAATACAGCACCCACTCTGCTGAAACCAAGTGTTTTACACACCAGACAGGCCCCCAAACCTCATACAACCTTACTGTAGCTGTGGCCCCTTTCTTTAATTTTTTATGATTTTCTGAAGATTACACTACAGGTAATACACTGGGACGGGTGGGTCGTCTTCATGGCTCAATAGCATTTCAAATACAGCACCCACTCTGCTGAAACTAAGTGTTTTACACACCAGACAGGCCCCCAAACCTCATACAACCTTACTGTGGCTGTGGCCCCTTTCTTTATTTTGTAATGATTTTCTGAAGATTACACTACAGTTAATACACTGGGACAGGTGGGTCATCTTCATGGCTCAATAGCATTTTAAATACAACAGCCACACTGCTGAAACCAGGTGTTTTACACACCAGACAGCCCCCAGAACCTTATACAACCTTGCTGTGGTTGTGGCCCCTTTCTTTATCTTTTTATGAGTTTTTCAATATGGCACCATTAGACAGGCGGTACATGGGGATAGTACATCGTGCTCTTCACGAGTCAATAGCTCTTCAAGCACAACAGCCACAGTGCTGCAACCAGGTGTTTTACACACCAGACAGCTCCCCTAACCTTATACAACCTCGCTTTGAGTTGTTTAACATTTCTTTCAAATCACTTGGGTTCATCAATCATTTGATCATTTTTCAGCGTGGAATAAACCTATTACTTGTTCCTTGGAGATTACCATCTGCTGATAAGATATGATCGCTATATTGACCATATACAATTTCTTGCATAAGGAATTCATATTTTGCATACACCGATCCCCCCGGAGTCCCAAGTGATTCTGGTTTTGAAAAGCTAAAGGACAATGAGCTTCACGATACCAGGGGGACAGTGGGTGGTCAAGTCTCCCCTAAACAATGGATCTTGTCAGATTATGATGTCAGTGCATTTAATAAATGTTGTTGAACTCTCTTTAGCCCAAATACAGAGGAGCCCAGACCCAGAATGTTACACATACTGACAGAGAGTGATCTCATTATGTGTGTTTGGATTTTAACAACTATTTTTATTGTTTGCTAGAACCAAAACAATCTATGTTAGACATTTTCATCTTCAGCCAAAAATACAAACCTGTGTACGTAGTGTGGTGCAGGTTCTTGTCCCATCCTGCTCTTGGTCCAGGTTGGAGGGTTGCACCGATTCTGAATCTTGTAAGCTGGTATGGATGGGTTTGGGGGTGTTGATACCAGAGTGGTCCAGGAGGGGGATTCAGGTGTCTCGGGGGCATTCTTGTTTTTCTATGAGTTCAGGTTGATTCTGTTGGTCTGTCATGAATCTCCCTCACGCAGGCAAGCGCTCCCGCATTCCCTCGAGCTCTCCCCATACCAAACGTGCACATGTCAATCAGTCCTCTACTTAAACCCTCATCTGTCCCCCGGTCATTGCTCACGATTGAGATTCTCTCCTGGAGCTTACCTACTAACTACGCCTTTGCCTTACTATGACTTCTCCCCTGGACCTCGACCCTGCTTTTCCGACAACTGCTTTAGCCACTCGATTTTGTACCTTCGCCTGTTTTACGCTTTCTCGGATCCTGACACCAGCCTGTCTCTTCATTTACGCCTCTGCCTACCGACGCAACTTCTACGCCTTCCCGGACCCTGACCCCTGCCAGTCCCTCGACTACGCCTTCGCCTGTCGATTCTGTGCCTATGCCTGTACTACGCCTTCCCGGACTCGGGCCCCTGCCTGTTTACTCCGACTACGCCTGCGTCTCGCGCCAACCCTACCAAGGGCACCGCATTGGATCCCTATCCTCAGCAGTCAGCCCCTGCGTGACAGGTTCTGAGTGTCTTGGTTACATCCGTTTGTGTGTATAGATGAAAAAGCTATTGAAGAGCACCCCCACACCCCCCACCCGTCTCGGTGGAAGTTGCCATGTTCAAAAAATCCTAAAAAGATAATTAAAGTTGCACACAACAAAGCATGACTGTGAAAGGTCAGGAGGCCTGCCTAGTGAGCACAACACTTGATTACAGTCAAAAAAACAATTAAAAAATAAAGAAATGTTCCACAACTCAAAGCGAGGTTGTATAAGGTTAGGGGAAATGTCTGGTGTAAAACACCTGGTTGCAGCACTGTGGCTGTTGTGCTTGAAGAGCTATTGACTCATGAATAGCACCCCCCAATCCCCATGTGCCGCCTGTCTAATGGTGCCATATTGAAAAACTAAAATTCTTATTAAAAAAATAAAGAAAGGGGCCACAACCACAGAAAGGTTGTATAAGGTTAGGGGACCTGTGTGGTGTGTAAAACACTTGGTTTCAGCAGTGTGGGTGCTGTATTTGAAATGCTATTGAGCCATGAAGACTACCCACCTGTCCCAGTGTATTACCTGTAGTGTTATCTTCAGAAACTCATTACAAAATAAAGAAAGGGGCCACAGCCACAGTAAGGTTGTATAAGGTTAGGGGACCTGTGTGGTGTGTAAAACACTTGGTTTCAGCAGTGTGGGTGCTGTATTTGAAATGCTATTGAGCCATGAAGACGACCCACCTATCCCAGTGTATTACCTGTAGTGTTTTCTTCAAAAAATCATAAAAAATTAAAGAAAGGGGCCACAGCCACAGCAAGGTTATATAAAGTTAGGGGGCCTGTCTGGTGTGTAAAACACTTGGTTTCAGCAGTGTGGGTGCTGTATTTGAAATGCTATTGAGCCATGAAGATGACCCACCTGTCCCAGTGTATTACCTGTAGTGTTATCTTCAAAAATCATAAAAAATTTAAGAAAGGGGCCACAGCCACAGCAAGGTTATATAAAGTTAGGGGGCCTGTCTGGTGTGTAAAACACTTGGTTTCAGCAGAGTGGGTGCTGTATTTGAAATGCTATTGAGCCATGAAGACTACCCACCTGTCCCAGTGTATTACCTGTAGTGTTATCTTCAGAAACTCATTACAAAATAAAGAAAGGGGCCACAGCCACAGTAAGGTTGTATAAGGTTCTGGGGGCTGTCTGGTGTGTAAAACACTTGGTTTCAGCAGTGTGGGTGCTGTATTTGAAATGCTATTGAGCCATGAAGACGACCCACCTATCCCAGTGTATTACCTGTAGTGTTATCTTCAAAAAATCATAAAAAATTAAAGAAAGGGGCCACAGCCACAGCAAGGTTATATAAATTTAGGGGGCCTGTCTGGTGTGTAAAACACTTGGTTTCAGCAGTGTGGGTGCTGTATTTGAAATGCTATTGAGCCAT
This sequence comes from Lepisosteus platostomus, assembly GCF_059453375.1. NCBI lineage: Eukaryota > Metazoa > Chordata > Actinopteri > Semionotiformes > Lepisosteidae > Lepisosteus > Lepisosteus platostomus. The sequence goes on along the minus strand of NC_142615.1, from coordinate 19,574,679 downwards.
GAAGATGACCCACCTGTCCCAGTGTATTACCTGTAGTGTTATCTTCAAAAATCATAAAAAATTTAAGAAAGGGGCCACAGCCACAGCAAGGTTATATAAAGTTAGGGGGCCTGTCTGGTGTGTAAAACACTTGGTTTCAGCAGTGTGGGTGCTGTATTTGAAATGCTATTGAGCCATGAAGATGACCCACCTGTCCCAGTGTATTACCTGTAGTGTTATCTTCAAAAAATCATAACAAATTAAAGAAAGGGGCCACAGCCACAGCAAGGTTATATAAAGTTAGGGGGCCTGTCTGGTGTGTAAAACACTTGGTTTCAGCAGAGTGGGTGCTGTATTTGAAATGCTATTGAGCCATGAAGACGACCCACCTATCCCAGTGGATTACCTGTAGTGTTATCTTCAAAAAATCATAAAAAATTAAAGAAAGGGGCCACAGCCACAGAAAGGTTGTATAAGGTTCTGGGGGCTGTCTGGTGTGTAAAACACTTGGTTTCAGCAGTGTGGGTGCTGTATTTGAAATGCTATTGAGCCATCAAGACGACCCACCTATCCCAGTGTATTACCTGTAGTGTTATCTTCAAAAAATCATAACAAATTAAAGAAAGGGGCCACAGCCACAGCAAGGTTATATAAAGTTAGGGGGCCTGTCTGGTGTGTAAAACACTTGGTTTCAGCAGTGTGGGTGCTGTATTTGAAATGCTATTGAGCCATGAAGATGACCCACCTGTCCCAGTGTATTACCTGTAGTGTTATCTTCAGAAAATCCTAAAAAATATAAAGAAAGGTTCCACAACCCAAAACAAAGCTGGGAAAAGTCAGAGGACCTGCTTAGTGTGCAAAACACTTGCAGCATTGTGGGTGCTGTGGTTTAAATGCTATTGGTTTGTGAACAGAATACCCCTATCCCAGTGTATTGTGCCATATTAAATAAAAGCATGAGAAAAAGAGATTCAGAATGCAAAGCTGTGTCAGTGTTCTGTGTAAAAAATCGGTTTGAACATCATGGGAGCTGTTTTTAATAAGCTGCTGAGTAAAGAATATTTTAATCTTCCTGCTGTCAGTAGTATTTTCAATATAGTTGACCCTTACCTGAATGAAAACAGGGCGTAAAGGAAGGGTTTCAGAAATCAAACAAAGCTTTATTCCCGTGCTTACAGTCTGGGTAATGGGAGACTGCGCTGTTCTGCTTCCTATGGTCATATACGGGTTTTTCGCACGAAGCCGTATTGAACAGTATTTCTCGCGTTGTGAACGTGTGCACACAGCGGTCCCCCGGGTTCCAGTTCGTGCGTAATTACGCATCGATGAAAAACCGGAGGTTTAAAAAAAGATAATTAGCTCACTGATAGTTTGATGTAAAGAGTGTGGAAATATCCACAAGTCGTGGTCTTTAAAATGCATTTGGTTTGACGGCGTTCTGTGCTTCCATTGCGAAGATATGGAGAAAAGAATATTCGTGCTTGGTCAAAAAAATGTCATAAAAACGAAAAAGTAAAGGCTGAGAAAGCATCCACAATGTATTTTATACACAAAACAAGCATTCTCGCAACTCTAAGAGGTTTCGTGAAAGCGCTACAGGCGTGCCAAAATCGTTTTCGAACTTCGAGCTAACTTTACCCCGGTATCAGACCGCGAGTTCGGCGGTTAGCTGAAAGAGTGGTAAATGCAGCTCGCCCCAGCCCGTCCTTATTCTTTTAAAGAGGATAAAAAATTAACTTCGCCGCCATTACTACCAGCTTTAAAAGACTGCCATGGGCACGAAAAAAACACACTACAGATGACTTTTCTGGAACCGATGCAGAGATTCCTTTACGAACCAACTGATAAAGCTCAGCCAGTGAATACTGTTAACAGAATGTGAAAGCACGATCAACTTTGTAACTGCAACCACAGGAAAAACAGCAAGAAGCAGGCTCCATTCCCCATTTAAATCTGTCGTGCGAGGCATGCTTTTTGCACGCATGAAGTAAATCCCACGATTGCTTTTGAACTTGGACAAAGTACTTCCAAAGGAGCGCTATGCGCAAAGATTTAACAAGCTCAACCCCCGCCGACGATTTGGTGTGAAGAAGCAGAACATTCAAGTTTCACAGACAGAAGCAGCACGCCAGCACAGCCAACATTAAAACGGAGGGCACACTACGATTTGCATTGACACAAAAGTGATCTGGGCAGACATCGTTCCCTGCATAACGCAAAAAGTGACAAAGCGCTTTTGGGTTGAGAGGACGCAAGAAGGTTTTTGTTTTGTGCCTTGATGTCAAGCTGAGAAAGTATCTTTAAACACTTTGCTTAGTTTCTCGAGAGACTGCCAAAAAGCAGTTCCCTCCCTTTCGTCTGAAGCCAGCTGAAAGGGGGTCTCGACAGAAGCACCTGGCAGCGGTGGGATTTGAACCCACGCCCCCGATGAGACTGGAGCCTTAATCCAGCACCTTAGACCGCTCAGCCACGCTACCCACTGTGCACTGTCTCTTTGTCTCATTACTTGCCCGGAGGAAGCCGGGTGGGTTTTGCTCTTGTCGCCCGAATTAGTGGCGTTATGACCGTGGAACCGACTGCACCTGCTTTTTCTGAGATGCTTCCCCTCTCATGGCGAGATCTCTACTTCTTTAACACCTCTTGATAAAGATCTTCTGTTGAGCAGGTTTCAGACCTCTGCGTACAGCACCCTTGATGTCATTTTATTTTTACAGCAGCCGCATCCGGAAAGTTGTGTCTTTTACGTTTTATTTGAACAACAAAACTACATACAATACAAACAAGAGCACATATAACGTATCAAGAAAATCGTCAGGGGCACATGCTATAATACAATGACACTTTATGAAAAATGATTACACAAAGTAAATAAAGATAAGGTCCGCACAGCTTGTTCTTACATTTCGAAAGAGTCCGTAAATACCCCTTTACGTCTATTTTGAACTGTTCAAATGTAGGACTCTTCCCAGACCATTTCACTTTATACCACATTCCTAAACGAGGATGCTTCTCCTGTTTTAGAACTATTTTGGGCGGTATGGCTTATACAGCACACCCACAGTATTCTAATGGTGGACTGCAGATCTCTGCTATAGTTCAGTCGAATTCAAAGGATCCAGCAATCGTACTGGATTTGTCTGGGATTCTGAAATGTCTCTTGCAAAAGTATTTGGGTTTGCTTGAACCTTTGATAAAAAAAGTGATCTGATCTGAGACTACCCAGCTTACAATCTCTGAGGTAGTTGTCACTAAACTCGGACGTGATGTGGCACACATGTGCCGTGTGCCTTTACTTTTGTAAAAAACTGGTATCGGGAAAAGTTTCTTAATATTTCTTTTGATTAGCATGCAAGAAAATGTGATCATTACCTATGGAATTTCCCGCCAGCGTGGAGCTTGAATTCACAACCTTGAGACTCAGTGTTCAAGAGTCACAGAAGAGGTCAGCCTGGTCTTCAGTTTGCCAACGATAAGCTCCGGCAGTGCTCCAGCTCGGCCACCTCGTCACAACAGCCTCCCCCCTTGGGCATGATTTTCGTCGGCGACCAGGCTCAGCGCACATCGACCTCAGATGTCTCAGAGCGGTGTGTCCAAGAGGCTGTATAAGAATAGGTAATAGGTTTATTCCATGCTGAAAAAAAGAAGAACGAGAACACAACGTTTCGCCCGTGGAGCCTTCTTCAGGTGTGAGAGAGACAGGGCAGTAGGCAAAGGTAAAATAACGAGAGAACAAAGGTTTGAGGGTGGGTACCCACCTGTATAAGAATAGTATTCTGCCAGTGCTGTGGTAAAGCTGGTTAAAAGACCTGTTTCATAAAGAGGAAATCCTGGATCCGAATTCCAGCGGTACCTTTTTTTTCCTGTCTTGTTTTACAGAACATGTAATTTGGGACACTCAAAGAGGTCTTGATTTGGTTTAATGCGTTTATTCATTTCCTTTGCAGAACAACTTGTTTTTTTTAAATCATACAGCTTGCGAAAGATGAAATGCGAGCGAATTTTTTTGTTCACCAAAAGTATGTAAATGAAAAAAAGCAAGGTGTAAGCATTTCTGTGGTGCAATCGGTTAGCGTTTTCGGCTATTAATCCCCAGGTGGGTTTTTTGATCCCACCCAGGGACGCACTTCTTCCTATAGTAAACATCATCACCGCAAAAATTTAATTGTTCCGCAAAACCTGAACTATTTTGATATTTGCAGTAGTAAACAATTGAGTACCAGAGTCAACATTACCGGGAATTTCCAATAATTACCGACATTGGCAAATTGCAAGCAGTTAGTATTCACCCATAGAATTATATGTTCCAGTGAGTGAGGGAGAATTCACTTATGCTCCCGTTGCATCTTCAGCTAAAGTAATTTAAAAAACAATGCAAAATTGTTCGAGAACTTGTCAAGCAAAAACAACAGATCGCCGGAGTTCTATTTTAATATTTTCGTATATTTACCTTAATTTGAATATAAATTTTAACATAAACGCTGTTCAATATAATGTAATGTGGTTGTACTTTTAAAATATTTTAGCTGAGGGTGAGAGGGGGGATATTACGCCTTGCCAAACATCTAAAATAACTGTAAAAGGGGATGGCATTTTAATAAAACTGGCAATCAAAAGAAAGTTACAATTTGTATGGTGTTATGCTCAATATCCCTCGATATTGAAGGTCAGATGAGGAATTTGAAGAAATTATCAAAGAAACAACGGCAATAGCAGAGGGTGTTGATTTTGAACCAGTGTTTGCACCTCAATAATCCATCAGTCTTCGCTTGACAGGCTTCCTCAAGATATTCGGTGTTCTATACAAAAAATCGACAATTAAGCGCAAATGTGACAAGAGGCAAAGACTGCGGCAGAGGAGGAATAAACTCCACACGATGACTGTATGTATACGTCTGTCTAATATTCGGCCCCTGCAGGGGCATCATATTCGCTGAACTGCCTGCCAGCGTGTGTACGGTCTTATAATTCAAGAATATCAATGGTCAGACGCTTACAACGGGTGTTTGTGTTTGTATTATTTAGAGAATTGAAAAAAACATTTTCAAAACTACAGCTCGAATGAAATTAAAAAAAAAAAGTTTGTCTCTTTGCTGTAACAACTGTGCCAAAACTATTCAGATACATCAGAATAGCATCAGAATGTAACTAGATTTTATTGGATTTTAGGAAATTTATTTTTGCGCATTTCTCTATACGATCAGAATACCTTCCTGTTTTCACCGTGTTTATTGTTTCTGCCTATGATATCTCGGAAAGAAAGACCCAGTATCTGTTCACCGAAATATTTCAGGAGTTAGCTGTGGTTTGAGAGGAGTGTATGAAGGTAATGAAGGAGGGAGGACACGCGCATTCCGCACGGGGAGCGCAGAGCAATGAGCCGCGACTGCAGCTCTCCTAGTCTTTTCTTATACAACCTCTGAGTCCGGACACACAGCGTCTCCAGCCAGTGTTGAAGGTTTACAGTTCAGAAAACGGCTGTCTCGAGCAGAAACTGATCTTCCTGCTTTAGTTAAGGTTTGGTTATTGTGGGGGTTTAGCGCTTGTATCTCTCTTCTCTTACTAAACACTATCTACTGTAAAGTATATAAATAGAAGCTAAAATGCAGCTAAAATACTTCAGTAAGGCCGAGCAGATAGGAAAGTTTAATAAAAATGTTCTATGATCTATGTTCTAGTTGTCCATATTTTTTTAACTCTCGGTTCGAGCTCTGATTTAATCCTCTCGGCTCCTGCCGCTGTCACCGAGAGAGTGGCTGCATTCCGTAGGGCTACAGGCTGATTTCACAATGCCACATTTAATGAAATACAGGGGAAACCGCAAGAAAAACGATATTGTAACGCAACGGGGGCTCAGGCAGGCGCCCTTGCTGCATTAGGTCGGCCCCATCCCGACGGAGGCTCGAACCCGGGACTCCCGCGTCTCTCTGCAGCGACCCAGCCCCGTGAGCTAAAGAGAGATCTCTCTACAGCCCAGTAGCTGTAGTCCTGCTATCACAGGGAAGGGCGGTGACATCACCTGCTCTGGTACGCCGGCTCTTACACAGTGCCTGTCGGCCGTAAGCGTTACAATATGTTTTAATACATCTTCTTCTGGATTTATATTTCGGTCTTTCACCTTTGAATGCATACCTTGACCGTAAATCTTTACTCGATTACAGGCACCCCAAACAGTTCTTAAGGGAGAAATCGAAGCCTATTTGACTTTCTGCTAATCACATTGAAGTGTTCACGAAGCATTTCCCTGCCCATCATGTGCCCGCAAGCCGGTTTCTCCGTTTTCTTCTTTCTGTCGTTGTCAGAGAGCACAAGAAGACAGGAAAAATGCAAGAGAGGGAAAAGCTGTCAGGAGTGGGATTTGAACCCACACCTCTATTCAGAGACCAGAACACCCAAGCAATGGAAAGACAGGAGTCCTTGAGTCCGGCACCTTAGACCACTCGGCCATCCTGACGAGATACATAAGTTGGTGTGTTAAAAGCACCAGTAGTTCACAAAACTGAGAAATGCTTTGCTGGAGAAGCGCCACGTTGCCTAATGTTGCCTAAACGGATCCCGGAAATCAAATATTCGGATCGATTTAGAGTGTGCTTTACAGCCTTTGTGTAATATTTTAAATTGTTTTAAAAAAGTGTGTACTGTGTACTACGTTTAGGACTAGTTAGTGTGGTAGAATATGGAGATCATCTCCAGCTCTGAGCTCAACTGCAACAACAAGTCGTGCTGAACAAAGTCAGAGTTCAGCTGAACCTTTGCTCAGTGTGGTGCTCAGGAGTATTGTTGTGGTTCTAATTAGCATGAACTGCAGGGGCTCTGAATCAGAACATTTCAATTTATCTGTTTAGTAAGTTAAAATGCAGGACATGTTAAAATAGGTACTTAATTGGCTTTATGATTTGGATTTGATTTTGTATCGTTGTATTATTAAGTTTGTGCTTTTTGTGTTTTTAACATATTGTGAACTTATTTTTTAAACAAATGCTTACAAAGGCAGACATGACACACATCTGTTTATACCAGCGGTGAATTGTATATTTGTATTAAGTAGAAGCTACTGCGCACTTCTGGGAGTATAACAGGTTCAATATAAAGTGGCAAAAATATAAAAGGGGAAAATACCCCAGACTGGGTGTAAAGGCCTCGTTGTGACTGTTGTTTTATTGTTGAATACGGCATACTGTGCATGAAATGTTGCAGAAACACAATTTGATAGTTAAATAATTATTATTTTAATAATTTGATAAGTATGAGGCCCCGGATCCAAATATTCAGTTCTGATTTTTTTTAAGTGATATCTTCCCTTCCTCTGGTGGAAGTAACACGATGTGAGCAATTGTTTTTTGTTCTTTTTTTTTCACATTGCGATCCAAAAAGCCTCAGATGCACAGTCTGACAGCAACCAAACCAGAATGGATTCTGCTGGGAGCCGGACTGAGCTCATTCTTGCTCCCTGTGCTGAAAACAGAATTAGCGCTTACCCGAGCACCATCTACAGCTGCTGGATGGTACTCTATGTCCTGCTGCTCCAGCAATTATTTTGATAAAAGACAGATCACTTGTACGCTTTTAACCTTCTCGCAGCTACAGGCGAGACTGAAGCTGGCGATATAAAGGCACGCGCTGGTACACCTTCTCTAACTTTCACAATTGCGATAAACATTTTTTTAAGACCTTTGAAAAACTAGATATAGATAAAGATATAGATAAAACTAGATAAAAAACATGAGCTTTATCAGTTTTTACATTAATCAACTTTGAAACAAATTTGATCTTTTTACATTGCATTTTACGTTGAAATGTAGCATGCATACCTAATCCACCAACGGACAGAGCAATATTTTACATTGCCTTCCAGAGCTTCCAACGTGTGATGGATTTGTATGGTTGTCTGTATGATACCACTACAGCACTGGTGCAGGTGCAAAATCCACTTTCACACGACTTTTTCAGTGTCTTCTCTCTCAAATGGACCGAAGCACAGGAGCCAATATTCGAGAAAACGACAGATGTTTAAACAGAGGATGTCCCAATGTCTGGGACAACGCATTGTGATTTTGTATAAACGCAAATGGTTTCTCATTTAAAAGCCAACAATAATCTTTTTCTCCCTGGCGCTAATAAGCTACCACACATGGGAGCTGTTGTGTGAAAGAAAATTCCAATGTCCATAGGAAGGCAGAATAAAATCCAGAACTGTGTTGGTGATATCGATAAACAGGGCTCATGTTCACAACAAAACTTTACTGTATAAAAAGTTAAAATTCGTAAATATATATTTTTTTTATTATGCAAAGTGTCTGTTAAACCATTCATGAAGGAGTTTTAGACAAAAAAACACACCATTATATGAGAAAATATATTTACTATATCTGCATTTAACTCACTTTTTAACAATTTCAATTTCAAGGCCAATATAAATTGTTGCCCTGCTTTTTTGTCATAAATACACAAGCTTGTTATGTCTTGTGTCAGAAATAAACTGCATGAAATTTGCTAAAGCAACAAAAAGTAAGCGCCACAAAGAAGACAGACATTTGCGTTTATAGTGCAATGTTATCTCGAGCCTTTAAAATTACTTTAAATGCAATTTGTTTTTCTCTGTGGCTCTAAGGCTTTGTCATTTACTGTAGTTATTCAGGAGAACATTATGTTAATCATATACATGAAACGTTTAATATATTCAGGTGGGTAGCTACGTCAGCATGCGTATCTGCAAAGGAACAAGTAATATTGTAGGTTTATTCCATGCTGAAAAGAGAAGAGAGGAAACAAACCTGAAGAAGGTTTCACAGCTGAAACGTGTTTTCTCTCTTCTCTTTTCAGCATGGAATAAACCTATTACTTGTTCCTTTAATATATTGTTCGGTTTGACTCAAAATGCTTTACTACTACAAGAGAGAATCATAGTATGGAGGATGAGACAAATTTATGATTTCTTGGAAGAAAATGTTTTTTCTTTGCATTCGAAATGAATCGAAACTTTAGCGCGACACACAAACCCTTTGTCATTTTTAAAGATATAATATTTTTAAACAGACAGTATAGAAAACGTTTTTTTTTACTAAGCAATTTTGGCCGGGGGCGGTGCATTACTAGTATTGGCGCTGAGGTCACTATGGTGCAGTTGAGCACCGTAAGATTAGGGCCAGTGACGTAATGTATAACGCATCTGACTGTCTGAAGATCAGCTCCTGCTCTGAGCTCAATAGCAATACAAACCTGTGCGAAACAAAGCTGGGGAGCAGCTGATCTTGTGCTCAGTAGTCAGTACGGTGCTGAGGGTTCAGTTCTGGCGTTGTTCTAATTAGCACGAACTGCAATGGCTCTGAATCTGACCATTTCTATGGAAGCCCGTTTCCGCCAGGGAGTAAAAATAAAAAACGCGCTATGGTATCTCAGAATTCCGACTTAGTAACTGAGAATTGCGACTTAAAAACTCAGAAATCCGACTTTATATCTCGTAATTACGACTTTAAATCTCACATTTGGGACTTCGAAATAACCCATATTTCATTGTCGGTCCTTTTGTTATTGTAACGGATTCGGGTTCCAGGGCTTGTGCCCTCGCCGCTCCCACCCTAGTTCGTGCCTCACTGCATTGGCTTGAACCCAGGCCTTGCCAGCTGAGCTAAAGAACAGTTTCTCTTTTAAGTAAAAAACGACATACAATGGAAATATTTAAAAAGTATAAGTTTCAGCTTTTATAATTGTGAATTCTTCTGGATGTGAAGTGTCTATTTTTGTATCTTATTTCATATTCTGTCTTCGTTTTTGTATTTCTGGTGTTTAAATAAAAAAAGAATTTAAAAGCCCACCATCCACTATTCCATCCGTGTACTATGGAAGCCTCACTACCGGAAATGGGATTCCATAAAAATTAGTGGAATTAATTTGATTTTTATCAGGGCACTGTACAAGACAAGTCTTCAGGCTTATAGATCCTATGATCTTGTACGATTCATCAATATAGTGTAATGGAATGGCCAACATAAAATTTGTAGTTCAGGTGGGTAGCTGCGTCAGCATGCGTAGGCTGCAAAGGAACAAGTAATAGGTTTATTCCATGCTGAAAAAAAAGAAGAAAGAAAATATGTTTTGGCCGAAACGTACCAGTAAACTTTACATTAACAATACCAGCCAACGATACATTATCATTTCACACCGGTTCTATAGGAATCTACAGCAGAGCCCTGAGTTGACTCCCGGAGTCCCACTGAGCCCATAGAATTCCACATCACCCATCACTCCTGCACACAGTCCGCTGAGAGCGCCTGTCCATAAACTACTGGATTGAGAACGGGATCAAATAATTCCCCATTTTCTTAATTCTTGAGATCACGAGGTGTTTACGATATTTCAGTATTAAGCCAGCAGGATTGGTGCAAATTATAGGTAGGCACAAAGGAAGACTAGGATTCACTTGAAATCCATGACATGGGACACTGAAACAGGGGAGAGGCTTTGTGTAGTAAGCGTTCAGTCTCAATCTACACAGTCTGTGCTGCTGGTAGAGGTGGTTGTGAACACCTGCCTTCCCAGTCAAGTACTGGGATCTCCAGTCTCAATCCTAATACTTCCCCATGACTGTCCAATACCACTACTGTGAAACCAACACCCATAAGACAAGACACAGAGATTCTAACTGCACCATTATTCACTGATGTTTTTGCACCAGTATTGTTCCTCTGCTAAGGATGGGAAGGCCTACTTTACACCAAGCCCCTGTTGACAATTGCTTCCTTGTGTTTATTTTAGTCAGTTTGTGCAGCCTAGAATAGGACACCAGATCTCACTCTTACTGGGCACTACAGTAGCAACTCACACTCCATAAGCACTACCCATCTTGGAAACAGGAGGATTTCCAGTATATTGAACACCTCCGTCTCTCTCACAGTAAAAAAAAAAAAAAAGGCACAATGCCCTGCCCAAGGAATAGTGCGGCCATCTTCCCCCACTACAACGCTTTATTACTCCAGCCATTTTCAGTCCTCATTGGCAGCAATACAGGAAACATTCTTGAAAGGGGAACCCCGACAAATACTTCCATTGATTAATGGGTCTCACTTCCCTTGAACTCCTCCACCCCATTCAAACCTATAAACCATAAAGAAACAAGGGCAGGCAGAAGGGTCTTTCACAGCTTTATTGAAATGTTGCCATTACAAGGCAAGTGGAGGCAGGAGAGTCACAAGGGCCAGGCTGGAGCCTTCATTCAGGCACCTGGGGAGGAAGGAGAACAATCCAGCTACACGGCAGGACACCACCCCTACAGGAGCTCCTCCTGCCAGACCCTACCTGTCCACTGGCCAACATCTCCAAAGTCCTCTGCTCCCTCCACATCCTCACTGGTGCTCTCAGCATCTTCACTGGAGCTCTGAGGGTCTCCCTCCTCATCCTCAGTCCAGTCAGCTCCCACATCCAGAGGAGCTTCTACTGGTGCCACAGCCACCCGACTGCTGGTCACCAGGCTCCTGGTACCTGTGGACAAGCAACACCCAGGAGTAAGGGATCTGCTATACCCAGAGTCCCACAGTGATGCTACTCATCTAAACAGTCCCTTTGTCCAGCATGGGATCATTCCTCAGTTGTCCAAGCATGGTTGTCTCTTGAGCAGAGATGCATCCACAAGGGATAGAGAACCAGACCCACCTTCATTCCGACTGCCAGCACACCTGGACTCACAGCAGGCACAGACCTCATGGTCACCATACAGCTCCTCCCACCTGGAGGAGAGGAGGACAGGTGAGGCCTCCACCTGGCATGTCCCAGAGCACCCTCAGCAGGCTCCTTGCAGAAGTACCTCTTAGCCTCCCTGTTGTAGGTGCAGGACTTGGTCCCTGGTGTTGCTTTAGCAGGAGCCACAGCCATGACACAGTGCATGTACAGCTCAGTCACTTCATGCTGCAAGAGGGAAGGTCACAGCATTAAGGGATCAAGGCCAATAGAGGGACAGAGAAGGACCTTCTGCCATCAGTGAAGGCAAGCTGGCAGCTCTAGGCACTACAGCTGCCACAGTCTGGTTCACATCTAGATCATGGATGTGAAAGCAGACCATGGATCAGTAGAGCAAGAAGGCGGAGCAGCCTTTGAGAGCAGTACCTTCCTGGACAGCTTCTTCTTCCTTGAGGAAGGCATCAATTGTGAAGCGGAGCACATCCTTCTGCTTGGAGGGGACAAACCTGGACAGGCAGCCATCTGCCTTGCTGTCCACCATGCACCTGGGGACAAGGACAAGGATGAACCCCTGCAGGCTCTCAGGGCTCCTGCCCACCTCCCCTCTCAGAAGGGGCCGTACCCCAAGTTGTCGATCACGGGGAAACGGGGCTGGGAGTGCTGGTCTGGTTTCTCCGTTACGTAACACGAGTGGATGTACAGCCTCTGCTCCGCTGTGGCAAAGTAGGCAGTGGCCTGGAAGTACATGGGCTGACCCAGGAAGTACTCATCCTTAGGAGAGAGCCGGACCTAGTGGGCTGGAGAGAGAGAGAGGCAGCATTACACCTGCACACAGCACCCCCTGCAGGCAGGTGGAGCCACTCACTCAAGGAGCTTACAGTTGGTGGTGAGCAGGACAAAGCTGTGCTTGTTCTTCAGATCCTTGAAGAAGGTCCTTCTCCTGGCCCACGTGGGGACATAGCCAACCTTGTAGGAGTAGTGGAACCTGCAGGACAGAGGGGATGAGGGGCATCTGGACACTTTCCTAGCGGCTTCTCAGCAGCAGAGCCCTGCCTACCTGTTGTAGGAGCACTTGACAGGCACAGAGAAGGGAATGAAGCGATTCACAGGTGCACTGGAGGAGGGCGGGGCATAGCGGAGAGTGTTGGAGTACACCAGGCGGCCCTGGACAACCTGCAGGGACACAGAGGAAGGGATATTCCCAGGAAAGGCAACCCCGACACTGGCCCTACAGCTCACATTGATACACTGCCTGTAGATGAAGACCTGCTTACCGATCGCTCGGTCCCGCACTCGTGAAGCCCGTAGATGAAGTAGAAGTAACTGCGTGTTGTTCGGCTGACGCTGCAGTTGCCCAAGGTCACCTCCGATGGCCGACAGCTGAAGCCGAACAGGAGCCGACTGACCCTCACATACATCCTGCTGGAGTCACACCACACAGCCACTCCTCGGGTGCCCCCGATGGCCGGGCGAGCCGGCTGCCGCCCTCGCTGGGGAGGAAACGGGACGCTCTTGATGTAGGCGGGTAAGGGGCGGCTGCCGGCTTCGGGCTTCATCTTCTCCTTGTCGAAGTAGGGCGAGTACGCGTCTCTGGACAAGGGAAGGCGGCGAAAGTCGGGAGCCAAGGACTGCGAGTCGTTCTCGCTTGCAGACAGGTCTTCGGAGGGCGCATCTGCCAGGTTCAAGTCCTCCAACGGGGCTGCGTCTTCAGGAGCCGGGAGGTCGGCCTGGAGCGCCAATTCCCGAGAGTCCCAGCCAGCCGGCCCGGCGGAAACCAGTGCGGGGAGCCCGGCCCCTGTGCACAGGCACAGCATAAAGAGAAACGAGCGCATCACCAAATTAACGTCCCGCTCAATTGCTACAGGAGTAAAATAAGTAAACCACAAAACTGTTGAAGCAAGAAAGCATAAAGTGTGAACGCGGTGACTAGGTTTTTATACTGGCAGGACCTGCTACCGCACACCTGGTCACACTACCGCTCAATCAACACAATCAATTACATACAGAGATCCGGATTGTTCTCAGCGTCTAATTAGAACCTGATTTCAGTCTGAGGCGGGACTCCGTGAAGCCGCCTGAACATTTTCCCGTGTGTATCTGACCTCAGCGGAGGAGTTCCACGCAATTTCGACAGAATTAAATCACCCACACGTGTAAAATTTGCTCAGATTAATTTATTGTTCAATTAGTTTCTAATTTCCGAGGAAAGTGTGTTAAACTCGCTGTCAGACAGAGTACGGAACATGCGACACGTCCGTCCACACTTTCTTTTATCGAGGGGGCTGTTCTATCAACACGTACCGCAATGAAAATAATTTTACTATTTTTCATGTGTAATTGCATGTCATATTAAAATGTGTAATACAAGCATTTCTTTGCTTCCCAGTAAAGAAATACTGATCAGCTTTTGACATGATCTGATAATAATTTGTCTGATTTTCCAGAGATTGCTTTTGCTTCGCAGCACTGAGAACCTATGGAAGCCCGTTTCCGCCAGGGAGTAAAAAAAACGCACTATGGTATCTCAGAATTGTGACTTAGAATCATAGAATTGCGACCTAAAAACTCAGAATTTTGACTTTATCTCTCACATTTGCGACTTCGAAAAGCCCATATTTCATTGTCTGACCTTTTGTTATTGTAACGAATTCGGGTTCTAGGGCTTGTGCCCTCGCCGCTTCCACCCTACTTCGTGCCTCACTCTATTGGCTCAAACCCAGGTCTTGCTAGCTAGAACCCGAATCCGTTACAATAACAAAAGGACAGACAATGAAATATGGGCTATTTCGAAGTTGCAAATGTGAGATATAAAGTCGGAGTTGTGAGTTACTAAGTCGCAATTCTGAGTTACTTAGTCGGAATTCTGCGATACATTACTATGTAGTACAAGTTAATGTAGAATCATTACTATGTCTGTCTCTTGTTTGTATTTAAATGAATGTCTTTGACAACTTAATGTTAGTTTTTAATTTAGTTTTACGATGTAGGTCATGTGTTAACATATGCACGAGCATACGAAATGTCTCACTCCTGATTCAGCTCATGCTCCATAGGAGAGAAGAGATTCCTCCTGCTTATCATACAATCATAGCAGGACAGAAGCCCGTGTCACCCAGCTCTGATTCAAGAGCGACTCGCATCTTCAGCCTTTTTTTTATTCGTGATCCTAATTTTCTTTAGTTATGATCAATATTGAACTTTTTCTAAATAAAACGACAATAATCAAACATGCAGGCAGACTTTTAAAAAGTATTAGGGTGCCCCTTTGGAATAGTTGTCAGAAAATGTGAGAAAAGGAAAGGTACGTAAGCTCTCACACACAGCATTAGAGATTGGCATCTGATTGAAAAAAAAAAACTACCTGTCTCCCCAGCATTTAACGGTGCTGTTGTTTTGATTTTACATATTGTTAGCATTTTAATGAATTGTTAAATGATTGATACACAAATCGCTAAATAAGAAAACGTAAAAACCCTAGCTGTAAGCAATTGGCCATTCATATTCCTGAATTTTAAATCCCTGTGTTTTTCTGTATCCGAATGCCTGGTGCAGCTAATTTGAAAGTAGAGTCTACCATTTACTGTATTGCAGAAGCGTATTGTTGCCACCAAGGAAAAAAAAATCCTGAGTTTACAGGAGTAAAGAGGAAACAAATGCAAACAACGTTTAGAAAAAACACACACGTCTCAGGCCTTAACCATGACAAGGATGGGATTTGAACCTAGACGAGCAGAGCACAATGAATTAGCAATCCAAAAAGTGACTCCTGTTTAATTTTCTTTTCGCTTGCTCGATTTGTAGTACGCTCCTAAATCCTTACAACCGATAAACAAAACGGCTTCATGTGCCAGAGCATTCTGCTGCAGGTACGGTTTGCACCGTGTATTAGGCGAACCCGAATTAAATATTTCAAATATGTGAAGAATTTCATGAAACCTGAAAAAAGATCACAGCCAATGTCAGCAATTCAGAGCCTGTAGGCAGCTTCAACAGAACAAAACGATCTGAAGCCGCAATAATTTCATAGAGTGTATTGTGACACTCTAACCACGTTGTTGCTATTACTGCTACTTCTGCTGCCGTTGCTTTAAACTCTACTCAGCGGGCAAGTAAAGTTGTACAAAGAATAGACTACTTCCATTATGTGATTTTTTTATTAATAACAGCATTAGTAATACAATGCGTGCTCAGAAACCTTACTTATTAGCTTATGAAGCAATAGTGTTTCGACAATTTGCGGTCTTCAAAAAGTAAACGCTGAAGTTTTTATACTTCCTTGTGAGCAGATCACCTTTGATTTAGAAAAGGAAAACTTACTCCCCTGTTGCTTTCATTGCAATATCTGAATCGAGACCCAAGCGCTAAGAAAGCTGAAAAACGCAGAAATCATAAACCCGATTTTAATTTAGATACACATTTTCTAATGCAGCCTTCATTACAAGACAGTCTATTTCTCGAAAGCGTGTTATGTAAAAAAGAGAAAAACGAAAATATATGGATGACAATATTTAAAAGCTGAAGGTTTTACTTTTGAGAAGTTGTCATTTTATGTATCTAGACGCTTTTCAACCACTGCTTTTAGAACTTTGCTGTGCTTCCTGAATCATTTTCAGTGTTATAAACTGGGTGTGGATGGAGGGATCACTTTGTAGAGCAGTTGATAGACTGGAGCTGTTCAGACTACTCTTGTTATTCCTCAAATGCTTCCATCATTTTTCTTTCAGGCTAGGACGCGAGTGTGTACATGTGTTGGGTTTTCGTTTCACTGATTCTCATTGAAGATTCGTGAATTAACAACGAATCAGTTGCCTCGGAAAGCATAAGGTTTGGTTCTCAACGATCTTGAAGACACGCCCATGTAGAGCAGCGTGTGATGATTCGTACTACAAAACACCAAGTGCTCAAAGTGACGTCTGCGTTTACCGTTGAAACTTTTCATCTCGGGCGCACTTTTAGAAAGCAAAGATAGAGCAGTTGTGTTGAATCACACTATGACAGCTGTCAGCAGAGTGGCGCAGCGGAAACGTGCTGGGCCCATAACCAAGAGGTCGATGGATCGAAACCATCCTCTGCTTTGTACACTTCATGCACGATTGATTTAGCACACCATCAATTTAATGAAGTGCATAGAACTTTTTTTTTTCTCTCGTGTATGCAAGCTTCACACTTTTCATCTTTACCAATAGCAGATGCCCAAATGTATCTTTGGTTGTTCTGCAATCCTTGATAGTTTCCTCAAATCCTTCAAATGAACATCCATATCAAAGCAATTGTGTTTATATATATATATTACAATTAAGGTACATATTAAAAATATCAACGCACATTTGTATAATGCTCATTTAATAATAATTGTCAAAGATTGTCAAGTTCTCCAACAAATGAACAAATGATCAACAAATGATGATTAATCTCTTCTTGAATATAATCTCAAAAAAGAACCATTAAGGTTTACTAAGATCAAAGCTTAATCAGTGTATTAAGTTTAGCTTGCATCATAGTAATTGAGCAATAAAGTCTGTCCTAATTAAAGAGTACCCAAAGTTTGAAAGTACAACATAGAATAAGAGTACCTTTAATTGCTCTAAAAAGATTTGTGTCTCCCAGGCACCTCTTTTGTCTTTGATCTTTCTGGTTTGTGCCAGCGAAGTTGAATTCCATCATCAGTTAATTTGTCTTAAGTCTGAAAACCAAATTATGACTGAGCTTAGACATTTCTCATCTCTCTTGAGTTTTCACTCAACGTTTATTTACTCAAATATTTAGTATCAAATGTACTACTGTAATCCTTATATTTTAAAAGACAATTTAGCAGTTTTACACCTTGCAAATTCAGTGGTTAACAAGGTATCTTTACGCTAAATTTTATGGATATTTTAACTTGATCAAAGTAAAAATGTAATGTAAAAACATTTGAAAAATCTATAAGCAATACCTTAACACGCTTTCTATAAGCAATACCTTAACCTCACTTTCAAAGAAAGTGAACACACTTTCTTTGAAATCACTGTTGCCTACTCTCCAAAGTTGGTTTATCTGGAAATAATATTATATTAGAAATAATATTAGAAGCTATTTTTACTACTGGATCTTCACTAATCAACTAATCAGACATACCCATTACACATTTTCACATTTTAACTCCACTTTTCTGCAGTATTTGCTAAGTCCTAGAATACAAAGTGGCCATATTTCAAAGTTCAAAAGTTGTAGTAATTTCTTAGAACATG
This sequence comes from Lepisosteus platostomus, assembly GCF_059453375.1. Lineage (NCBI taxonomy): Eukaryota > Metazoa > Chordata > Actinopteri > Semionotiformes > Lepisosteidae > Lepisosteus > Lepisosteus platostomus. The sequence goes on along the minus strand of NC_142615.1, from coordinate 19,556,800 downwards.
AAGCTTTTTATAAAACACTTTATTTTGGCATTAAAAGATTAGCAAGCTTATACATTATAAACTAAAAATAAGAATGTATGCCAGAGATGGATCCTATTAATCAGATGTAAGATGTCACATAATGACCTATCTGTAACCTATAATACTAGTAGTGAATATTTTCTACACCACAGAGAGAATATAATATCATACCAGTAGGTTTTGATTGTCCATGTTGTCAAGGACTCAGTTGTGTGTACAGGACTCTTCCATTGTGCTCAGCCTCTTGATGTGGAATTGGGAGTTCACCAGTTCTGTACACTTTCCCACATGCCTCAGTTCATCTCTGATCTCTATCAGGAGACCCAATACCCGAAACTCTGAAATCATTCACATTTTGTATCAGCATTTGTAAGGAATTAGGTCAGGATTTTTTTTACACTATTGTTATATTAGCATTACTGTAGTGTTGCTAATGTGCTACATGCAATTTATAATCCTAAAAATGTAAAATTCCCACATTTGTAGTTGATTTTATGTAATCTTCACCTTCACACTATTTTATATGCCATTTATTGCTTATTAATGTACTATTTTTAATCAAAATAATATTAAGACCTGTATGTATTCAAATAGTATTATCATTATTTATACTTACACATCAAAAGACGATTGCTGAGAAAAACATGACAGTATTTAACCTAAATGGCAAACAACAAATATCAGCAATGCATTGTGGTATATAACCAGAAAAGATGCTGTGTTAGATATGTTTTCAATTTCAATTATATATGCATTTATTAATGTTGTCAATATTATTACGGTTGCAATTTAACCATGGTGAGAATCCCTGCCTGTCATACAGGAGAGTGGGGTTTGATTCCTGACAGGGAGCTAAGGAGCTTTTTCTATGACCTGTTTACAATTTAAACTGTAGTGTGAGACACCTTTCTTCTACAGAAATCTATTTTTTAAAAAGGAGATGAATTAGTTATAACAACACAAAACATCAAAGTGAAGTTGCTTTTCAGCAACTCCTTGGCTACATGGGAATTTAGTTTTTTTGACAGCAGGGTCATTTGCAAAATTAAACAAGGAATTGATTCACTCCTGTGGAATACTGTATAAAATGGAAGACAGGTTTTATATGGAAACAACTACACACATTTTAGTTTTTTTTTCCAATTGTACTCCCATCAAAGTGACATAAGAAAAGTCATTGTCAGAAGTGGGATATGAAAACAAGCCACCAGGGGAGACTGATGTAATAACTTCACCAGAAATATATTGAAAACAAATGGACTGTCACTAAGGAAATTCATAGAGAAATACAGGTCCCACCATAAAACACCATAAGGAGTGCAAAACATGTTAAGTTATTTCTGTACTTCATCAGTGTCGGTAAAAGAGGGACTCAAGGACACAAAGACTCTAGTTTGGGATTCAGGCTGAGAAAGGGAAGTGTGACTTTGGACACAGGGCATTGCAGAGAGGAACAAATGGCGCAACGAAACAAAATGCCAAAACCCCAGATTGAACCAGGGACCTTTAGAGCATCAGTCTAAAGCTTTCTCAGCTGAGCTATTTCAACCTCTGTGTACGATCCAACCTCTGCTCTCTGCAGTAGCCTCCCAAAGTTCCAGCATGAGTGCACGAAGAGGAGTGGTAGAGTGTTACTGCAACGTCATTCAGAAGGGGAGTGATCCAGCTCAGCTCTCTGAGGTTTGGTAGATACATCTTCTTCATGAGTAATGTAGGATCAACTTCTTCAGGCTGGAGGAAGGGCTTGCATTTCGGCAGTAGTAACTGACTGAGTAGTGACTTCTAGGACCTGGTCTTATCAGGTTGCTTTGCCACGTTTGTCAGTTCTGCTGAAAAGACCTGTCTCTAGGAAATTTAGGAAGCAAAAGAATGACTATCTGAAAGGTGACATGATCTGCTGGCTGTTTGATGTGATCATGAATGACACAGGAAATTCGAATTCTTGCAATAAGACAAAACAAGATCCATAAAACACTGGCAGGAGTGCAAAATGTGAGAAGATAAAAAGACACCTGTTTCTGCCCAATTTCAAACAGGGGATCTTGCGCATGTGTGATGAACGTGATAATCACAATATTACAGAAATGACAGCAGCATTGAACATGGCGAGACGTAAAAGATTGTTAATTCCCTTCAAATACTCACAGTGTGTTTATTCTGCTGTATTAATTTACTGTGCTCATCCGGCAGTAACAAACCTGTTATCTACACACTGTTCCCAGAGCTGGATAGGTGACTCCACATTCTACAGCTCTCTAGCAAAAGAGGAAGTCAGACTACAGAAATGGAGAAAATCTCCTCTTCAGAATGTGGAAATATATTCCTGAGAGAAGTCCTTTCTCGAAGTTCAACACTCTCTACAAGTCACCCATTCCCACCTTGCGCAGTGTAGTGGTTATCACATTCTCTTAACACACCAAAGGGTTTCAGTTTGAAAGCGGGCGAAAACAAGTGATCACTTTTCGCACATTTGTCACTGCTGAGGTTGCTTTATGGGTCTATTTTCTATACTGTGCTGATCAATTGGAAATCAAATGGCAAAAAAGACCCGTTCCCACACCTAAGGTCAAATATTAGGAATCAAAACTGCTTGAGTGTATGGAAGCACACAGCTTTATTAAGATTTCCTAGTGGAAGATCTTTTTATTCATAAAAGACCCTATTTATGTTGTATGAGAAATATTAATATTAATACGGAATTGAAATGAAAACACATACCCTACCAAACCTTGAGTACAGGCCATTCAGGATGATAATACAAAACCATTTATAATTCAACAAATAAAACCTGTCAACTGGTAATCACCACTTATCATAAAAAAATAAGTAGCAATACACAGTAGGGGACTCTTGGGTGCAAGTTAAATCCATGCAAGAAGGGGGTTTAGTGTTATATTTCCAAATCAGATATGCAAATGAGAGATCTGGCCAGCCAATCTGAAAGCTCCCTTGGTCTGGAATGGAGCTGCTCCCCTCTTCTAGTTATTCACACTGGAGTTAGGTTACATATTAGCACATTTCATCTAACAGGTACTCCAGAAACAAAAACGTAAACAAATGACCTGGAATGTGACCACACTTATGAGAATGTAGTTCAACAGATAACTTGTAAACCTTGTCATAAGATTTTTTTTGTTCTACAAAATATACTTTATTCCGCAAAAAAAACATCTCAAAAGGAACATTTCACACATATTAACACTCCATGTAATAAAAAACAACGGCGGAACGGAGATTGATTGTCCGTTATCAATCTTTGCAAGTGGGGGCGGATTTGCGCAATTAAGAGAGTCCCTCCAAACCTACCACTTGCTATTGTCCTTTAATCCCTGTATAGGGCCCAAAGTCCTTTCCAGCGCTCCCTCGCCGTGGGGAGACCCCATTTGGCGACGTGGTGCTTCATCCTCCTCCTGAGGTCCGCCAGGATCCTCTCCTCCAGCTCCCTCGCCCCCCACTTTATGTTGTGCCGGATGAGAGTGTTCCTCGCCTTCCACAGTCCTTGTTTTGTGAGGGACAGCAGCAGCCCCCGCAGGTCCTGTGTCCCCTTGTCCAGTCCGGTGGGTGCCAGCCCCCAGCAGAATGTACTGGTAACTAAGCACCACACCCATTCCCAGGAGTTGCATAATGTTGTCCATTCTGCCCCACACCGCCTCGGCGAAGGGGCAGCTCCAGAACACGTGCTCCTGAGTCTCCTCGACAAAACACGTGTCCCGGGGGCAATGCGGATTCCTGGAGATCGAGTGTCTGTAGAGGACCTCTCTGGTAGCCAGTCTCTTGTGTACAGCCATCCAGTTGACGTCCTTAAGTTGGTTGTCAAGTTCTTTGGGCTGTGTCCTTTCCCAGACTTGCCTGGGAACCTGCAGCCTTTCGTCAGCGACCAAATGCCCCCTCACCTCTTTGTACAGGGCTCTGTGGTTGGTGCAGAGCTCTGGCTGTCTCGTGGCCTTGTACCTCCTGCTCCACTTGACAGCGCGGATGTAAAACTCCAGTTGCCTCTCTGTCTTGAGCCCAGTGTTTGACCACTGGACCAAGTGCATCATCGGGACGGAGAGCCACAGCCTGACAAAGTACTGGTACCCCCTTCCTCGACCGGCTGACACATCCGGTTTCTCATGATGTACTCGTACTTGCCGCCCCAGACGAAGCTGAAGATCATCCCTTGCAGCGCTCGTCTGAGTCTGGCCGGCAGCGGGTACACCACCGCCAGGTAAACCAAAGCCGGCAGGATGTCTGCTTTCAACACCATCACTTTCCCTGTGTAGGACAGCAACCGCGTTTTCCACAGACCCAGCTTCGCGTTCACCTTGGCGATCCTCTTGGTCCAGTTGTTGGTCTCGTTGTCCTGCCTCTGGAAGGAAACCCCCAGTATTTTGAGGGGCTCCGTGCAGAGCTCGAGACCCTCCGGCGCCATCGTCCTGTGCTTCCAGGCCCCGAAGAACTTCAGTTTGCTCTTTCGGCGGTTGAGTTTCGACCCAGAGGCTCTGGAGTATTGCACCATGACCTGCAGGGCCCTCCTCAACCCCCTGTCCGACCTCAGGAACAACGTCGTGTCGTCGGCGTACTGGGAGATCTTCAGGGTTTCCCCCCTGCGCCTCCCGGTATCTCCAGGCCATCGATGACAGGGTCCCGTCTCACCGTCTCTGCTAAGGGCTCTTGAAGAGCAGGGAGATGATGCCCTCCCTCATGGTGTCTCCGAGTTTCCCCCGGCGGAAGATCTCCTGCGCCACTTCCACCAGATCTGCCGCCAGGGTGTCCCAGAAGCAGGTGTAGAATTCCTTGGGGAGTCCGTCCGGCCCCGGCACCTTGCCATTCTCCATGGACAAGAGCGCCGCCTTCAGCTCCTCGGCCGCGATCGGACCCTCCAAGTCCTCCCTCACCTCCTCCAGTACTCGTGCCTTCAGCTCCTCCAGAAAAGCATCGCCTGCCTCCACCTCCGTTTGCATTTCTGAAAAGAGCTCTGTGTAGAAAGCGGTGGCCGCTTCTACCTTGACGCTCTCGTCCAGCACTTCCTCTCCATCTCCTCGTCTCAGGCCATGGATCACCCTCTTTTTCTGGGCTCCTTGGACCTGATTGAGTTTGCGGAGCCTCTCCTTCAGGTCCCGTGCCCAGGCTGAATTGAAGGCTCTTCCCCCGTTAGCCGAGCTGTACTCCTCCTCTAGTTGTCTCTGGAGTCGTGCAGCTTCCTTCCTCTCCCTGGCTGCCTTCCGTCTGCAGTACATCTGCACCAGGGTTCGGGTCCTGTCCTTCACCGACTACCACCATTCAACCACGGAGCTGTAGCCGTCTCTCCGACCCAGCTCGCGTAGTCTTTACGGAACAGTGCCTTGAAGTCATCTTCCTCCAGTATCTCCTGGTTCAGCTTCCAGTACCCGCGACCGAATGCCAGCAGGTTGGTGTTAGCCACCATCGTCAAGCGTTAGTGGATGGAATACCACTCTGGGGACACCATCGCCGACTCCAGGGAGCAGGTCGTGTGCAGAAAGATGTAGTCCAGGCGGCTGCACACTCCCCGGGAGTTTTTCCATGTCGTTCCGGCGTCGTTAGGGCGGCACCGTCTGAAACCGTCTACCAGGGAGAACTGCTTGAGTAGCAACTCCAGCTCTGCCGAGCTAGCGTCGCTCCCCTTCTCCCAGTCGACGTTGAAGTCCCCGCCAAGCACCACCTGTCTGTTGGTGGTGCAGCAGCTGGCCAGGTCAGCAAACACTTCCTTCAGGATAGAGGGTTCCGTCGGAGCATAGACGTTAATTGCTCTCAACTTCTGCCCCCTCCAGTCGATGTCTGCGACCAGGATCCGGCCCTGCACCACCGAGAAGGAGGAAACCAGCGTCATCTCTGGGTTCCCGAGGAGGATTCCCACTCCGGAAGAGTGGACCCCTCCTACGCTCCAGCATGATTCTTCCTTCGTCCATTCCCTGGTGAATGTCAGCTTGTCGCTTTCATCCTTCAGGTGGACCTCCTGTAAGAAACAAACTGAGAAAGACTTTGAGACCAGATCATGAAAGACTCCCCGTCTTTTCACCAGGTCTCTTAGCCCTCTCACGTTAGTTGTTAGAAAGGTAAGTTTCACAGTCATGATTAAACAAGTGAAAGTTGAACCTCCTCTCTTTGTGCTTACAGTGGAAAACTTGGGAGTCTACATCTGGGCACTGTTTAGCCTAGATATAACTCCTCTCCTTGGGTCCTGGGGGGAATATGCTGGGCTCCCTCCAGGTCTCGCTGGGGACTGAAAGGTAAACATGCTGGACAGGTCCAGCCCTACCATCAGTCCCGGCTCCAGGGCGGCTTCAAAGTAATCCTCATCTTCCTCGAGGAAATTCTCCACCACCGCTTCGGGAAGGCTTTTTTCTTTCCTTTCTCCAGGAGTTTCGGGGACCTCCAGTTGCTACTGTGCCTTGGGTGAGGGGGGCTCCACTTCCAGGGCTGCCTCTTCCTGTTGTTCCTGGGCCTCGGGGGAGGGGGTTCCGACTTCCTGGGCTGCCTCTTCCTGTTGTCCCTGGGCCTCGGGGGAGGGGGTTACCTCTTGCTGGGCTGCCTCCTCCTGTTGTCCGTGGGACTCGAGGGAGGGGGGTTCTGTTTCCTGGGCTGTCACTTCCTGTCATCTTTGGGCCTCGGAGGGGAGGGTTTCCTTTTCCTGGGCTGCCTCCTCCGGTTGTTCCTGGGCCTCGGGGGAAGAAAGTTCCGTTTCCTCTAGGACGAGGAAACGGTTCTCCCTTACCACTCTTTTCTTTTGTCCTTCCGAAGGTGGATCCGCCCTGCATCTCTTCTCCCGCTTTCTCTTTCCCTTCTTGCTGGGAGTTATCCAGGGCCCTTCCTTCGGTCAGCCATTTTGTCCGTCGTCCTGGCGGCCATCTTGTGGCACTGGTGCGGCTGGGGGTGTGGCCTCGGCAGTTTCGGTTCTCTGCGGGGGAGGTGCGGGTTCTTTGTTCTCACCTCTCTCCCTTTGTCTTGAGACCGGTTTCTGCCGGCCGGCTTCCACCACCTGCGCAAACGAAGGTTTGTTTACCTTGCATTGGTGAAGGAGGTGTCCCTCGGCGCCGCATCCGTCGCACTTTTTGGCTGGCCGGCAGGTTTTTGCCAGGTGCCCCTCTTTGTTACAGTAGTGACATCTGACGATGTCACACGTTTTCTCCTTGTGGCCGGACTGTCTGCACTTCTTGCAGAAATCCGGCATCCTGGGGTAGTAAAGGTACCCCCTGTCGGCTCCGATGTTGAAGTGGGCCGGGGGGTGCTGGAAACCATCGACGCCCTCTAGGTCCTCTTTCAGGAGGACTCGGTACTGGCGTTTGCCGTACCAGACGCCGCAACTGTCCCTGATCTCCGTCGGTTTGCCCACCACAGTTCCATCCTCCCTAGGTACGCTGTTACCAGTGCCATTGGTACGTAGGGGTTGTACGTGAGGATTGTGATGGTCCTCTGGTTTGTCTTCCTCATAGGCTCCGGCCTGAAATCAGAGAAACGGGGGTGCTTACCTTTATCTCTGATCATTTTCGTTGCCTTTTCATATGAGGCGTCCGTGGCCATGTAGGCCTCCATGTATCTCTCTGCCTTGTTGTCTTGCAGGCAGTAGAGATCTCCAGCCACCAACTGCAGGATCTCTCTCAGGAAGGTAATGAAAAAGGATTTCGCAGTTGGCATCGTCTCTGTTTTCTTGGTCCAGTGGAACCGGATCAGTGTCTTCTTGTCTGCCATCTGGAAAGGAGAAAAAAAAAGGAGCAGCGAGGGAGCCCTGGCCTTTGTCCTTGTGGGCAAAGCCCAGCTAGGTGCAGGCGCAGGAGGAGAGAGAGAGAGGGAGCGGATAGTGCTTCCGAGTCTCGAGGAAGAAAGCAAGCACCGCGGGCAGGCCACGAGTACCTACTCCCAGCCAAGAGGCCAAGGAGGCGGAGCAAGAGAAAGGGGGAGGGGAGAGGAGAGAGCAGAGAGAGAGAACGTTGCTGCCGGATCCCACCCAGCTCAGCTGCTGCTTGGCCTTAACCCCCTAGGCTCAACCTAGGGTGATACCAGCTCAAGCACTCTTCAGGATCTTCGATCGCCTTCTAGAACTTTGGAAAGACAGGAACTGCGGGCATGCCAATTGAACTTGATCTTAGCCAAAAGGCCGATAAAATTGGATTCCAGCTCACTGGCCCTGCAAAACTTAGTTCAAGACTTTAAACTCTCAGACACATATAGATGTATATATCCCACAACAGCAGGATATACATGGTCAGGGAGGAATAGCAGCTCCAGAATTGACTATTGCTTTGTCTCAGAGAGAGTGAAAGTTGTTGGGGTCACTCTTCAGTCTGTCTTCTTCTCAGATCACCAAGCTTTAGGGTGTAGAGTGGAACTCCAGGGCGGGACTGTCTTTGGCCCAGGCCTCTGGAAACTCAACACAAAGCTGCTAGAGAACGAGGGGGTAGTATCCCGCTACAAGGAGAAACTATCACAGTGGCTGTCCTTGCAGTGTCTGTACGGGTCAGTAGGAGAGTGGTGGGAGGAGGTGAAGGTGAGGACAAAGGCCTTTTTCATGGCTGAGGGAAGGAAGGCTGCTGCCAGACGGAGAGGAGTGCTAGCCAGGAAACAGAGGCAGCTGCAGCGTCTCTACACGATGCTGCACAGTGGCTTCGATGTGCTCGAGGATATCACCCTTTTAAAAAAGGACATCCGGAGCATAGCCGAAGAAAGTAGTCGAGGAGTGCTGTTAAGAAGCAGAGTGCAGTTCTTGGAAGAAAATGAGAAGTGTACTCGCTTCTTTTTCAGGAAAGTGGTAGGCTCCAAGTCTGTCATGGAAAGTGTAGTTGATGAGGAGGGACGAGAGAGAACAGAGCCGAGTGCTATCCTCTCCTGCACCGAGGCCTTCTACTCAAGACTGTACAGCTCTACAGAGGTAAAGGATGAAGAAATTCATTTTTTTACCTCAAAGCTAGAAAACGTTTTGAGTGAAGAAGATAGGGAAGTACTTGAGAGGGATTTGACAGTAGAAGAGCTGAGACAGGCTATGGAGAGCTTACAGAAGGGGAAAACTCCGGGTGCTGACGGGCTCCCTAAAGAATTTTATTGCACCTTTTGGGATCTGCTTCAGGATCCGCTACTGCTCCTATTCGAGGAAAGCTACAAGACAGAATTGCTGCCTGACTCCTTAAGAGAAGGCACTATCTCTCTCTTGTTTAAGAAAGGAGCAAAGAATGACATAAAGAACTGGAGACCCCTCAGCCTGTTAGGCGTGGACACTAAGATCCTGTCCAAAGCCCTTTTCCTGCTCCTACAAAATGTAGTGGCCTCACTGGTAGGGAAAGAACAGACTTGTGGGATAGCAGGACGCCTGATGAGCGACAACCTGGCCTTGTTGAGGGATGTCTGTCTGTACTCAGAGGATCGCTCCCTCCCTCTGTGCATTTTAGGTGTAGACCTAGAAAAGGCCTTTGACCGCCTAAACCGGCAGTACTTAACATCGGTACTTGAGCACATGAAGTTTGGCCCCATCATGAGAAAGTGGATTAACCTGCTGTACACAGGTAGCAACAGCAGAGTAATGGTTAATGGCAATAGATCACGCCCCTTTGAAGTCTGTTCAGGGGTGAGGCAGGGCTGCCCATTATCCCCCTTGTTATTCGTTTTGGCTATGGAGCCCTTAGACTGTGCCTTGCGCCAGGATCAGGCCATTAATGGGATACCAGTGCCTGGAAGTGGGGGAGGAGAGGTAAAGACATCTCTATACATGGATGACGTCACCCTGCTCCTCTCTGACAATGCCTCAATTAGCAGAGCTCTGCAGTGCTGTGATCGTTTCTCTTTGGCTTCCTCTGCAAAAATTAACAAATCTAAGAGTGAGATTTTTTATCAGAACTGGAGGGAGCCAAAAGAAGGACATGATCTCAGGCTGCAAGAGAAGAGAATTGAGGTCCTGGGGGTGTATTTTGGAGAAGAGATGGGAACAGTAAATTGGCAGAATAAATTGTCAATCTTAAACAAAAAACTGATGCAATGGAAGGACCGAGACCTCACCATGACAGGGAAGGTGCTGGTCATCAAAGCCGAGCTCTTGCCTGTCTTGAATTTTCTGGCTTCTACCTTCCCAATCCCACACCGTGTTGCGGCGGTGCTGAGGAGATTGATGTTTCAATTTCTATGGGGTGGGAAGCAGGAAAGACTCAGAAGGGAAATAATGTACAGGCCGCTACCCTCAGGGGGGAAGTCTGTCCCAGATATTGCTACGAAGCTGCTGTGCATTTTCCTGGCCTCTGTGCTGAGAGGCTTTGCAACAGCACCTGCAGCGCGTACCTGGACCTCTTTTTCCAGGCTCTGGGTAGGTAGGGAGGTGTTCAGAGTGTGGGGTGTCAGACCCAAGCTGGATGTCCCACTCTCTGACATATGCCCTGCAATTTATGGGACAGTTAAAAGTTTTCTAAGATCTCACCCAATTGGCCATATTCCCCTCCGAGATGTCAGTGTCCAAAAACTGTAAGATTTCGTTGCACCCCAGAACAATAGGCAGACCCCTGTGGGCATTTTAACATCAGCCCAAACAAGGAAGGTGTGGAAACACACATCCTCTAAGTTTCTGTGCAACATTCACAGAGATTTAGCCTGGAGTGTCGTCCACCAGTGCTTACCGGTACAAACTTTCTTGTACCGTAGGGGCCTCACCCCCAGCCCTCGCTGCGTTAGGGTGGGCTGCGGCGAGGAGGAGACTGTGACCCATCTCCTGTGGTCCTGCTTTTTTGCTAAGGCCTTCTGGGCACAGTTTGAAGATTGGTTGCAAGCTCTCTCGCCCCAATTTACCCTGACCGCTGCTTTCGTCATATACGGCATCTCTGCGGTCAAACTTCCTCCTGACGTGTTTGACAGGATCTGGGCCGTGGTGAACAGTGGGAAAGACGCCCTGTGGAGAGTGAGGAACATGGGGCTGTTCAAAGGCATCGAGGTCCCAGTCAAGGCAGCAGGTAGCCTGGTCCTGTTCATCACCCGAGAGAACTATTACCTCAGAGATCTGTGGAGAGAAGGGAGGGAGGAAGCAGAAAATCTGTGGGAAATAGAGAGCATAGGTCAATATCTCAACAAACTGTGAAAAACATTATCATGTTTAAGTAAAGAATGTGATTTGCACCAGAAAAAAAGAAATTGTTGCTATGTAACTGGTACCGTGTCAAAATGTAATGAGATGTGATCAAATATACTGTTTTAGTATGTATATTAATGTAAAGCTTTCTAATTTGTGATGTCCTGTATTTTTTTGTGAAAAGAAAATAAAGTTCTTAAAAATCGAAATAGGTTCACACAGAGCGAGGCTCGGCCATTGCACTCCGGCTGTGCTGACCCCTGCAAATTCCCCAAATGTGGGAATCTCGACTGCATAATTTCTGGTAGTGGGGGACTGCGTTCGCGCTCTCCCCTGATGTGCTTGGTCCAATATCAGATACGGAAGAGTTACGACACCACGAGCTGCGATAGGATCCCAGTTCGAAAGGAGTCGATGCCACTGCTGGTTCCCGGTTTCTTTTAGTTAGAGGTCCAGAGAAGCATTTCAAGCTGGTTACACTACTCCTTCCGGACGTTTTGCTGTAGTCTGTATTATTTAGGCTGATTATCGAAGTTAGCCTTTATTTGGTCATGGGGGCCTCGGTACTGTATGCTAATTCTCAAGACAGTTTCACCCGCTTTCTGATTGCTAGGTTCTGTACCAGTGCAGACATGTCAAACAGTGAATGGCTGTACCTCTATTGTATCCGTGCTCAATTTGGGTGGGCAAAACGAGAAAACGAGCGCGCCGTTTCCTACACATCTGCAGTCGCCAATGCGCATTCGCAGCATGTCCCGGGACGCAATTCGGCCTCATTTGCATCACACCAGACCGGCAGATTGCTACGCAAGAGGTGTGACTGGGACCAGTAGGGAGCGCTCACCCTGCGGTCTGTGTGGCTTTCTTATGCCCCAGCATCCTGATGGCGATACTCAGAACGGGTGACTGAAATCCATGTGAGGCAAACTTTCTGGTGTGTGTACTGCAGCTGGGCTCGTTGGCGTAATTGGTAGTGCGTCAGTCTTATCATCTGAAGGGCCTGAGTTTGATCCTCACACGGGGCAGGGCTGCTTCCTCTCTTGCTCTTTTCAAACACTTGCGGCAACAGTTCGCTCATAACCACGTCTAGAATGCGGGACCTTTACACGGGCGAGAAGCAACGCCGCATCCCTTTTCTAAAGAACATTCACATTCAGAAATAAGTCAAGAAATTTGCCATTACTTTCGCTCGCGCTGCTGTCATTCTGCCCATGTTGCCAAAGAAAGATTCACTCAGCGTCAACATGACAGAACAGCGATCACTTGAAAACAATGTTCCACACACCGTAAGCAAGAACTTCAGTGTTTGCAGTCACTCGATATGCCGATAGTCAAAGGAGCGCAAAACACGAAGCATCAAAAGACAAGATGAGTTGATGGAAAGAGCGTTGAATTGATGAGCACAAAAGTTCAGCTCGTACAATAGGCAACGAAGGTCCAGGCATCGTCATCGCACTTGAAAGGACTGCCTTGCAGACTAAGGGCAGTGGGAGGTTGCTGTTGTGAGACGGAGGCATTGGGATGGTGGGCCGAGATCTATTCTTCTTAAGGAATTCTTCATCGTGAAAGATCGGTCCACAGGTCATCCAAAGAACTTACAAATTTTTTGGACTCAGGGAATCATGTGCTTCCGGAAGGAAGTGAAGTGCTCAAACACATGACATGCCCCCTTGATCTCACATGCACAATTCTGCTGCAACATGCACAGCTACCGTCCACACCAGGCAGTGGGGCTTCAGCAGAATTTGCTACGCCACCTGCAAATACATATCCAGCTGCACACATATACATGACCCCCTGTCCTTTTCAGGATCTCAAAAAAAAAGCATAGCGTGATTTTCCTGCAACCTGATTGACCGCATCTCCCTCAGAATGTGCCCCGCTGCATTCATTGCTGAAGCAGGATGGAGGCTAACAGACATGCCAGAACAGTTAGGCTCAGCGATCTCTCCAAAATATTGTGGTTGTAGTGGAAGAAATATGGTTTAAATTGTACCTTGGTATTTCAAACTCTCTCTAGAATGTTATCCATTTCTATTTTATTTTGACAGGAACTGGCTTATGACACTATATGAAAAGAGAAGAAAGAAAACACAACGTTTCGGCCGTGGAGCCTTCTTCAGGTGTGAGGGCTCGACGGCTGAAATGTTGTTTTCTTTCTTCTCTTTTAAGCATGGAATAGACCTATTACTTGTTCCCTTGCAGCCTACGCATGCTGACACAGCTCCCCACCTGAACTGCTAATGATGCCTGGTAGTTTGTGGTACTTGGTTATTGTCTTATGTTTGCTCAAACTGCATATGTGTGATTGAATATTTTGGGGGTATTTTCACATGTCAATATTTAATTCACTGACATTCCTGTATGCTTGGAAGAAAGGTAGATTGGATTTGGCACAGGACACCTGCTCATATTTGTTGATCATTGTTGGGCTGGAAAAACAATGATAAAAAGTGTATGAAAAAAGCTCTCTCCAACATTTCCCTTCTCTTGGCCATGGTTACACTGCCCTTTCTTTCCGTCTTTCTTCTACAAAGATTCCAGGGCTCTTTTTCCACCATAATATCAGAAGCCAAAATTAACCATCTAATGTGTAAACAGCATTGTAATGTTGGTAGCTGGAAGAGGTTAAGTATGTTTGCAAGACCTAGTTGATTACAACACAGACTTACTTTGTTGTTGTCAGTTTTTTTTTCTCTTTTAAAGGCTGTAGGTGGGGTGTGATGGACTGTAGCACTATCATAGAAGATTTTTTCAGGACACATCACAGTTCCATAGTAGAATTTATCAATAGTAGAATTCCATAGGACATTATTTACCAACATATTACCCAGTGTGAGACTCTGCCAGTAAACCTCAGAGCATTGTGTTCTCCACTGATAAAGATGGCTTTCTGAAATCATGAAATCCACTGCTGGGATGCCTGAGAGACAGTGATTGAATCCTGGCTGGAATTAGGCTCTCTGTTAGTGTGGGGGAATTTTGTGGTAAAAAGGGAAACCTCCTTTACTTTAGTCACTTTGAAAGTTCAAATGTACAGAACCTGCAAAAATAAGCAATGAAAAAAATCCATCACCACTCTCATGATAGCATAACTCATAGTCTCTGCTGTTGTGTAACAATACACACTTTCAATTTTCTTCTCACCTGTCTCCAGAGAGAATGTTGTTAGTGCTGATGACCTTGAATTAGACCTTGTTGACTCTGTAAAACAATCTTCCTCTGCTTAGATTTTCACTCAGATTGATTTTGTTCTCAGAATATTCCTGGCAGCTTTCTGGGAAATGAAAAGTGAAAGAAAAAGTACAGAAGATCAGCCCTTGAATATACACCATTGTGCAGTGAGATTGTTAAACGTTTTAGCTATTATCCTGTGCTAGAGCCTGTCGTGGTAAGCAGTGGATGACAAGATCTAGCACAGATACTAATGAAACACTGTTAATGAAAGATAAAACACTTGAGTCTTATTTTAGTTTTCCATTTCCCTTTCATTTGTGATGTACTGTACAGCAGGCCACAGAACATGCACAGAAACAGGTATGCACACATTCACACCAGGCAATGACAGTCTGCCCAGTCAGAATCTGAGCTGTGAGGTATCAGAATTCTGTTTGTCACGGATCATCCACAATAAGGGCAATGTTTGAACACAAGGATCCCCAGGAGAGAGCCTAGTAACATAAACCCTTGGAGCAAAAGCAGATGATTAACTTCCTAGTTTGTTTGGTTGAGCCAAAGTTGAGCATGAGGATATGTGAGTCACCATTCTTAGAAATGGATCCAACTTCAGACAGGCGTCAAAAGTAAGACTATACAGTGCTGGGGCAATGGCACTTTAATGATCAGAAGGATAACAAGATTTTTAATGCATTGAAATTGATTTTCTGGTGATGCACACGACAGCTCCAACATTTTAAAGGGAGCAAAAAGTTTTCATTTGTGTAACAAAACAACTTAACAAAAGATAAACAAATATTTGGCTTACTGAAGTATCCACTTGTCATTCAGTTGATACTCTGTGCTTTGCACCTTTTGCAGCAATGACAGCTTTTAGTCTTCCTGTGTCAGTCTTGCACATCTAGAGTTAAGAATGCTCGGCCAGTCTTACTTGCAGTTTTGCTCAAGCTCTGTCAGGTTGGATGGGTGAACTGGAATCAAGTACTTCTACAGATTGTCAATGGAATTCAAGTCTTGGCTATGGCTGGGCCACTTAAGGACATTTACTCACTTGTTCTGAAGCTACTCCAGTACTGTCTTGGCTATATGCTTGGGGTCGTTGTCCCGTTGGATTGTGAATCTTCAGAAACCCCAGTCTGAAGGATGAAGCAGGTTCTGCTCAAGGAGTTGCCTACGTTTTGCTCCATTCACTCCAAGCAGATAGTCCAACATTTGCCTTCTCTCGGCCATGATTACACTGCCCTTTCTTTCATCTTTGTCCTTCTACAAAGATTCCAGGACTCTTAATCCACCATAATATCAGAAGCCAAAATTAACCTTCTAACGTACAAATCATTTGCAATGAAAGGAGGTGGAAGGGTTTAAGAATGTTTGTAAGACCTGGTTGATTACCACACATAGACATAGTTTGTTGTCAGTTTTTTTTTCTCTCTGAAAGGCTATAGGAAGGGTGTGATGGACTGTACCACTATAATAGAAGATGTTTTTCTTCTAAGGACACTTCTGTAGAAGCAAGGCTTATTTAAATACAGGAATTAAGTTTGCTGCTCCCTTGCCAGAACCTCTCTCCCTCATCTCAGTGGAGCTGGATACAGAGAGGCCATTCCATCTGGTTCACATTTAAGGTGTTTTTCTAGCTGATAGAGTTTCCTGATAAGGAACAGCTCCCAAGGCTGAGATTCGCCAGCCACCCTAATAAATGGTCATCTCTGGCGCCTTACTGTCTTGGAGATTCCATGGGAGAGTCTCATCCCAAGGTTTACAACCCTAAGGTCAGAGTACATTGTTACTCATCCTCCACCTCAATCAGCCAATCAGGAACTGGTAGGACAGGGTAACCCCACGTGGGTCTCGAATGCCCTCGGAACTTTAAACCAATGAACTACTGTAGTTCCTCCAGATAAAACAGGCAGCACAACACCCCGAAGAGGCCCCTCCAGGATGCTCTCAGACTCAGCTCGGACAATCACGTGACGGCCAGTGTGTCCGAGTGCCAGGACTTAACTTTGTTCTAAGAGTCGAGAACGGAGGTTGCCCATGCATAACAAAAAGATCTGCCCGAGGTTAGCCCAGCTGACAGCCTCGTGAACCGCCGGTACTCCACCGTCAAAGCTCACCTGATCAACGAGTGAACTACGGTCGGAACTGTCGACAGCTGAATCTCAGGATTCAGGACTAGCGCTACATCAGGAACGAACTGGTCTTCTTCCCGTCTAAAGAGTGTGACTTGCTTGGACCCGCAGTCACTTTCCATGTGCACAAGCTCTGCTAGTTCAGCCGGGACTAACTAGGTCTTCAGAGAGCCCACTGCCTGTGCACAGCAGCAAGAATCTCTCCTTCCTTCTCCCACACTGAACAGGACTGGCTGGCACCAGGCAGGAGGACACCAATCGGATGCAGCAACAGCCTGTCGCTGTTCCCTTGTGTCCGTGGGAGATCTGAATCCACACAGATTTGATGAGTATTCAACATTCTGCATTACAGCTCGAGAATTCAATTGTTACCTCAACCTGAGTTTAGATCAATTTAATTCCTATCAGTGATGTACTTGCTTGCGAGTATCTAGTGTAGAAGTTGTAATCAAAGCTCATTTACAAAACGGTACACATGAATGGTATACTGAATGTATGTCCCTATTGGTTTGTAACTCTTCGTTATTGAATATATACCTTTTGTATTCTGCTAACCCTCACTATAAGATCTGTTATGTTCATATGCACATTTTATGTATTAATAAATGTTGTGTATTAGTATTCATGCTGTCACGATTGTAGTCCCTCCCCCTTAAGGGTGCTCCGGTTCTTTCACGTCGGACTTGATTTTGTGCACCTGTCCCCTGTTTCAGCTTCCTTCCAGCCCCCCTTAAAAGCCAGACGCCCACTCAGTTCGGGTCTCTGCATTGATTCCTGCCCGGGACCTGGATGCGCCAATGAATTGAGTTATCTACTAGTGAAAATGATTTGCTGAAGTAGTGAAATCCACTGCTGGGATGCCTTGCTGAGTTGCATGAGGGAGCATGTCTGGGAGACAGTGACTGAATCCTGGCTGGAATCAGGCTGGCTGCTAGTATTGATCTGTGGGGATCAAATGGGACACTTTAGAGTCACTTTGAAAGTGAAAATGAACAGCAACTGGTCGCCTTGATAGTCAGTTAGGGGGGATTCACCTCTCTCATTATAACTTAGCCAATCATTTCTGCTGTTATATAACAATCTAGAGATTTTCAGTTTTCTTCTCATCTGTCTCCAGAAAGAATGTTGATAGTGCTAATAACCTTGACTTAGTTTTCACTTTTTTCACTCAGTTTTCACTTTCACTTTGTTAAAGAATCTTCCTTCCGTAAGAGGACTAATTGCAACCTGTAACCTGTAAATAAAGACCTTTTCACTCCAGTTCATTTTGTTCTCAGAATATTGCTGACAACACATTGCTTACAGGAAATGGAAAGTGAAATTAAAATTCCCCTTTGCTGCTTATTGTCTATCATTTGCGATAGGAGACCTGTGTACTGAAGAGTTGTTTTACAAAGGACTGAAAAAATGTACTGTAGCAGACATTTATTTAGGTTGTGTAGGAAATTTTGTGAATATGGTGCCTTGCAAAACTATTTGGACATTTAATATTAATATTCCAAAATTTTATTAAACTTAATATCTGAGGTTAAGATATGCTATAGAAAATGTCTGCAAAAAGTAAAGAGAAAAAAAAAATATGATGATTGACATGTATTCGGGCAGACCAGGCTACCCAGAGAACACAGAACCAGTGACCACAGCCTAGCCATGGAAACTGGACACACACAAACCTGACTGCTCAGACAGGACAGGCTCAGTGACCACAGTCTGGACACAGAAACTGGTCAGAGACAGACCTGACTGTCCAGAGAGCACAAGTTGTGCTCCCACTGCCAGCAGGGAGAAGCAGAGACAGAGATGCACTTTCTGCAGTACTGATGAAACACTGTACAATTGTTCCACATTGCTATCACACAGGTGTTATTCCAGTCTTTCTTAGCTGTAAAAAAATGTTATGTAAATTTTTGTTTTTCCAGATGTACACTGTCTATTATCTAAAGGGGTTGTTTCCCATTGTTATTGTCTATGAATTGGTCACTTCTTGTGCCCTAAATGTTCCCTGAGATTCAGAGATTCTCTCATTCCTGGATTGAGCAGTGAGAATTTTTTTTCCAACTTTTAAGTTCAAATACAGAACAAACACATACAGTATAAACCTTTATAGCATTATATATCTAAAATGGTAAATATGCACGCATGATCAAAACAAAACCAAAAGAGAAAATACATTTTGCTCTGGTCATTAAAAACAACATTTTCAGTTGGAAGCTTTTCACAAGCATGTTTTTCTTCCTTTTTTTTTCTAATTGTTTTCTCGCGCAACATTTAAAGGAAAGAGAGATGTAGTTGTTTAATAGAGCAGTTGTATCTTTCTTTCTCCTATTATGAGTGGCCCTGCCATCATTCTGCTCCGATTACTTCTTGCTATTTATGCGGCAATGGCGATTTAACAGCTCAGGCAGACTGAGTGGAGAAGAGGATCTGTGTCTTTGTAACATCTAATAGAAATTTCTCCTGGAATGTCTCTTAAGTGGTTTAATCCCATTATTTCTTACCTGAGAAAAAAAGGATTCTGTCAGGAAAACACTTGAGTTAGAGAAGAGGTATTCACCCATTTTTCATATATTTTTAAGATTTTTTTTTAAAATGACATGGGATGAAATGTGTGACTTTCTTGACAAAGTCACACACACCACAGGGAACCACCACAGGATATAGTTTGCCACAGGAAATAAGATTTTATAACTGAATCCTACAAAAACTATAAAACAGAGGCCTATTGGACATTACTGTAGTTAAAGCTCACCTTAGAAATTGTTGGTGATTGGACAGCAGTCCCGAAAGTCTATTAGCTAAACTGAGACAGAATATGCAGGGTTTTCTTTTGTGTTTTTGTTGATGTTTGTTGTTCTTGTCAACAGCAGTACAGTATGTTACTTAAAATGACCGTTACATTGATTATCTTAAAAAGCAAAATACAGTCTGTATCATGTTATTTGAGGATGGATACACGACAAATAGAAAGTGAAACCGACAACCGAAACTGAGAAACTCATGAATTATTCATCTGTGGGAATGTCCCATGTTTTATACTCTGTTATACTCTGCAGAGTAGGGCAGATAAAAACAAAGTGAAAGAAAGAAGAAAGAAGAGGCGGAGGTAATGCCAATGCTAACCAAAAAAGGTTATTTAATCTCACTAAAACTGATTGGATGATGTGCTAGTGGGCAGTGAGCAGGTGTTTATTAGGAGGAAATAAAAGGATGTTAATTTTTTATCTGCTCTAAGTGAACGGAACAAGCTCACTTAGAAACAACGATAAAGCATCCTAAAGTTAACACTCTCAACTGGGTGGATGAAGAGTCAACTAAATTTAAGGACACAATTGCAGAAATAAACATTGTCCAAAATGGATTTAGACACCTTTAAAACAGAAGATCCGCTTACATGTTTAAGTGATCTCTCCAGTGAAGGTTTTAATGAACTTAATGAAAACCCAACTGCTTCGGATTTGAAAAATAAAGTGGAGCCTGGTAAGTTATTAACATTGAAGAGTATTTACAGAAAGTTAAATTTGAGATTGCCATAAAAGGTTATTAGCTGAGGTAAGACAATTGACAAGTATCAGTAATCATAGCTGTTTTTGATCCGTGATGGAAAAATCAACAGTGCTGTGCTAGTTCATTAGCACTGTATATTTAGCATTTTTACCACAGAATTTAAGCATTTAATCCATGTGCAGTTAACATGGACAGGGGTGGTGTACCAGGACACTTTGATCGCCTCATTTTAACAAGTGAATCATATTGAAGGGTTAAGGGTTAAAAGTGCTACTATATTAACTAGATGAGGATAGGAAAATAGATTTGTTTGGAACTTTGTGTGGGAATGATTAAAAATAAGCAACTCTTTTTCTTTGTCTGTGGTCTGGTAGATTTGTGCCAATGTATGCCTTGGTAGCAAAATGTCATTGTAACTGTGCTAGAAAATTATTTCTTATTTGCAGCAGTCCTTTGATTATGAAAGTTAGACAGTAACCAGAAATGATCAATTTACAGAACAGTCATTGCTGTTGTACTAATGAGAAAGGTACTGTACTCGCATTACTCAGATATTAGAAGTTGCTTTAGATGAAAAGTTTTATGAATTTTAGAAGCAGCAATCTGTTTGTCTGCTAGTCTAAGTCTCTCAGTAAGTAAGTTTGGAGCACAGAAACAAAGTTCAGGAAGTGAATGGTTCAAAATAAATCTAGAACATTTTCACAGGCAAATTGATTCCAAATTAGGTTGTTCGAGAAAAAAACTAAAATTATTAACCAAACATGTAAACTTTTATTCCATACTCAAAAGAAAACAAACACAATGCCAGCTGTGGAAACACAACGTTTTGGCTGACTGCCCTATCTTTCTTACACCCGAAGAAGGCTCCACAGTTGAATCTTTGTGTTTAGTTTCTTCTCTTTTCAGCATTGAAATAAACCTTTACTTGTTCCTTTGCAGCCTACACATGCTGACTAATTGTATTATTAAATGAAGTTTGAGAGGAATAACAGTAACATTTTAGTCTCACCCAGCTGTTTCTAAACATATTTGTTATTTAAACTAACTATTGTCACAGAAGTCAGAAGGGACAAACCGTGGAGAGGCAGGAGAGTGAAAAATACCCCATGCGAAGCACTGGAATGGGGGTTAGCCCGGGCTCAGCCGTGCAAAGAGTTCTGGAGTGACGTAAAGAAACCTATGCCCTCAGGTCATGGATGGAGCCACGACCTGGTGCTAGGCGGGTCTCAGAACATCCGAACGTCAATGCTGAGCGAAGCAGAATAAGTGACCCGGAAATATATCCCAGAGAGAGAGACACCGGAAAGAGAGCAAAGCACAGGAAGCTTGGGACAGGACAGAGAAGCTACAGAGGGCATGACAGTACCCCCCCCTTCATGGGCGGCTCCAGACACCCAACGAATAAATGAGCTGCACAGCACTGGGGGGAGGAAAAACCTCATTTAACTGAAAGGAAACCAGCGGAAGTCCACGGCTGAGAGCTGCCCCCTCCTCCAGGGTATAAACCTTTATTGGGTAGAGGAAGGGGGGGGGTCAGGTAGAGCTCCGGAGGCTTAAAACAAAAAAAAAGACAAGTACACAAGCACAAACCACAACAAACATAAACCTGGGAGACCGGGGTGACAACAAAAAACAGGTAGGAACCAAAAAGGGGACCAAATAGGAGGGGAAACCAGGAAATGAAAAATCAAAACACAAAAACAAAAAATAAAAAGACAAAAACCTGGGAAAAATACCACAAACTGGGCAAAACACGTTCAACATTCTATCACTGATATCGGAATGAACAACCCGAGGAGAGCCAGGCACGAAACCCGTTCACAGACATGGATGCTCAGAGTGATATCCAGCAATGAGAACAGGAAAGCAGGAAAAAAGCTCAACATTCTATCACTGATATAAAAGTGATCTACCTGAGGAGAGCCAGGCACAGGGCCCACTCACAGGCACAGAAGAATGGAATGATATCCAGCGATGATGACAGGAGGGCCAGATCAACATCCAATCACGGATCCCAGGAGAGACAACCCGAGGAAAGCCAGGTATTCAGGAGTGTATGTCGGAATGGCATAACACAGAATGACCCGCTCACAGACACGGAAGTCACGAGTAGCATCCCGAGATTAGAATAGGAGAACTGAAAAAAAAGCCCAGAGAAAAAGAAAAAACTGCGGCAAGATAAAAAAGCACTGCTGGCGGGGTCGTAGATGGGTCAGCATTCTGTCACGGATGTCGGAAGGGACATACCGTGGAGAGGCAGGAGAGCGAAAAGACCCTATGGGAAGCAACAGGAACGGGGGTTAGCCCGGGCTCAGCAGTACAAAGAGTTCTGGAGTTCTGAACACCTATGATTTTAGCAGGAATTGCGAGTGCTTTGCACATGTCGAACTTCAAGTACGAACTACTACAACAGTTGTAGACATAATTCAATATCACCGGCAAAGTCAGAGAAAATCATGTTCACCCAAGGAATTTAGTCTTTGAATGGCTAGCAGGAAAATTCATTTATACTCCCGTTACACTGTCAGCTAAAATTTGTGACTGTGCTGGTCTGAAGCTGAGGGACCCCAGACTGGACAGCACTGGAGCTGAGGGACACCAGACTGGACTGGACTGGAGCTGAGGGGCCCCAGACTGGACTAGACTGGAGCTGAGAGGCCCCAGACTGGACTGGACCAAAGCTGAGGGACCTCAGGCTGTGCTGTACCGAAGCTGAGGGACCCCAGACTGTGCTGTACCGAAGCTTAGGGACCCCAGTCTGAACCGAAGCTGAGGGACCCCAGTCTGAACCGAAGCTGAGGGACCCCAGTCTGTGCTGGACCGAAGCTGAGGGACCCCAGACTGGACCGAAGCTGAGGGACCCCAGTCTGTGCTGGACCGAAGCTGAGGGACCCCAGACTGGACCGAAGCTGAGGGACCCCAGTCTGTGCTGGACCGAAGCTGAGGGACCCCAGACTGTGCTGGACCGATGCTGAGGGACCCCAGTCTGGACTGAAGCTGAGGGACCCCAGACTGCACTGGACTGAAGCTGAGGGGCCCCAGACTGGACTGAAGCTGAGGGGCCCCAGACTGGTCTGGACTGAAGCTGAGGGGCCCCAGACTGGACTGATGACCTTTTTTTAAGCATCAATAAAAAATTTTTTTAAAAAATCTGTTTAGCTTTTGGTTTTTTCCCTCTCCCCCCCCCCCCCCCCTAAGGTTCCTGCTGGGAGAGGTGTGAGTGGGGCCAGCAGGGGGCGCTCTCACCCTGCAGTCTGTGTGGGTCCTGATGCCCCAGTATAGTGACGGGGGACACTGGACTGTAAACGGGCGCCGTCCTTCGGATGAGACGTAAAACCGAGGTCCTGACTCTCTGTGCTCGTTAACAATCCCGGGGTGTTTCTGGAGAAGAGTAGGGGTGTTACCCCAGTGTCCTGGCCTGATTCCCCCCCTGGTCTTGACCCATCATGGCCTCCTTATCACCCCCCTCTCTGAACTGGCTCCATCCCTCTGCTCTCCTCCCCACTGAGAGCTGCTGTGTGCTGAGCGGACTGGAGCATCATCCAGGTAGGGGCTGCACACTGGGGGGGCTGGTGGGGATCCCCCTGACCTGGGAGGAGCTCTGAGTGGAGAGTCCAGACTTATTAATTATTATTATTATTCGTGCTGCACTGGTCTTCAGTCCTGGCAGTGAGAGGGGGACTCTGTGATCAGTACAGATACAGTGCCTTGCGAAAGTATTCGGCCCCCTTGAACTTTTCAACCTTTTGCCACATTTCAGGCTTCAAACATAAAGATATAATTTTTTTATTTTATGTGAAGAATCACCAACAAGTGGGACACAATTGTGAAGTGGAACGAAATCTATTGGATTTTTGAAACTTTTTTAACTAATAAAAAAATGAAAAAAATAAAAAACTTTCGCAAGGCACTGTACTTATGACTGTCTAATAATACACGATAGAAATGGAAAACAGGGTAGCGCTGGAGTCCCTTCGAAACGTTTTGAACTGCCAGAAGAAGTTTTCACAACCCGGACTCGTGAAGGTACAGGTCTTCTCCCTTCGTCCGGAGTAAGGTGAGAGGTCACCCCCTCGGGGCGCAGTATCCCCGATGCACCCCCCCACCACCACCCAAAACGACACACACTTCTGTGACGATTGGGAGACCCCGGTTCGACCAGCCCCCACGGTGGAGGAAACGACCCGCTGGAGAGAACACGCAGACTCCACACAGAAGGGTCACCTCGGCATTTATTCCAACAGCAAAACAACACCAGAGAGAAACGGTCTCCGAAAGATAAGCGCACACCGGGAAAAACACGACTGGGTCATTACAAATGGGAATAGGAGCTCTTTTTTTCTTTTCCGGACGTCAGTTGGATCGTGTCCTGGTGATTTCTCCCATTTCGAACGGAGTTTAATGTCGTGTTTCTACTTTATTAGAGAGAGGCACTGAACTTTGGGGAACGTGACATCTACCCAGTATTACTAGTAGGTTGATAAATATAAATGTTCTTTTTCCCCCCGTATTATACCTCGCGAAATATAACGATGGCCAACTACTTAAGTCGAAATTTAAACCCTTATCAGCTACAAGACAGTCGGTCAGCATCGCCGCGGCCCGAAGCGCGACCTTCGGTATGACGTTGGCCGAAGGGGGTAGGGTAAAACGTCACAGCCGGGGGGAGCCCCTGTCACGTGAGAGGGGTGTGGCGGGCGACGAGCCCCCGGGGGCGAAGAGAAGTTGATTTGCGTGGGGTGTGGAAACACTACACGATCGGGCAAGCGAGCCGTTTTTTTTTTTTGGTTTGTTTTTTCAGAACATCAGAACAACCGCAGAGATGACCATCGATCCACCTCCGGACGTTTCCTTTTTTGTCCTCTTTGGCCTCCAAAATCAAAAAAAAAAACTGGGATCCATCGTGGCGTTGCCAAATTAAAACGTCAACCACTTTTCGGGCTTTCGTGCTGTCCATGATGAAACCGTAAGGATACGTTACGTCACAGACCGGCGGCGCTCGGGCGTGAGGAGTGTCGTTACGTTTTTGAAACGGGCACGTCAGACAAGATCTCTGAAAAGATCTCCGAAAAACCCAAACCTGTAAGATTCAATTTCAATTCAGTTTTTTTATATAGCGCCTTTCACAACAAGAATTCCCCAAGGCCCCGAACAAAGGAGTTGTTCCACACCCCCGCCACCCTCTGTGTACAGTAGAGCCCCCTGTCCTGACTGAAGGAGCTCACCCAGCTGTGTCTGGAGAGAAGCCGGGGTATCGGCTTCAACCACAGGGCTGGGCAGCTTGTTCCCCACCCCCACCCCCTTCTGTGTACAGTAGAGCCTCCTGTCCTGACTGGAGTGACAGTAGAGACGGGGTTCATGGGTTATCTGGAGGGGGACTTCGCTCCAACATGGGTTCATGGGTTATCTGGAGGGGGGGGAGGGGGGGGACTGTCTGTGTGGAGTCTGCATGGTCTCCCTGTGTTCTCCGGGTCCAAAGACAGGCTTTTGGGCTAATTGGCTTCTGTGAAAACTGGCCCTGGTGTGTGTGTGTCCTGTGATGGACTGGTGTCCTGTCCAGGGTGTGTGAGTGTGTGTCTCTGTGTGTCCTGTGAGGGACTGGTGTCCTATCCAGGGTGTGTGAGTGTGTGTGTCTGTGTGTCCTGTGATGGACTGGTGTCCTATCCAGGGTGTGTGTGTGTCCTGTGATGGACTGGTGTCCTGTCCAGGGTGTGTGAGTGTGTGTGTCTGTGTGTCCTGTGATGGACTGGTGTCCTATCCAGGTTGTGTGTGTGTGTCCTGTGAGGGACTGGTGTCCTGTCCAGGGTGTGTGAGTGTGTGTGTCTGTGTGTCCTGTGATGGACTGGTGTCCTATCCAGGGTGTGTGTGTGTCCTGTGATGGACTGGTGTCCTGTCCAGGGTGTGTGAGTGAGTGTGTGTGTGTCCTGTGATGGACTGGTGTCCTGTCCAGGGTGTGTGAGTGAGTGTGTGTGTGTCCTGTGATGGACTGGTGTCCTGTCCAGGGTGTGTGAGTGTGTGTGTCTGTGTGTCCTGTGATGGACTGGTGTCCTGTCCAGGGTGTGTGTGTGTCCTGTGAGGGACTGGTGTCCTATCCAGGGTGTGTGTGTGTCCTGTGATGGACTGGTGTCCTGTCCAGGGTGTTTGAGTGAGTGTGTGTGTGTCCTGTGATGGACTGGTGTCCTGTCCAGGGTGTGTGAGTGTGTGTGTCTGTGTGTCCTGTGATGGCCTGGTGTCCTATCCAGGGTGTGTGTGTGTCCTGTGATGGACTGGTGTCCTGTCCAGGGTGTGTGAGTGTGTGTGTCTGTGTGTCCTGTGATGGACAGATGGTACCCAACCTGAACACCCATGAGACACTGTCTTCCTCAGAAGACGCTCACGGAGGGCACACTGTCCCTAACCCGGGTCCAGAAGAAACTACAGTGATCTATAATTCCTGCGCCTCGGAAGGGGTTATGACGTCTATGTCCGGCGCCCGCGCCCGCGGACCGGCGGTTCGGCGTCGCGCTCCGCAGCTCGAGCTTCGGTGCGAGGCAGGGCGGGAGGGAGTCGATGTGGCCTCGGCGCCATCTTTGCTGGTGAGTCAATTGTGACCGTTGCGGTACAATAAACCATCAATAAACCTTTTCCCACCCCGACCAGTATTTCTGTCGCGGCCCACGTCCCTTACAATCGACAGCCTATAAAAAAACAGTAGCCCTTCGCAACATTACACGCCATTTTTTTATTTTAAACGTCCGTTAGATAAACCTCGCCGGCGTCTTCAAACAGGCAAGTGAATTTTATTTGGGGTCCCTCAGAATTGTGACAGAAATGTCAGTGAACCACAATAAAAAACGAAACTTTTTTTTAAAGACGATGAATGGATTTTAAGAGTAACCGTGTAGCGACTGACGTAAGGAAAAAAAAGTTGTCTTTCCCTACGAAGACGTTTTGGTACAGGACTTTCTTTATATATCAGTTGTGCATAGCGTTTTACAAAAAGTTGATGATGATCTTGGAGATAATTGCAAAGGAAAATTGAGATAACTACCAAAACATTACGTGTGAAACGACAGGACAGAACTTTGAACCCACAAAGAAACAAAGGTATGAAATATTGCCTCGTCATGGGGGGTTGATAATTGTAATAAGTGTTCCTAATTTTCGGAAAGAAATGTATGTTATGGGAGTCACACGTGAGATTTAGTGTATATACGTTTCATATTGTGCATATATATGGGGTTAAAACGTGGAATGAGTATGATTATAAACTCGTGTGTCCTATGATCAGATAATTTTTGAACAAGCTTTGATTAGACAGGTGAAAAACAACATCAGATCCTTTTTTAAAATATATTCTCACATCTGAATATCAGCTTCTCCCCTCTGACCAACATTTCAGGGCTCCCAGGTGTAAATCCCAAATTGAAACAAATATTCATTTGTTACCCTTATTAAAACAGTTAATAGAAGTGAGCGACCAGGGTAAATAAAGGTGGGTCAGTGTAAACTTTTTATTCTGGACCAGACTTTGTCATGTGTGATATGTCATGACTTCTTATATTAAGTTTTATCTTTATATTTAGTCATACATGTGTAATAGATGCGATGTGTGTCCATAAAAAGGTTTCTCCAGGGGAAAATCAAGTTGGTTTTAAAACCGTGTTTCCTTTTTAGGGTATGTTTGCATTACAAGTGTGGGGATTTTGTCTTTATGTCATATTTCGGATGTGAATCCGTGGTATTTTTGCCGAGACAAGTTGCCTTTCTTATACGCGGAGGGATCTGCTCGTGAGATGTCCGCTCGGTCCATTTCTGAGCTCAGTATAAGGTGTAGAAAGCATGACTGTCATCATAACCCGCCTCTCACCCTGGCCCGAGCCTGAAGCACGCCCCTTAGTGCAGGGTTAGAGGTGTGGAATAATGTTGTGACTATTGCTTCATCAATAACATGCTGATTGCATGTTTCTAGATGGGTATAACAGAGATCTCAACTACTGAGGGGCTTTATTAATAATTGCTTACACTTATATAGCGTTTTTCTGGACACTCCACTCAAAGCGCTGCACAGGGAATGGGGAATCCCACTACCGCCACCAATGTACAGCCCCCACTTGGATGATGCGACGGCAGCCATAGTGCGCCAGAACGCTCCCCACACAGCAGCTCTCAGTGGGGAGGAGAGCAGAGGGATGAAGCCAGTTCAGAAAGGGGGGTTATTTGGATGCCATGATTGATAAGGGCCAATGGGAAATTTGGCCAGGACGCCTGGGTTACACCCCTACTCTTTTCGAGAAACACCCCGGGATTGTTAATGACCACAGAGAGTCAGGACCTCGGTTTTACGTCTCATCCGAAGGACGGCGCCTGTTTACAGTATAGTTTCCCCCGTCACTATACTGGGGTATCAGACCACAGGGTGAGCGCCCCCCTGCTGTCCCACTAACACCTCTTCCACCTCTTATTAGCCAATGAAAAATGGTAGCTTCCTCAGAGACACCGCAGGAAGACAGGAGTTTGTGATGAAAGTTCGAGAGGGATGGCCACACCCTAGTTCGGTCAGACTCGGCTGTCGATATTTTAGCAATCACTCCTGACTCCTCTTCTGAAACACTGTCAATACTGCACGTGATCCCCCTCTCTCCCTCGCGTCCCTCTCCCACCCCATCTCCACCTGTGTAGCTGCCCCCCCTGGTCACTCCTGCTCGCTGTGCAGGGGGGGTCCCAGCCTCCTCGTCCTCTGGCCAGGAGCCCTCAGCCAAGCGGGTTCAGCCAGATCATCACTCCATGATCCTTTCAGTATGCTAAATTCCTGGTGTTGTTTTTTTTCTCCCCAGAAAACTGACTGTCCGCCCCACCTCTGCGCTAAGTGGACGATGAAGTCAGGTTCCAGTGTCCCTGGTGTTTACAGGTAATACTTCAGACTGGTCGGCCTCACCTCGGGGTGTCTGGGCGTTTGATATAATACAGTTGCAATGCTGAGGCCTGTGACTGTGATGCTGTAAGGCTACAGGAGTCTCTCTGGAGATCCTGAGTGATTTCCGGCGTTCGTGTGGAAACACAGCCCAACCCTCCCGCAGTGTCCAGTCCGCAGAATTTCCTGGAGACGTGGTCTCGCCGATGGGCGACCCCGCCAGCGAGAGACTAGCTGAGGCACGATGTTCTGTACGGTTCAGTTAATTAGACGCGCACAGATGTTGAGCTCATCGTCCTTTTAATTGTGCCATCTATGCTAACTGTAGCCGAGATCGAACTATCAAGGTGACAGATCAATAATTTTTAATTAAATAGATGCATGATATTGCTAGCGCTGATGCAAGAGGCAAGTCAGAGGAACTGAACACAGAATGGATAGGAGTCGCAGTGAGTGAGAGAGGAATGAGCTAAATTATTTAAGAGGATTAAAACACTGAAGAACAGGAGACACAGTGAGAGAGAGGAGATCACAGGAAATACCTCAGTAACAAACATACTAACACACAGGACAGGAGACACAGCGAGAGAGAGGAGATCACAGAGAATCCCTCAGTAACAAACACACAGGTTAGGAGACACAGCGAGAGAGAGGAGATCGCAGGAAATACCTCAGTTTTAAGTGCAGACAACCGGACAGGAGACAGAGTGAGGAAGAGTAAATGAAACACAGTAGGATTGATAGGAGACGGGTTATGAAGAGATGGGACACACAGAGATGGAGAGAAGGGAGGCAACAGTTGAACTCGCTGGCTGAGTTAATTGACGCTGCTGTTTCTTTGGCAGATGAAGTCGGGGTCCAGAGTTTCGCTGACGTGGCAGAACCGTCCCAGCTCGGTCTCCTCCCATTCCTGCAGGTCAGTGCCCCTTCAGTCAGACCCTGTGTTCGGGGAGACACACAGGGAAGTCGCACACTGTGACAAAAGGCTCCAGAGACATCGCCGAACCACAGAATAGCTCCTGAGCATTTGTGCACCTTTTGGAATTCTTCACGTATAGTGAAAGGTGAAAATAAAACCAAGAATGGGTGACGCGTCTTTACACAGAGGCGGGTGGGGAACAAGCTGCCCAGCCTTGTTGTTGATGCCGATACCCTGGCTTCTCTCCAGATACAGGTGGATTAAATCATGGGTCCAATTAATCACTAACTACCAGACAGGCTTGAAAAACCGAATGGCGTTCTCTCGTTTTTAACCTCTCTTCAGTTCTTAGAAAACCTGCATGCAGAAAAAAAATAATTTGCATTTTTTTACAACTTCCAACGGTCAGGTCTGTGGGTATTTAAATCTGACTAGAATGTGTATTGTTCAAAATCTCTTGTTCACTATCAGTGTTGTTGTTTTTAGTGTCCTTCTCATTACTCCTGTGGGTTTTATACTGTGGTAAAGAGTTAAAAAAGTCCTCACTTTGTGCTGCTCTCAGTTTGTTGACGGTGGCGTACTCCACATCCCTGTTGGGTAGTGTGATGTCTGTAGAGAACAGGATACAGGTCAATACTTATGTTTACTTATACTATACAGGATAAGACTTGCATTAACACCATACTAAACAACAGGGCTCACTGTTCACACTCGTATTGACACTGTACAGACAACAGGACTCACTGTTCACACGCGTATTGACACTGTACTGAACAACAGGACTCACTGTTCACACACGTATTGACACTGTACAGACGACAGGACTCACTGTTCACGCTTGTATTCACGCTGTACACAACAGCAGGACTCACTATTATTACAAATGTTCACACTTGTGTTAAAACTGGACAGAGCAGCAAGAAGTTATCATGATGTTTTATTTCTGCTAGTTTAATAGATAGAAGTAAAAGATCCTCACTTTGTGCGGCTCGGGGTTTGTTGACTGTGGAGTATTCAACAGCAGTATCTGTCTGTGTTAATTCTGCAAAGAATAAAACACGTGTTCTCACCCGTTAACACTGTGCAGAGCAAGAAGGAATTCAATGAGTTAACACTGTACAGAACCGGACTCACTGTTCACACTCGCATTGACACTGTACTGACCAACAGGACTCGTGTCGACACCGTTCACACTCGAATCGACGCTGCTCACACTCGTGTTGACACTTGACACTCGTATCCAGTAATGATTGCCCAACCCACCACTTAGCAGAGCTCCCGGTGGTTTGGCTGTGGTCCAGGGGCTCTGCCCCGACTTCACCTTGCACTGACCTAGCAAGCCCGCGCACCACAGGCGTCTCGCCGCCCCCCGCCGCTGCTGTTTGAGCCCTGCGACCCCTTACACGCGAGAAGGCAAAACCTACTTCCGCCCGCGGGCCCGGGATCCTGGATCACGGAGTAGTGGAATTCCTGCGGTGCCGCGGTTCCTGAAAGAGAGATAACGGTCAGGGAAGCGTCGCTGAAGACGCGCGGCAGGTAGGGATAACGGTCAGGGAGGGGGCCGTGTCGGCCACCCGCAGGCCGCAGAGGCAGCAGGTACGGGATCGTTCCACACGGCCGAGAGAGAGGGGAAAGAGACACGACATTTCGACTGTGGTCTTTTCCGGCTTCACGCGCCCGAAGGAGGCTCCGCGGCCGAAACGCCGCGTCTCTTTTCCTGTCCTTTCAGCGCAGGGATAAACCTTGACCTGCTCCGCTGCGGGTGAAGACAAAGTCGGTGTCGCTGGGTTTTTAAAAAAAACCCGCAGAGCCACTTCATACTTCTGACGACGATGGAAGGGGAATATTTACAAGTCCTGTTCTAAAAGGTCTTCGGATCTCACCGTTACCAGCTGGGAGTGGGGTTTGCGCCAGACAGTAGTCGGAGTCCGTTTTCTCCAGGCGTTCTGAAACAACCCAAAACACAGGATGAGAGACCGCAGTTGTGAAATGAGTTGAAAGCCGATCGTGGGCCGCCCGTTTGCTAACTGAACCAGGCTTGCTCAGGCCGGATCCATTAAAACCCACAAACTTCATGAATTGATACTTGAGCTTGCGTTGTCCTGTTCTGGGAGCGACCAGCTTTGACTTTGCTGGACCTTTTATTGACCATCATATCGGACTGCTCCAGTGAGAACTCAGCATTACAGATCTCTCAAGGTCAAACTCACAGAAGAGCCACAGACAGACAGAGACAGGATCAGAGACACAGGAGAGAGTCAGGACAGTGAAGGCGTCCTCATCGAGGAGATCAGATACACTGAGAGAAGAGCCACAGACAGAGACAGGATCAGAGACACAGTGGAGAGTCAGGACAGTGAAGGCGTCCTCATGGAGGAGATCAGATACACTGAGAGAAGAGCCACAGACAGAGACAGGATCAGAGACACAGCGGAGAGTCAGGACAGTGAAGGAGTCCTCATGGAGGAGATCAGATACACTGAGAGAAGAGCCACAGACAGAGACAGGATCAGAGACACAGGGGAGAGTCAGGACAGTGAAGGAGTCCTCATGGAGGAGATCAGATACACTGAGAGAAGAACCACAGACAGAGACAGGATCAGAGACACAGGGGAGAGTCAGGACAGTGAAGGCGTCCTCATGGAGGAGATCAGATACACAGAGAGAAGAGCCACAGACAGAGACAGGATCAGAGACACAGCGGAGAGTCAGGACAGTGAAGGCGTCCTCTACTTAAATTATTACATTATACACAATTTGAGTTCATTTTAAAAAGTAAAAGGTAATGATAGGAATGCATTTTCATAAGAAAGATAATACCGATATGCATGTGATAATCTTCCTTATATCATGTAGTGTGTCATTTGGACACTTTGTGGGCTTGAAATACAAAGAAAATCATGTTCTATGGTACAAGATGAATACAAAACTTAAGCTTTTATTTTAATTAGATTTGTTTATTAAGCATAAACAATCATTTATTACATTAATATATGTGAAAATAACATTTTAGCATCATACGTTTAGTATATTTAGTCCCTAATGCTGAAAGAAATAATCATTTGTTTAATATGCACGGGTCTGTCTCAAAGGATGCAGTGCTCCTGGAGGGGCTCTCAAACCCTGCATTTCAGATGCCTAGCTGTATCCCTCACATGTGGCACCTCAGAATGACTTTTAACCTTACCTGTGGTGTCTTCAGTCCCTATTGCTCAATGCATGGTGTACGTACTACATACATGTGTCTTGAGAATGAGGAATGGGCCCCTGAGACAGTCATTTGCCTGTTTCACAAATGATCGTATTTTACTAGAGATTCTGTTTGGGATTCAGATGTGCATTCGGACAGCAATCCCTTTCAAGAAATGATACATTCTGGATGAGGTCAGAGGTGCTGGAACACTGTATTTAGGATGTGTTTGCAGTGACTGTGTGTCTCCTGCTTCAACGCAGTGATATATAGATGTGCTCCTGTAATTTATTGGTACATGCCCAGGGCAGTAAGCAGTCTGATGATTTATTTCCAGACGGCATAGAGCAGTGAAGCAGTGAAGTAGTGCATAAAGCATAGGCAATCATTTATTACATTAATATATGTGAAAATAATATTTAAGCATCATACGTTTAGTATATTTAGTCCCTAATGCTGAAAGAAATGATCATTTGTTTAACATGCACGGGTCTGTCTCAAAGGATGCAGTGCTCCTGAAAGGGCTCTCAAACCCTGCATTTAAGATGCCTAGCTGTATCCCTCACATGTGGCACCTCAGAATGACTTCTAACCTTACCTGTGGTGTCTTCAGTCCCTATTGCTCAATGCATGGTGTACGTACTGCATACATGTGTCTTGAGAATGAGGAATGGGCCCCTGAGACAGTCATTTGCCTGTTTCACAAATGATCGTATTTTACTAGAGATTCTGTTTGGGATTCAGATGTGCATTCGGACAGCAATCCCTTTCAAGAAATGATACGTTCTGGATGCACAGGCTGCCAACGTGAGTACGTGTTGGGTTCTTGGTTTGAATGCTCGAGTTGTCAGGCTGGCGTTTTTTGTTCCTGTTGGAGCCCATAAATATGAACAAGGCACTTGAGAACGTCTCTGTGCGGGTGTGCTTTTGTAATGACGTGTGTGTGCTCCTCTGTTTCAGTATAAAAAAATGCATTTAAGACATTCAGCCTTTTCATGTTCCTAATATTCTTTCCTTCTTGACAATAAGAACTAAGGTTGCTGCTGGGAGAGGTGTTAGTGGGGCCGGCAGGGGGTTCTCTCACCCTGCGGTCTGTGTGGGTCCTGATGCCCCAGTATAGTGACGGAGGACACTGGACTGTAAACAGGCGCCGTCCTTCGGATGAGACGTCAAACCGAGGTCCTGACTCTCTGTGCTCATTAACAATCCCGGGGTGTTTCTGGAGAAAAGTAGGGGTGTTACCCCAGTGTCCTGGCCTGATTCCCCCCCTGGTCTTGACCCATCATGGCCTCCCAATCACCCCCCCTCTCTGAACTGGCTCCATCCCTCTGCTCTCCTCCCCACTGAGAGCTGCTGTGTGCTGAGCGGACTGGAGCATCATCCAGGTGGGGGCTGCACACTGGGGGGGCTGGAGGGGATCCCCCTGACCTGGGAAGAGCCATGACTGGAGGGTCCAGACTTATTAATAATAATTATTATTATTATTATTATTATTATTATTATTATTATTCGTGCTGCACTGGGCTTCAGTCCTGGCAGTGAGAGGGGGACTCTGTGATCAGTACAGATACTTATGACTGTATAATAATACACGATAGAAATGGAACACAGGGTAGCGCTGTAGTCTCTTCGAAACGTTTTGAACTGCCAGAAGAAGTTTTCACAACCCGGACTCGTGAAGGTACAGGTCTTCTCCCATCGTCCGGAGCAAGGTGTATCGTGTCCTGGTGATTTCTCCCGTTTCGAACGGAGTTTAATGTCGCATTTCTACTTTATTAGAGAGAGGCACTGAACATCCTGTGATGGACTGGTGTACTGTCCAGGGTGTGAGTGTGTGTGTGTCCTGTGATGGACTGCTGTCCTGTCCAGGGTGTGTGAGTGTGTGTGTCCTGTGATAGACTGGTGTCCTGTCCAGGGTGTGTGAGTGTGTGTGTCCTGTGATGGACTGCTGTCCTGTCCAGGGTGTGTGAGTGTGTGTGTGTACTGTGATGGACTGCTGTCCTGTCCAGGGTGTGTGTGTGTACTGTGATGGACTGGTATCCTGTGAAGGAATGCTGTCCTGTCCAGGGTGTGTGTGTGTCCTGTGATGGACTGGTGGATCACAATATTAATTCTCCTCCTTGATTCCCTCCTTCATCGCCAGAGTGAAAGCGGGACAGGGCAGTAAAAGCTCAGCCCTGCAGGTGGTGGTCCTCTTGGCCACACGGGGGCACTGTGTCCCCACGGGGGGGGGCTATGTTCAAGTCCCGCTGGGAATCGCACCGACGCGGCGGGGTTCGTGAACGTCCCAGACACCAAGAAAACGAGAGAAAAAAGGTCGTTTTCGGGGTTCAAGAAGCAACCCCGAGATTCAGGGAGTTTCCCCGCTGAGCTTACTCTGCCGAAAACACGCAGGTTTTATTTTTTTCCCATGCCCCCCCCTCACACAGGCCGTTTCTGTAGCGTGAAGTTGTGTTTTTTTGCGCGGCGGTCGGTGAAGGGCGAAGTTTAATTTATTTTTTTCTCACGGTTTGAAACAGAAACAGCCGGGTGGTGTTGTAGAGAGGTCGACGTGCCCGGTTTTCCTCGTCTGCGAAGCCCGTTTTTTTTTTTTTGGGGGGGGGGGGGGGTCGTGAGGTCCCACGCAGCGCTCGGAAAAGAAAATGACGTTTCTTTTCCCCGCAGGACGGGGGGAGGGGGGGGAACCCGTGTTTTTTGGACGTGGCGTGGCCCGAAATTTCCGCCCTTGGGCGCTAGAGGGGGGTGGAGTTTGGTCTTTCTTTGATTTGGGGGTCGGCGGGGGGGGTCTAATTTCACTGAACCAAACCCCACGGAAACCCGTGTTGGACGTGGGGGTGCTGAATGCGCCCTCGACGTGATTTTGTCTTTAAATTCAAGTGCAGCTTTTGTAACCCTTGGGCCGGAAACAGCTGGACCCGTTTCCCCTGCCTGTCCGAGGTGGCGACTACCGGGGTCGTACAGGGACACCCGGCTGGCCGCCGAGAGTTGGGAAAAATAAAATGTCCACCCAAAAAAAACAACAACCGTGAAAAATGACGGCCATTTTTGTTTCGCGGCCGAGCCGTGAGCGCGTCGGGGGTGACGTCACGGTGGCGTCACAATGAGCCGCCTGACGTCACAGAGCGGCGGATTCTAGCGGGTGGCGGCGCCGGAGCCCCATGAGCTCAGAGGAGTGAAGAGAGAAGAGGAGGAGGAAAGCGCTATATAGTCCTTTCTAAACACGTGTTTCTTCCAATAAAGTTACTTCGACTTAGATCGTTAGTTTCAACTTCAGAAACGCTCTTCAGAATCCCCGTGAAATCGGTAAGTCAGTCAAAAGTGAGAAATAACAAAATAAGTGGAGAAATACGTTGTTTTTTTTACCGTTACTCAACTCTTATGGGTGTGATCGTGCTGTAAAAAGATATTGAGAGGAGGTGCACCTCTACTCAGAGAGTGGTGGGGGTGGGGAACAAGCTGCCCAGCCCTGTGGTTGAAGCCGATACCCTGGCTTCTCTCCAGACACAGCTGGGTGAGCTCCTCCAGTCAGGACAGGAGGCTCTTCTGTACACAGAGGGTGGCGGGGGTGTGGAACAAAGCTGATACCCTGGCTCCTCTCCAGACACAGCTGGGTGAGCTCCTCCTGTCAGGACAGGAGGCTCTACTGTACACAGAGGGTGGTGGGGGTGGGGAACAAGCCGCCCAGCCCTGTGGTTGAAGCCGATACCCTGGCTTCTCTCCAGCCACAGCTGGGTGAGGTCCTCCAGTCAGGACAGGAGGCTCTTCTATACACAGAGGGGGGCGGGGGTGGGGAACAAGCCGCCCAGCTGTGTGGCTCCGCCCCCTCCCCTCCCCTCTGTGACTCTGCTTGTCTCGGCAGGATGATGGACCGACAGAGATGCCGCACGGCCGTGCGCGGTCGCAGCAGGACCCGGGCCCGGCGAGGCGTCGTAAGTCCACCCCTCCCGCCCGCCGTCCAGCGTCCAGCCCTCCTCCGACTGGCCTCTCCGCCCCCAGCAGTGCTCGCTGTATTATAATAATAATAATAATAAACTTCACTGATAGAGCACCTTTCACACACATAGCAGCGCAAAGCGCTTGACAGACCAGGTCTCACGGTAACACCTCTAGACGAGGAGAGACACTTCCAGTGGTGATCTTGACTGAGGACACGTCTCGGCTCAAGAGACAGGGTCGCGGGTCCGAGGAAAACCAAGCTGCAGGTCCATTATGGCCTTCTGAGAGCACAGATTGCCTCTGGACGTCCCACACTCTTCCTGGACACACTGTAGAGACTCACCTGTCCAGACTCTCACTGGACACACTGTACACACTCACCTGTCCACACTCTCACTGGACACACTGTACACACTCACCTGTCCACACTTTCACTGGACACACTGTACACACTCACCTGTCCAGACTCTCACTGGACAGACTGTAGAGACTCACCTGTCCAGACTCTTTCTGGACACACTGGACACACTCACCTGTCCAGACTCTCACTGGACACACTGTACACACTCACCTGTCCACACTCTCACTGGACACACTGTACACACTCACCTGTCCACACTCTCACTGGACACACTGTACACACTCACCTGTCCACACTCTCACTGGACACACTGTACACACTCACCTGTCTACACTCTCACTGGACACACTGTACACACTCACCTGTCCAGACTCTCACTGGACAGACTGTAGAGACTCACCTGTCCAGACTCTCACTGGACACACTGTACACACTCACCTGTCCACACTCTCACTGGACACACTGTAGAGACTGCCCAAGGCCTCTAGTCTCGACACGACTGGGCTGGGCTATGTGGTCAGAGCTGTCTCGGAGATGGGCTGTTTGGCGTCTTCACAGGTCACACCGGTCAGGCCGAACCCGGACTGGCAGCGGGAGAGGTCCCGGCCCAAATCCCGGTGCTTTTCCGTAAGTCTGACCCGGTCGCCTTCCGCGAGACTGGACCGGCCGCCCTGTGGTGGGCCCGGTGCCCCACATCTACCCTACAGCTCCCCACACTGACCCCTAAACTCCCGATACCCTACAGCTCCCCACACTGACCCCTAAACTCCCGATACCCTACAGCTCCCCACTCTGACCCCTAAACTCCCGATACCCTACAGCTCCCCACTCTGACCCCTAAACTCCCGATACCCTACAGCTCCCCACACTGACCCCTAAACTCCCGATACCCTACAGCTCCCCACACTGACCCCTAAACTCCCGATACCCTACAGCTCCACACTCTGACCCCCACAGTCCTGATGGAGAGGTCTCTGCTTGCTGTAGTGATTGAGTGAGCTCTGTGGAGCTCTGTGGACCTGACCTCTGTCTTGTGTCCTCGTTTCCAGCGTCTCCTAGTGGTCCGGCATTTCAGCAGGCCTGAAGGTGAGATCTGGGGAGGAGACAGAGCACCCCCTAACACCCCTGAGCTGGGTTACAGGGAAAGACAGCTTCTTACTGTTGGACACACCTGTCCACACTCTTACTGGACACACTGTCCACACTCGCCTGTCCGGACTCTTACTGGACACACTGGACACACTCACCTGTCCAGACTCTTGCTGGACACACTGTACACACTCACCTGTCCAGACTCTTACTGTCCACACTCACCTGTCCACACTCTCACTGGACACACTGTACAGACTCGCCTGTCCACACTCTCACTGGACACACTGTACACACTCACCTGTCCAGACTCTCACTGGACACACTGGACACACTCACCTGTCCAGACTCTCACTGGACACACTGTACACACTCACCTGTCCAGACTCTTTCTGGACACACTGTACACACTCACCTGTCCAGACTCTCACTGGACACACTGGACACACTCACCTGTCCAGACTCTCACTGGACACACTGTAGAGACTCACCTGTCCACACTCTCACTGGACACACTGTACACTCTCACCTGTCCAGACTCTCACTGGACACACTGGACACACTCACCTGTCCAGACTCTTACTGGACACACTCACCTGTCCACACTCTCACTGGACACACTGGACACACTCACCTGTCCAGACTCTTACTGGACACACTGTACACACTCACCTGTCCACACTCTCACTGGACACACTGTCTACACTCACCTGTCCACACTCTCACTGTCCACACTCACCTGTCCAGGCGTAGTCTCATCCCCCCTGCGTTGTGTCTCCCCCTCTCCCCGCTGGACAGAATCCCGAGGTGTCTTCGTGTCTCCCCGAGCTCGTCCAGAAGCTGGAGAGGGCGGCCGAGCTGCATCTGGAGCTCCCAGAGTCGCCCGGCTCGTCCCGCTCGGGCTCGCCCGGCTCGTTCCGCTCGGTGTCCCCCCCGTCCTCGCCCGAGAGCCCCCTCCGCCCCCCGCCCCCGGCCCCCCCCTCCGGCCCCCTCCGGCCCCTGACCGCCCCGCCCCGCCGCCCCCCCTTCCTCGCCGCCATGCCCCTCGAGCCCCCCCTGCTGCCCGGGGCGGTGCCCCTGCCCCTGCCCCCACCCGCCCGGCCCCGCCAGGCCCTGCCTGGGGCTCCCCGGTGCGGAGGGCAAGGAGAGAGGCGGAGATGTCTGACGAGGCAAGTGGGGCAGAGTCTGTCCGTCTGTCCGTCTGTCCGTCTGTCCGTCTGTCCATCCGTCTGTCCATCCGTCTGTCCATCCGTCTGTCCATCCGTCTGTCCGTCTGTCTGTCTGTCCGTCTGTCCGTCTGTCCATCCGTCTGTCCGTCTGTCCGTCTGTCCATCCGTCTGTCCGTCTGTCCATCTGTCTGTCTGTCTGTCCATCTGTCCTGCTGTCCTTTTCTCTGTCTATCTTTCCTTCTGTCCATCTGTCCCTTTCACTGTCCTTCTGTCTTTCTGTTCTTTTCTCTTTCCATCTGTCCTTCTGTCTTTCTGTTCTTTTCTCTTTCCATCTGTCCTTCTGACTTTCTGTTCTTTTCTCTGTCCATCTGTCTGTCCGTCCATCTGTCTGTCTGTCCATCTGTCCGTCTGTCCTTCTGTCCTTTTCTCTGTCCATCTTTCCTTCTGTCCATCTGTCCCTTTCACTGTCCTTCTGTCTTTCTGTTCTTTTCTCTGTCCATCTGTCCTTCTGACTTTCTGTTCTTTTCTCTGTCCATCTGTC
Organism: Lepisosteus platostomus; assembly: GCF_059453375.1. NCBI lineage: Eukaryota > Metazoa > Chordata > Actinopteri > Semionotiformes > Lepisosteidae > Lepisosteus > Lepisosteus platostomus. The sequence goes on along the minus strand of NC_142615.1, from coordinate 19,516,830 downwards.
CTTCTGACTTTCTGTTCTTTTCTCTGTCCGTCTGTCTTTCTGTCCGTCTGTCCTTCTGTCCTTTTCTCTGTCCATCTTTCCTTCTGTCCATCTGTCCCTTTCACTGTCCTTCTGTCTTTCTGTTCTTTTCTCTGTCCATCTGTCCTTCTGACTTTCTGTTCTTTTCTCTGTCCATCTGTCCTTTTCTCTCTTTCTGTCCATCAGTCCATCTGTCCTTTTCTCTGTCTTTTTGTCCGTCTGTACTTCGCTCTTTCTGTCTTTCTGTCCTTCTGCTGAGTCTCTGTGTTTGTCCCTCTCTCCCTGTCTCTCTCCCTGTGTCTCCCTGCTCTCTGTCTGTCCTGCGTTGTCCCAGCTGGGTCTCTCTCCCTGTGTCTCCCTGCTCTCTGTCTGTCCTGCGTTGTCCCAGCTGGGCCCGTCTCCCCGGCTCTCTGCCTTCAGCTCTGTTCGCCGATGTCCCGCCAGCCCGTCTCTCTCTCAGCCTGTCTCTTGACTTGCAGGAGGAAGAGGAGGTGGAGACAGCTCTTCCGGCAGGAGAGAGGAAGGAGGTCAGTGCTGGTCCCACCCTGCCCCCAGTCCTGTCTGTGGTGGAGTTTCGCCGTCTTGTCTGTCCCTGGGTCTCAGTGTCTCTCTCTCTTTCAGCCCTGTCTGTCAGTGTCTCTCTCTCGGCCTGCTGTCTGTCTGTCCCTGCCTCTCTGTCTCTCTCTCTTTCAGCCCTGTCTGTCAGTGTCTCTCTCTCGGCCTGCTGTCTCCCTGTCCCTGGGTCTCAGTGTCTCTCTCTCTTTCAGCCCTGTCTGTCAGTGTCTCTCTCCTCCTCCTCTCTGTCCTCAGTGTGTCTCTCTCCTCCTCCTCTCTGTCCTGTGGTGTCCAGGCAGTGTGTCTCTCTCCTCCTCCTCCTCTCTGTCCTGTGGTGTCCAGGCAGTGTGTCTCTCTCCTCCTCCTCCTCCTCTCTGTCCTGTGGTATCCAGTGGGTCAGTATTAGTGGGCTACACCCAGGCTCACTCCCTGCGAGTGTGATCTCAGCAGAGTCTCTGTGCTCTTGGGACACTTGACTCACCTGTCTCTCTCTTTCTCTCCCTGTGCTGTCCCTCTCCTGCCCCCTCTCTCCCTCCTCGGACTCCAGCTGGAGGAGGTCCAATCACCACCTCCTGTGAGACAGAAGAAAAAGAAGGTGGGTGATGCTCTGATCCTCTCTTTACTCCTGTCCAGTGTCCAATCAGTGTGTGTGTATGAACCCCTCTCTCTCTCAGTGCAGTGTTCATGTCCTGGAGTGTCCAGTCAGTGTGTCTGTATGAACCCCTCTCTCTCTCAGTGCAGTGTTCATGTCCTGGAGTGTCCAGTCAGTGTGTCTGTATGAACCCCTCTCTCTCTCAGTGCAGTGTTCATGTCCTGGAGTGTCCAGTCAGTGTGTCTGTATGAACCCCTCTCTCTCTCTCAGTGCAGTGTTCATGTCCTGGAGTGTCCAGTCAGTGTGTCTGTATGAACCCCTCTCTCTCTCAGTGCAGTGTTCATGTACTGGAGTGTCCAGTCAGTGTGTCTGTGTGAACCCCTCTCTCTCTCAGTGCAGTGTTCATGTACTGGAGTGTCCAGTCAGTGTGTCTGTGTGAACCCCTCTCTCTCTCAGTGCAGTGTTCATGTACTGGAGTGTCCAGTCCGACTCTTAACGTGACTCTCCTGTCTCTGCTTCAGAAGCGCTGGTGCGCCCTTCTTAACTCCCTGAGCTGCGTGTCGGTGGAGACAGAAGACCAGGACGAGCCGATGGAGACCGTAGCTCAGGAGAGGAAGAGCGAGGGAGAGGAGGAGCTGGCTGCCGGGAAGGACAAGAGGAGGAAGAGGAGGTGCAGGTGAGCAGACAGGGGGGCGCCGCCTGGTCGTGTCTGTGATTCAAGGAGGAGTCTCCTCTTGCTGTTTGATGTCATGGTGACGTCTGTGTCTGTGTCCCTCACACCTGCAATAACAATATTCTTTCCAGGTTCCTTTCCTGGTTCTGTGCCGGCTAAGATCTGGACTGGACTGGACTGGACTGGACTGGACTGGACTGGAGCTGAGGGACACCAGACGGAACTGGACAGGAGCCTAGGGACACCAGACTGGACTGGACCGGAGCTGAGAGACACCAGACTGGACTGGACTGGAGCTGAGGGACCCCAGACTGTGCTGGACCGAAGCTGAGGGACCCCAGTCTGGACCGAAGCTGAGGGACCCCAGACTGTGCTGGACCGAAGCTGAGGGACCCCAGACTGTGCTGGGCCGAAGCTTAGGGACACCAGACTGTGCTGGACCGAAGCTGAGGGACCCCAGTCTGTGCTGGACCGAAGCTGAGGGACCCCAGTCTGTGCTGGACCGAAGCTGAGGGACCCCAGACTGTGCTGGACCAAAGCTGAGGGACCCCAGTCTGGACCGAAGCTGAGGGACCCCAGTCTGTGCTGGACCGAAGCTGAGGGACCCCAGTCTGTGCTGGACCGGAGCTGAGGGACACCAGACTGGACTGGAGCTGAGAGACACCAGACTGGACTGGAGCTGAGGGGCCCCAGACTGGACTGGACCGGAGCTGAGAGACACCAGACTGGACTGGAGCTGAGAGACACCAGACTGGACAGGACCAAAGCTGAGGGACCCCAGACTGTGCTGGACCGAAGCTGAGGGACCCCAGTCTGGACTGCACTGGAGCTGAGGGACCCCAGTCTGGACTGGACTGGAGCTGAGAGACACCAGACTGGACTGGAGCTGAGGGGCCCCAGACTGGACTGGACCGCAGCTGAGAGACACCAGACTGGACTGGACTGAAGCTTGTAATTTTTATTCTTTTGTTAAGGATCAATAAAAAAAAAATAAAAAAAAATCTGTTTAGCTTTTGGTTTTTTCCCTCCCCCCCCCCCCCCCAAGGCTGCTGCTGGGAGAGGTGTGAGTGGGGCCAGCAGGGGGCGCTCTCACCCTGCGGTCTGTGTGGGTCCTGATGCCCCAGTATAGTGACGGGGGACACTGGACTGTAAACAGGCGCCGTCAAACCGAGGTCCTGACTCTCTGTGCTCATTAACAATCCCGGGGTGTCTCTGGAGAAGAGTAGGGGTGTTACCCCAGTGTCCTGGCCTGATTCCCCCCCTGGTCTTGACCCATCATGGCCTCCTTATCACCCCCCCTCTCTGAACTGGCTCCATCCCTCTGCTCTCCTCCCCACTGAGAGCTGCTGTGTGCTGAGCGGACTGGAGCATCATCCAGGTGGGGGCTGCACACTGGGGGGACTGGAGGGGATCCCCCTGACCTGGGAAGAGCTCTGAGTGGAGGGTCCAGACTTATTCATTATTATTATTATTATTCGTGCTGCACTGGGCTTCAGTCCTGGCAGTGAGAGGGGGACTCTGTGATCAGGACAGATACTTATGACTGTATAATAACACACGATAGAAATGGAAAACAGGGTAGCGCTGTAGTCTCTTCGAAACGTTTTGAACTGCCAGAAGAAGTTTTCACAACCCGGACTCGTGAAGGTACAGGTCTTCTCCCATCGTCCGGAGCAAGGTGTATCGTGTCCTGGTGATTTCTCCCGTTTCGAACGGAGTCCAATGTCGCGTTTCTACTTTATTAGAGAGAGGCACTGAACATCCTGTGATGGACTGGTGTCCTGTCCAGGTTGTGTGAGTGTGTGTGTGTCCTGTGATGGACTGGTGGCCTGTCCAGGGTGTGTGAGTGTGTGTGTGTCCTGTGATGGACTGGTGTCCTGTCCAGGGTGTGTGAGTGTGTGTGTGTGTCCTGTGATGGACTGGTGTCCTGTCCAGGGTGGGTGAGTGTGTGTGTGTGTCCTGTGATGGACTGCTGCCCTGTCCAGGGTGTGTGAGTGTGTGTGTGTGTCCTGTGATGGACTGGTGTCCTGTCCAGGGTGGGTGAGTGTGTGTGTGTCCTGTGATGGACTGCTGTCCTGTCCAGGGTTTGTATGTGTGTCCTGTGATGGACTGGTGTCCTGTGATGGACTGGTGTTCTATCCAGGGTGTGTGTGTCCTGTGATGTACTGGTGTCCTGTCCAGGGTGTGTGTGTCCTGTGATGGACTGGTGTCCTGTGATGGACTGGTGTTCTTTCCAGGGTGTGTGTGTCCTGTGATGGACTGGTGTCCTGTCCAGGATGTGTGAGTGTGTGTGTGTCCTGTGATGGACTGGTGTCCTGTCCAGGGTGTGTGAGTGTGTGTGTGTCCTGTGATGGACTGGTGTCCTGTCCAGGGTGTGTGTGTGTCCTGTGATGGACTGGTGGATCACAATATTAATTCTCCTCCTTGATTCCCTCCTTCATCGCCAGAGTGAAAGCGGGACACGGCAGTAAAAGCTCAGCCCTGCGGGTGGTGGTCCTCTCGGCCACACGGGGGCGCTGTGGCCCCACGGGGGAGGGTTATGTTCAAGTCCCGCTTGGAATCGCACCGACGCAGCGGAGTTCGTGAACGTCCCAGACACCAAGAAAACGAGAGAGGGAGAGAGAGAAAAAAGGTCGTTTTCGGGGTTCAAAAAGCAACCCTGAGATTCAGGGAGTTTCCCCGCTGAGCTTACTCTGCCGAAAACACGCAGGTTTTATTTTTTTCCCGTGCCCCCCCTCACACAGGCCGTTTCTGTAGCGTGAAGTTGTGTTTTTTTGCGCGGCGGTCGGTGAGGGGCGAAATTTTATTTATTTATTTTTTTCCCACGGTCTGAAACAGAAACAGCCGGGTGGTGTTGTAGAGAGGTCGACGTGTCTGGGTTTCCTCGTCTGCGAAGCCCGTTTTTTTTTGGGGGGGGGGGTCGTGAGGTCCCACGCAGCGCTCGGAAAAGAAAATGGCGTCTCTTTTCCCCGCAGGACGGGGGGGACCCGTGTTTTTTGGACGTGGCGTGGCCCGAAATGTCCGCCCTTGGGCGCTAGAGGGGGGTGGAGGTTGGTCTTTCTTTGACTTGGGGGTCGGGGGGGGTGCTAATTTCACTGAACCCCACCCCACGGAAACCCGTGTTGGACGTGGGGGTGCTGAATGCGCCCTCGACGTGATTTTGTCTTTAAATTCAAGTGCAGCTTTTGTCACCCTTGGGCCGGAAACAGCTGGACCCGTTTCCCCTGCCTGTCCGAGGTGGCGACTACCGGGGTCGTACAGGGACACCCGGCTGGCCGCCGAGAGTTGGGAAAAATAAAATGTCCACCCAAAAAAAACAACAACCGTGAAAAATGACGGCCATTTTTGTTTCGCGGCCGAGCCGTGAGCGCGTCGGGGGTGACGTCACGGTGGCGTCACAATGAGCCGCCTGACGTCACAGAGCGGCGGATTCTAGCGGGTGGCGGCGCCGGAGCCCCATGAGCTCAGAGGAGTGAAGAGAGAAGAGGAGGAGGAAAGCGCTATATAGTCCTTTCTAAACACGTGTTTCTTCCAATAAAGTTACTTCGACTTAGATCGTTAGTTTCAACTTCAGAAACGCTCTTCAGAATCCCCGTGAAATCGGTAAGTCAGTCAAAAGTGAGAAATAACAAAATAAGTGGAGAAATACGTTGTTTTTTTTACCGTTACTCAACTCTTATGGGTGTGATCGTGCTGTAAAAAGATATTGAGAGGAGGTGCACCTCTACTCAGAGAGTGGTGGGGGTGGGGAACAAGCTGCCCAGCCCTGTGGTTGAAGCCGATACCCTGGCTTCTCTCCAGACACAGCTGGGTGAGCTCCTCCAGTCAGGACAGGAGGCTCTTCTGTACACAGAGGGTGGCGGGGGTGTGGAACAAAGCTGATACCCTGGCTCCTCTCCAGACACAGCTGGGTGAGCTCCTCCTGTCAGGACAGGAGGCTCTACTGTACACAGAGGGTGGTGGGGGTGGGGAACAAGCCGCCCAGCGGTGTGGCTCCGCCCCCTCCCCTCCCCTCTGTGACTCTGCTTGTCTCGGCAGGATGATGGACCGACAGAGATGCCGCACGGCCGTGCGCGGTCGCAGCAGGACCCGGGCCCGGCGAGGCGTCGTAAGTCCACCCCTCCCGCCCACCATCCAGCGTCCAGCGTCCAGCGTCCAGCCCTCCTCCGACTGGCCTCTCCGCCCCCAGCAGCGCTCGCTGTATTATAATAATAATAATAATAAACTTCACTGATAGAGCACCTTTCACACACATAGCAGCGCAAAGCGCTTGACAGACCAGGTCTCACGGTAACACCTCCAGACGAGGAGAGACACTTCCAGTGGTGATCTTGACTGAGGACACGCCTCGGCTCAAGAGACAGGGTCGCGGGTCCATTATGGCCCTTCTGAGAGTACAGATTGCCTCTGGACGTCCCAGACTCTTCCTGGACACACTGGACACACTCACCTGTCCAGACTCTCACTGGACACACTGTACACACTCACCTGTCCTCACTCTCACTGGACACACTGGACACACTCACCTGTCCAGACTCTTACTGGACACACTGTACACACTCACCTGTCCGGACTCTTACTGGACACACTGTACACACTCACCTGTCCAGACTCTTCCTGGACACACTGTAGAGACTCACCTGTCCAGACTTTCACTGGACACACTGTACACACTCACCTGTCATGACTCTCACTGGACACACTGTACACACTCACCTGTCCAGACTCTCACTGGACACACTGGACACACTCGCCTGTCCAGACTCTTACTGGACACACTGTACACACTCACCTGTCCAGACTCTCACTGGACACACTGGACACACTCACCTGTCCAGACTCTCACTGGACACACTGGACACACTCGCCTGTCCAGACTCTTACTGGACACACTGTACACACTCACCTGTCCAGACTCTCACTGGACACACTCACCTGTCCAGACTCTCACTGGACACACTGGACACACTCACCTGTCCAGACTCTCACTGGACACACTGTAGAGACTCACCTGTCCAGACTCTTACTGGACACACTGGACACACTCGCCTGTCCAGACTTTTACTGGACACACTGGACACACTCGCCTGTCCAGACTCTCACTGGACACACTGGACACACTCACCTGTCCAGACTCTCACTGGACACACTGTAGAGACTCACCTGTCCAGACTCTCACTGGACACACTGTACACACTCACCTGTCCAGACTCTTACTGTACACACTGTAGAGACACACTCATCTGTCCAGACTCTCACTGGACACACTGTACACACTCACCTGTCCACACTCTCACTGGACACACTGTAGAGACTGCCCAAGGCCCCTAGTCTCGACACGACTGGGCTGGGCTGTGTGGTTAGAGCTGTCTCAGAGATGGGCTGTCTGGCGTCTTCGCAGGTCACACCGGTCAGGCCGAACCCGGACTGGCAGCGGGAGAGGTCCCGGCCCAAGTCCCGGTGCTTTTCCGTAAGTCTGACCCGGTCGCCTTCCAAGAGACTGGACCGGCCGCCCTGTGGTGGGCCCGGTGCCCCACATCTACCCTACAGCTCCCCACACTGACCCCTAAACTCCCGATACCCCACAGCTCCCCACACTGACCCCTAAACTCCCGATACCCTACAGCTCCCCACACTGACCCCTAAACTCCCGATACCCTACAGCTCCCCACACTGACCCCTAAACTCCCGATACCCTACAGCTCCCCACACTGACCCCTAAACTCCCGATACCCTACAGCTCCCCACTCTGACCCCTAAACTCCCGATACCCTACAGCTCCCCACACTGACCCCTAAACTCCCGATACCCTACAGCTCCCCACACTGACCCCCACAGTCCTGATGGCCGAGAGGTCTCTGCTTGCTGTAGTGATTGAGTGAGCTCTGTGGACCTGACCTCTGTCTTGTGTCCTCGTTTCCAGCGTCTCCTAGTGGTCCGGCATTTCAGCAGGCCTGAAGGTGAGATCTGGGGAGGAGACAGAGCACCCCCTAACACCCCTGAGCTGGGTTACAGGGTAAGACAGCTTCTTACTGTTGGACACACCTGTCCACACTCTTACTGGACACACTGGACACACTCGCCTGTCCGGACTCTTAATGGACACACTGTAGAGACACACCCACCTGTCCAGACTCTCACTGGACACACTGGACACACTCACCTGTCCAGACTCTCACTGGACACACTGTCCACACTCACCTGTCCAGACTCTCACTGGACACACTGTCCACACTCACCTGTCCACACTCTCACTGTCCACACTCACCTGTCCAGGCGTAGTCTCATCCCCCCTGCGTTGTGTCTCCCCCTCTCCCCGCTGGACAGAATCCCGAGGTGTCTTCGTGTCTCCCCGAGCTCGTCCAGAAGCTGGAGAGGGCGGCCGAGCTGCATCTGGAGCTCCCGGGGTCGCCCGGCTCGTCCCGCTCGGGCTCGCCCGGCTCGTTCCGCTCGGTGTCCCCCCCCTCCTCGCCCGAGAGCCCCCTCCGCTCCCCGCCCCCGCCCCCCCCCTCCGGCCCCCTCCGGCCCCTGACCGCCCCGCCCCGCCGCCCCCCCTTCCTCGCCGCCATGCCCCTCGAGCCCCCCCTGCTGCCCGGGGCGGTGCCCCTGCCCCTGCCCCCACCCGTCCTGCCCCCCATCGCCCGCCCGGCCCCGCCAGGCCCCGCCTGGGGCTCCCCGGTGCGGAGGGCAAGGAGAGAGGCGGAGATGTCTGACGAGGCAAGTGGGGGAGAGTCTGTCCGTCTGTCCTTCTGTCCGTCTGTCTGTCCGTCCATCTGTCTGTCTGTCTGTCTGTCTGTCTGTCTGTCCGTCTGTCCGTCTGTCCATCTGTCCGTCTGTCTGTCCGTCTGTCTGTCTGTCTGTCCGTCTGTCTGTCTGTCTGTCCATCCGTCTGTCTGTCTGTCTGTCTGTCCTTCTGTCCATCTGTCCTGCTGTCCTTTTCTCTGTCCATCTTTCCTTCTGTCCATCTGTCCCTTTCACTGTCCTTCTGTCTTTCTGTTCTTTTCTCTGTCCATCTGTCCTTCTGACTTTCTGTTCTTTTCTCTGTCCATCTGTCCGTCTGTCTTTCTGTCTGTCTGTCCTTCTATCCTTCTATCTTTCTATCCATCTGTCCTTCTGTCCTTTTCTCTGTCCATCTTTCCTTCTGTCCATCTGTCCCTTTCACTGTCCTTCTGTCTTTCTGTTCTTTTCTCTTTCCATCTGTCCTTCTGACTTTCTGTTCTTTTCTCTGTCCATCTGTCCTTCTGTCTTTCTGTCCGTCTGTCCGTCTATCCTTCTATCTTTCTATCCATCTGTCCTTCTGTCCTTTTCTCTGTCCATCTTTCCTTCTGTCCATCTGTCCCTTTCACTGTCCTTCTGTCTTTCTGTTCTTTTCTCTTTCCATCTGTCCTTCTGACTTTCTGTTCTTTTCTCTGTCCATCTGTCTGTCCGTCCATCTGTCTGTCTGTCCATCTGTCCCTCTGTCCTTCTGTCCTTTTCTCTGTCCATCTTTCCTTCTGTCCATCTGTCCCTTTCACTGTCCTTCTGTCTTTCTGTTCTTTTCTCTGTCCATCTGTCCTTCTGACTTTCTGTTCTTTTCTCTGTCCATCTGTCCTTCAGTCCATCTGTCTTTCTGTCCTTTTCTCTCTTTCTGTCCATCAGTCCATCTGTCCTTTTCTCTGTCTTTTTGTCCGTCTGTACTTCTCTCTTTCTGTCTTTCTGTCCTTCTGTCTGAGTCTCTGTGTTTGTCCCTCTCTCCCTGTCTCTCTCCCTGTGTCTCTCCGTGTGTCTCCCTGCTCTCTGTCTGTCCTGCGTTGTCCCAGCTGGGTCTCCCTCCCTGTGTCTCCCTGCTCTCTGTCTGTCCTGCGTTGTCCCAGCTGGGCCTGTCTCCACGGCTCTCTGCCTTCAGCTCTGTTCGCCGATGTCCCGCCAGCCCGTCTCTCTCTCAGCCTGTCTCTTGACTTGCAGGAGGAAGAGGAGGTGGAGACAGCTCCTCCGACAGGAGAGAGGAAGGAGGTCAGTGCTGGTCCCACCCTGCCCCCTGTCCTGTCTGTGGTGGAGTTTCGCCGTCTTGTCTGTCCCTGGGTCTCAGTGTCTCTCTCTCTTTCAGCCCTGTCTGTCAGTGTCTCTCTCTCGGCCTGCTTTCTGTCTGTCCCTGCCTCTCTGTCTCTCTCTCTTTCAGCCCTGTCTGTCAGTGTCTCTCTCGGCCTGCTGTCTGCCTGTCCCTGCCTCTCTGTCTCTCTCTCTTTCAGCCCTGTCTGTCAGTGTCTCTCTCGGCCTGCTGTCTGCCTGTCCCTGCCTCTCTGTCTCTCTCTCTTTCAGCCCTGTCTGTCAGTGTCTCTCTCCTCCTCCTCTCTGTCCTCAGTGTGTCTCTCTCCTCCTCCTCTCTGTCCTGTGGTGTCCAGGCAGTGTGTCTCTCTCCTCCTCCTCCTCTCTGTCCTGTGGTGTCCAGGCAGTGTGTCTCTCTCCTCCTCCTCCTCTCTGTCCTGTGGTGTCCAGTGGGTCGGTATTAGTGGGCTACACCCAGGCTCACTCCCTGCGAGTGTGATCTCAGCAGAGTCTCTGTACTCTTGGGACACTTGACTCACCTGTCTCTGTCTTCCTCTCCCTGTGCTGTCCCTCTCCTGCCCCCTCTCTCCCTCCTCGGACTCCAGCTGGAGGAGGTCCAATCACCACCTCCTGTGAGACAGAAGAAAAAGAAGGTGGGTGATGCTCTGATCCTCTCTTTACTCCTGTCCAGTGTCCAGTGTCTGTATGAACCCTTCTCTCTCTCTCAGTGCAGTGTTCATGTCCTGGAGTGTCCAGTCGGTGTGTCTGTATGAACCCCTCTCTCTCTCAGTGCAGTGTTCATGTCCTGGAGTGTCCAGTCAGTGTGTCTGTATGAACCCCTCTCTCTCTCAGTGCAGTGTTCATGTCCTGGAGTGTCCAGTCAGTGTGTCTGTATGAACCCCTCTCTCTCTCTCAGTGCAGTGTTCATGTACTGGAGTGTCCAGTCAGTGTGTCTGTATGAACCCCTCTCTCTCTCTCAGTGCAGTGTTCATGTCCTGGAGTGTCCAGTCAGTGTGTGTGTATGAACCCCTCTTTCTCTCAGTGCAGTGTTCATGTCCTGGAGTGTCCAGTCAGTGTGTCTGTGTGAACCCCTCTCTCTCTCTCTCTCTCTCAGTGCAGTGTTCATGTACTGGAGTGTCCAGTCAGTGTGTGTGTATGAACCCCTCTCTCTCTCAGTGCAGTGTTCATGTACTGGAGTGTCCAGTCAGTGTGTCTGTATGAACCCCTCTCTCTCTCAGTGCAGTGTTCATGTACTGGAGTGTCCAGTCAGTCAGTGTGTCTGTGTGAACCCCTCTCTCTCAGTGCAGTGTTCATGTACTGGAGTGTCCAGTCAGTGTGTCTGTATGAACCCCTCTCTCTCTCTCAGTGCAGTGTTCATGTACTGGAGTGTCCAGTCAGTGTGTCTGTATGAACCCCTCTCTCTCTCAGTGCAGTGTTCATGTACTGGAGTGTCCAGTCAGTGTGTCTGTGTGAACCCCTCTCTCTCTCTCTGTGCAGTGTTCATGTCCTGGAGTGTCCAGTCAGTGTGTCTGTATGAACCCCTCTCTCTCTCAGTGCAGTGTTCATGTACTGGAGTGTCCAGTCCGACTCTTAACGTGACTCTCCTGTCTCTGCTTCAGAAGCGCTGGTGCGCCCTTCTTAACTCCCTGAGCTGCGTGTCGGTGGAGACAGAAGACCAGGACGAGCCGATGGAGGTGGCGACCGTAGCTCAGGAGAGGAAGAGCGAGGGAGAGGAGGAGCTGGCTGCCGGGAAGGACAAGAGGAGGAAGAGGAGGTGCAGGTGAGCAGACAGGGGGGCGCCGCCTGGTCGTGTCTGTGATTCAAGGAGGAGTCTCCTCTTGCTGTTTGATGTCATGGTGACGTCTGTGTCTGTGTCCCTCACACCTGCAATAACAATATTCTTTCCAGGTTCCTTTCCTGGTTCTGTGCCGGCTAAGATCTGGACTGGACTGGACTGGACTGGACTGGACTGGACTGGAGCTGAGGGACACCAGACGGGACTGGACAGGAGCCTAGGGACACCAGACTGGACTGGACCGGAGCTGAGAGACACCAGACTGGACTGGACTGGAGCTGAGGGACCCCAGACTGTGCTGGACCGAAGCTGAGGGACCCCAGTCTGGACTGAAGCTGAGGGACACCAGACTGTGCTGGACCGAAGCTGAGGGACCCCAGTCTGTGCTGGACCGAAGCTGAGGGACCCCAGACTGTGCTGGACCGAAGCTGAGGGACCCCAGTCTGGACCGAAGCTGAGGGACACCAGACTGTGCTGGACCGAAGCTGAGGGACCCCAGTCTGTGCTGGACCGAAGCTGAGGGACCCCAGACTGGACTGGACTGGAGCTGAGGGACACCAGACTGGACTGGACTGGAGCTAAGGGGCCCCAGACTGGACTGGACTGGAGCTGAGGGGCCCCAGACTGGACTGGACTGGAGCTGAGGGACCCCAGACTGTGCTGGACCGAAGCTGAGGGACCCCAGTCTGTGCTGGACCGAAGCTGAGGGACCCCAGTCTGGACTGAAGCTGAGGGACCCCAGACTGTGCTGGACCGAAGCTGAGGGACCCCAGACTGTGCTGGACCGAAGCTGAGGGACCCCAGTCTGTGCTGGGCCGAAGCTTAGGGACACCAGACTGTGCTGGACTGAAGCTGAGGGACCCCAGACTGGACTGGACTGAAGCTGAGGGACCCCAGTCTGTGCTGGGCCGAAGCTGAGGGACACCAGACTGTGCTGGACCGAAGCTGAGGGACCCCAGACTGTGCTGGACTGAAGCTGAGGGACCCCAGACTGGACTGGACCGAAGCTGAGGGACCCCAGACTGGACTGGACCGAAGCTGAGGGACCCCAGACTGTGCTGGACCGAAGCTGAGGGACCCCAGTCTGTGCTGGACCGAAGCTGAGGGACACCAGTCTGTGCTGGACCGAAGCTGAGGGACCCCAGACTGGACATGACCGAAGCTGAGGGACCCCAGTCTGGACTGCACTGGAGCTGAGGGACACCAGACTGGACTGGAGCTGAGGGGCCCCAGACTGGACTGGACTGGAGCTGAGGGACACCAGACTGGACTGGACTTTTGTAAAGCATCAATAAAATGTTTTTTAAAAAAATCTGTTTAGCTTTTGGTTTTTTCCCTCCCCCCCCCCCCCCAAGGTTGCTGCTGGGAGAGGTGTGAGTGGGGCCAGCAGGGGGCGCTCTCACCCTGCGGTCTGTGTGGGTCCTGATGCCCCAGTATAGTGACGGGGGACACTGGACTGTAAACAGGCGCTGTCCTTCGGATGAGACGTCAAACCGAGGTCCTGACTCTCTGTGCTCATTAACAATCCCGGGGTGTCTCTGGAGAAGAGTAGGGGTGTTACCCCAGTGTCCTGGCCTGATTCCCCCCCTGGTCTTGACCCATCATGGCCTCCTTATCACCCCCCTCTCTGAACTGGCTCCATCCCTCTGCTCTCCTCCCCACTGAGAGCTGCTGTGTGCTGAGCGGACTGGAGCATCATCCAGGTGGGGGCTGCACACTGGGGGGGCTGGAGGGGATCCCCCTGACCTGGGAAGAGCTCTGAGTGGAGGGTCCAGACTTATTAATTATTATTATTATTCGTGCTGCACTGGGCTCCTGTCCTGGAAGTGAGAGGGGGACTCTGTGATCAGTACAGATACTTATGACTGTATAATAATACATGATAGAAATGGAAAACAGGGTAGCGCTGTAGTCTCTTCGAAACGTTTTGAACTGTCAGAAGAAGTTTTCACAACCCGGACTCGTGAAGGTACAGGTCTTCTCCCATCGTCCGGAGCAAGGTGTATCGTGTCCTGGTGATTTCTCCCGTTTCGAACGGAGTCCAATGTCGCGTTTCTACTTTATTAGAGAGAGGCACTGAACATCCTGTGATGGACTGGTGTCCTGTCCAGGTTGTGTGAGTGTGTGTGTGTCCTGTGATGGACTGGTGTCCTGTCCAGGGTGTGTGAGTGTGTGTGTGTGTCCTGTGATGGACTGGTGTCCTGTCCAGGGTGGGTGAGTGTGTGTGTGTGTCCTGTGATGGACTGGTGTCCTGTCCAGGGTGGGTGAGTGTGTGTGTGTCCTGTGATGGACTGCTGTCCTGTCCAGGGTTTGTATGTGTGTCCTGTGATGGACTGGTGTCCTGTGATGGACTGGTGTTCTATCCAGGGTGTGTGTGTCCTGTGATGTACTGGTGTCCTGTCCAGGGTGTGTGTGTCCTGTGATGGACTGGTGTCCTGTGATGGACTGGTGTTCTTTCCAGGGTGTGTGTGTCCTGTGATGGACTGGTGTCCTGTCCAGGATGTGTGAGTGTGTGTGTGTCCTGTGATGGACTGGTGTCCTGTCCAGGGTGTGTGAGTGTGTGTGTGTCCTGTGATGGACTGCTGTCCTGTCCAGGGTTTGTATGTGTGTCCTTTGATGGACTGGTGTTCTGTCCAGGGTGTGTGTGTCCTGTGATGGACTGGTGTCCTGTCCAGGGTGTGTGTGTGTCCTGTGATGGACTGGTGTCCTGTGAAAGACTGGTGTCCTGTCCAGGGTGTGTGTGTGTCCTGTGATGGACTGGTGGATCACAATATTAATTCTCCTCCTTGATTCCCTCCTTCATCGCCAGAGTGAAAGCGGGACACGGCAGTAAAAGCTCAGCCCTGCGGGTGGTGGTCCTCTCGGCCACACGGGGGCGCTGTGGCCCCACGGGGGGGGGTTATGTTCAAGTCCCGCTTGGAATCGCACCGACGCAGCGGAGTTCGTGAACGTCCCAGACACCAAGAAAACGAGAGAGGGAGAGAGAGAAAAAAGGTCGTTTTCGGGGTTCAAGAAGCAACCCCGAGATTCAGGGAGTTTCCCCGCTGAGCTTACTCTGCCGAAAACACGCAGGTTTTATTTTTTTCCCGTGCCCCCCCTCACACAGGCCGTTTCTGTAGCGTGAAGTTGTGTTTTTTTCCCACGGTCTGAAACAGAAACAGCCGGGTGGTGTTGTAGAGAGGTCGACGTGTCTGGGTTTCCTCGTCTGCGAAGCCCGTTTTTTTTTTGGGGGGGGGGTCGTGAGGTCCCACGCAGCGCTCGGAAAAGAAAATGGCGTCTCTTTTCCCCGCAGGACGGGGGGGGGGACCCGTGTTTTTTGGACGTGGCGTGGCCCGAAATGTCCGCCCTTGGGCGCTAGAGGGGGGTGGAGGTTGGTCTTTCTTTGACTTGGGGGTCGGGGGGGGTGCTAATTTCACTGAACCCCACCCCACGGAAACCCGTGTTGGACGTGGGGGTGCTGAATGCGCCCTCGACGTGATTTTGTCTTTAAATTCAAGTGCAGCTTTTGTCACCCTTGGGCCGGAAACAGCTGGACCCGTTTCCCCTGCCTGTCCGAGGTGGCGACTACCGGGGTCGTACAGGGACACCCGGCTGGCCGCCGAGAGTTGGAAAAATAAAATGTCCGCCCCCCCAAAAACAACAACCGCGAAAAATGGCGGCCATTTTTGTTTCGCGGCCGAGCAGTGAGCGCGTCGGGGGCGACGTCACGGGGGCGTCACAATGAGCCGCCTGACGTCACAGAGCGGCGGATTCTAGCGGGGGGCGGCGCCGGAGCCCCGTGAGCTCAGAGGAGTGAAGAGAGAGGAGGAGGAAAGAACTATATAGTAATAAACAGAATCGCTCTTCAGTATCCCCGTGAAATCGGTAAGTCAGTCAAAAGCGCCGCTGGCAAGAAATAACAAAATAAGTGGAGAAATAAGTTGTTTTTTTTTACCGTTACTCCACTCTTATGGGTGTGATCGTGCTGTAAAAAGATATTGAGAGGAGCTGCACCTCTACACAGAGGGTGGTGGGGGTGGGGAACAGGCCGCCCAGTCCGTGTGGTTGAAGCCGATACCCTGGCTTCTCTCAGGACACAGCTGGGTGAGGTCCTCCAGTCAGGACAGGGGGCTCTTCTGTACACAGAGGGGGGCGGGGGTGGGGAACAAGCCGCCCAGCGGTGTGGCTCCGCCCCCTCCCCTCCCCTCTGTGACTCTGCTTGTCTCGGCAGGATGATGGACCGACAGAGATGCCGCATGGCCGTGCGCGGTCGCAGCAGGACCCGGGCCCGGCGAGGCGTCGTAAGTCCACCCCTCCCGCCCACCATCCAGCGTCCAGCGTCCAGCGTCCAGCCCTCCTCCGACTGGCCTCTCCGCCCCCAGCAGCGCTCGCTGTATTATAATAATAATAATAATAAACTTCACTGATAGAGCACCTTTCACACACATAGCAGCGCAAAGCGCTTGACAGACCAGGTCTCACGGTAACACCTCCAGACGAGGAGAGACACTTCCAGTGGTGATCTTGACTGAGGACACGCCTCGGCTCAAGAGACAGGGTCGCGGGTCCATTATGGCCCTTCTGAGAGTACAGATTGCCTCTGGACGTCCCAGACTCTTCCTGGACACACTGGACACACTCACCTGTCCAGACTCTCACTGGACACACTGTACACACTCACCTGTCCTCACTCTCACTGGACACACTGGACACACTCACCTGTCCAGACTCTTACTGGACACACTGTACACACTCACCTGTCCGGACTCTTACTGGACACACTGTACACACTCACCTGTCCAGACTCTTCCTGGACACACTGTAGAGACTCACCTGTCCAGACTTTCACTGGACACACTGTACACACTCACCTGTCATGACTCTCACTGGACACACTGTACACACTCACCTGTCCAGACTCTCACTGGACACACTGGACACACTCGCCTGTCCAGACTCTTACTGGACACACTGTACACACTCACCTGTCCAGACATTCACTGGACACACTGTACACACTCACCTGTCATGACTCTCACTGGACACACTGTACACACTCACCTGTCCAGACTCTCACTGGACACACTGGACACACTCGCCTGTCCAGACTCTTACTGGACACACTGTACACACTCACCTGTCCGGACTCTTACTGGACACACTGTACACACTCACCTGTCCAGACTCTTCCTGGACACACTGTAGAGACTCACCTGTCCAGACTTTCACTGGACACACTGTACACACTCACCTGTCATGACTCTCACTGGACACACTGTACACACTCACCTGTCCAGACTCTCACTGGACACACTGGACACACTCGCCTGTCCAGACTCTTACTGGACACACTGTACACACTCACCTGTCCAGACTCTCACTGGACACACTGGACACACTCACCTGTCCAGACTCTCACTGGACACACTGGACACACTCGCCTGTCCAGACTCTTACTGGACACACTGTACACACTCACCTGTCCAGACTCTCACTGGACACACTCACCTGTCCAGACTCTCACTGGACACACTGGACACACTCACCTGTCCAGACTCTCACTGGACACACTGTAGAGACTCACCTGTCCAGACTCTTACTGGACACACTGGACACACTCGCCTGTCCAGACTTTTACTGGACACACTGGACACACTCGCCTGTCCAGACTCTCACTGGACACACTGGACACACTCACCTGTCCAGACTCTCACTGGACACACTGTAGAGACTCACCTGTCCAGACTCTCACTGGACACACTGTACACACTCACCTGTCCAGACTCTTACTGTACACACTGTAGAGACACACTCATCTGTCCAGACTCTCACTGGACACACTGTACACACTCACCTGTCCACACTCTCACTGGACACACTGTACACACTCACCTGTCCACACTCTCACTGGACACACTGTAGAGACTGCCCAAGGCCCCTAGTCTCGATACGACTGGGCTGGGCTGTGTGGTTAGAGCTGTCTCAGAGATGGGCTGTCTGGCGTCTTCACAGGTCACACCGGTCAGGCCGAACCCGGACTGGCAGCGGGAGAGGTCCCGGCCCAAGTCCCGGTGCTTTTCCGTAAGTCTGACCCGGTCGCCTTCCGCGAGACTGGACCGGCCGCCCTGTGGTGGGCCCGGTGCCCCACATCTACCCTACAGCTCCCCACACTGACCCCTAAACTCCCGATACCCCACAGCTCCCCACACTGACCCCTAAACTCCCGATACCCTACAGCTCCCCACACTGACCCCTAAACTCCCGATACCCTACAGCTCCCCACACTGACCCCTAAACTCCCGATACCCTACAGCTCCCCACACTGACCCCTAAACTCCCGATACCCTACAGCTCCCCACTCTGACCCCTAAACTCCCGATACCCTACAGCTCCCCACACTGACCCCTAAACTCCCGATACCCTACAGCTCCCCACACTGACCCCTAAACTCCCGATACCCTACAGCTCCCCACTCTGACCCCTAAACTCCCGATACCCTACAGCTCCCCACACTGACCCCTAAACTCCCGATACCCTACAGCTCCCCACACTGACCCCTAAACTCCCGATACCCTACAGCTCCACACTCTGACCCCCACAGTCCTGATGGCCGAGAGGTCTCTGCTTGCTGTAGTGATTGAGTGAGCTCTGTGGACCTGACCTCTGTCTTGTGTCCTCGTTTCCAGCGTCTCCTAGTGGTCCGGCATTTCAGCAGGCCTGAAGGTGAGATCTGGGGAGGAGACAGAGCACCCCCTAACACCCCTGAGCTGGGTTACAGGGTAAGACAGCTTCTTACTGTTGGACACACCTGTCCACACTCTTACTGGACACACTGGACACACTCGCCTGTCCAGACTCTTAATGGACACACTGTAGAGACACACCCACCTGTCCAGACTCTCACTGGACACACTGGACACACTCACCTGTCCAGACTCTCACTGGACACACTGTCCACACTCACCTGTCCAGACTCTCACTGGACACACTGTCCACACTCACCTGTCCACACTCTCACTGGACACACTGTCCACACTCACCTGTCCACACTCTCACTGTCCACACTCACCTGTCCAGGCGTAGTCTCATCCCCCCTGCGTTGTGTCTCCCCCTCTCCCCGCTGGACAGAATCCCGAGGTGTCTTCGTGTCTCCCCGAGCTCGTCCAGAAGCTGGAGAGGGCGGCCGAGCTGCATCTGGAGCTCCCAGAGTCGCCCGGCTCGTCCCGCTCGGGCTCGCCCGGCTCGTTCCGCTCGGTGTCCCCCCCCTCCTCGCCCGAGAGCCCCCTCCGCTCCCCGCCCCCGCCCCCCCCCTCCGGCCCCCTCCGGCCCCTGACCGCCCCGCCCCGCCGCCCCCCCTTCCTCGCCGCCATGCCCCTCGAGCCCCCCCTGCTGCCCGGGGCGGTGCCCCTGCCCCTGCCCCCACCCGTCCTGCCCCCCATCGCCCGCCCGGCCCCGCCAGGCCCCGCCTGGGGCTCCCCGGTGCGGAGGGCAAGGAGAGAGGCGGAGATGTCTGACGAGGCAAGTGGGGGAGAGTCTGTCCGTCTGTCCTTCTGTCCGTCTGTCTGTCCGTCCATCTGTCTGTCTGTCTGTCTGTCTGTCCGTCTGTCCATCTGTCCATCTGTCCGTCTGTCTGTCCGTCTGTCTGTCTGTCTGTCCATCTGTCTGTCTGTCCGTCTGTCCGTCTGTCTGTCTGTCCGTCTGTCTGTCTGTCTGTCCATCCGTCTGTCTGTCTGTCTGTCTGTCCTTCTGTCCATCTGTCCTGCTGTCCTTTTCTCTGTCCATCTTTCCTTCTGTCCATCTGTCCCTTTCACTGTCCTTCTGTCTTTCTGTTCTTTTCTCTGTCCATCTGTCCTTCTGACTTTCTGTTCTTTTCTCTGTCCATCTGTCCGTCTGTCTTTCTGTCTGTCTGTCCTTCTATCCTTCTATCTTTCTATCCATCTGTCCTTCTGTCCTTTTCTCTGTCCATCTTTCCTTCTGTCCATCTGTCCCTTTCACTGTCCTTCTGTCTTTCTGTTCTTTTCTCTTTCCATCTGTCCTTCTGACTTTCTGTTCTTTTCTCTGTCCATCTGTCCTTCTGTCTTTCTGTCCGTCTGTCCGTCTATCCTTCTATCTTTCTATCCATCTGTCCTTCTGTCCTTTTCTCTGTCCATCTTTCCTTCTGTCCATCTGTCCCTTTCACTGTCCTTCTGTCTTTCTGTTCTTTTCTCTTTCCATCTGTCCTTCTGACTTTCTGTTCTTTTCTCTGTCCATCTGTCTGTCCGTCCATCTGTCTGTCTGTCCATCTGTCCCTCTGTCCTTCTGTCCTTTTCTCTGTCCATCTTTCCTTCTGTCCATCTGTCCCTTTCACTGTCCTTCTGTCTTTCTGTTCTTTTCTCTGTCCATCTGTCCTTCTGACTTTCTGTTCTTTTCTCTGTCCATCTGTCCTTCAGTCCATCTGTCTTTCTGTCCTTTTCTCTCTTTCTGTCCATCAGTCCATCTGTCCTTTTCTCTGTCTTTTTGTCCGTCTGTACTTCTCTCTTTCTGTCTTTCTGTCCTTCTGTCTGAGTCTCTGTGTTTGTCCCTCTCTCCCTGTCTCTCTCCCTGTGTCTCTCCGTGTGTCTCCCTGCTCTCTGTCTGTCCTGCGTTGTCCCAGCTGGGCCTGTCTCCCTGTGTCTCTCCGTGTGTCTCCCTGCTCTCTGTCTGTCCTGCGTTGTCCCAGCTGGGCCTGTCTCCCTGTGTCTCTCCGTGTGTCTCCCTGCTCTCTATCTGTCCTGCGTTGTACCAGCTGGGTCTCTCTCCCTGTGTCTCTTCGTGTGTCTCCCTGGCTGTCTCTCTGTCTGTCCTGCGTTGTCCCAGCTGGGCCTGTCTCCACGGCTCTCTGCCTTCAGCTCTGTTCGCCGATGTCCCGCCAGCCCGTCTCTCTCTCAGCCTGTCTCTTGACTTGCAGGAGGAAGAGGAGGTGGAGACAGCTCCTCCGACAGGAGAGAGGAAGGAGGTCAGTGCTGGTCCCACCCTGCCCCCTGTCCTGTCTGTGGTGGAGTTTCGCCGTCTTGTCTGTCCCTGGGTCTCAGTGTCTCTCTCTCTTTCAGCCCTGTCTGTCAGTGTCTCTCTCTCGGCCTGCTTTCTGTCTGTCCCTGCCTCTCTGTCTCTCTCTCTTTCAGCCCTGTCTGTCAGTGTCTCTCTCGGCCTGCTGTCTGCCTGTCCCTGCCTCTCTGTCTCTCTCTCTTTCAGCCCTGTCTGTCAGTCTGTCTGTCCCTCGATCTCAGTGTCTCTCTCTCGGCCTGCTGTCTGTCTGTCCCTGCCTCTCTGTCTCTCTCTCTTTCAGCCCTGTCTGTCAGTGTCTCTCTCCTCCTCCTCTCCGTCCTCAGTGTGTCTCTTTCATCCTCCTCTCTGTCCTATGGTGTCCAGTGGGTCGGTATTAGTGGGCTACACCCAGGCTCACTCCCTGCGAGTGTGATCTCAGCAGAGTCTCTGTACTCTTGGGACACTTGACTCACCTGTCTCTGTCTTTCTCTCCCTGTGCTGTCCCTCTCCTGCCCCCTCTCTCCCTCCTCGGACTCCAGCTGGAGGAGGTCCAATCACCACCTCCTGTGAGACAGAAGAAAAAGAAGGTGGGTGATGCTCTGATCCTCTCTTTACTCCTGTCCAGTGTCCAGTGTCTGCATGAACCCTTCTCTCTCTCTCAGTGCAGTGTTCATGTCCTGGAGTGTCCAGTCGGTGTGTCTGTATGAACCCCTCTCTCTCTCAGTGCAGTGTTCATGTCCTGGAGTGTCCAGTCAGTGTGTCTGTATGAACCCCTCTCTCTCTCAGTGCAGTGTTCATGTCCTGGAGTGTCCAGTCAGTGTGTCTGTATGAACCCCTCTCTCTCTCAGTGCAGTGTTCATGTCCTGGAGTGTCCAGTCAGTGTGTCTGTATGAACCCCTCTCTCTCTCTCAGTGCAGTGTTCATGTACTGGAGTGTCCAGTCAGTGTGTCTGTATGAACCCCTCTCTCTCTCTCAGTGCAGTGTTCATGTCCTGGAGTGTCCAGTCAGTGTGTGTGTATGAACCCCTCTTTCTCTCAGTGCAGTGTTCATGTCCTGGAGTGTCCAGTCAGTGTGTCTGTGTGAACCCCTCTCTCTCTCTCTCTCTCAGTGCAGTGTTCATGTACTGGAGTGTCCAGTCAGTGTGTGTGTATGAACCCCTCTCTCTCTCAGTGCAGTGTTCATGTACTGGAGTGTCCAGTCAGTGTGTCTGTATGAACCCCTCTCTCTCTCAGTGCAGTGTTCATGTACTGGAGTGTCCAGTCAGTCAGTGTGTCTGTGTGAACCCCTCTCTCTCAGTGCAGTGTTCATGTACTGGAGTGTCCAGTCAGTGTGTCTGTATGAACCCCTCTCTCTCTCAGTGCAGTGTTCATGTACTGGAGTGTCCAGTCAGTGTGTCTGTATGAACCCCTCTCTCTCTCTCTCAGTGCAGTGTTCATGTCCTGGAGTGTCCAGTCAGTGTGTCTGTATGAACCCCTCTCTCTCTCTCAGTGCAGTGTTCATGTACTGGAGTGTCCAGTCAGTGTGTCTGTATGAACCCCTCTCTCTCTCAGTGCAGTGTTCATGTACTGGAGTGTCCAGTCAGTGTGTCTGTGTGAACCCCTCTCTCTCTCTCTGTGCAGTGTTCATGTCCTGGAGTGTCCAGTCAGTGTGTCTGTATGAACCCCTCTCTCTCTCAGTGCAGTGTTCATGTACTGGAGTGTCCAGTCCGACTCTTAACGTGACTCTCCTGTCTCTGCTTCAGAAGCGCTGGTGCGCCCTTCTTAACTCCCTGAGCTGCGTGTCGGTGGAGACAGAAGACCAGGACGAGCCGATGGAGGTGGCGACCGTAGCTCAGGAGAGGAAGAGCGAGGGAGAGGAGGAGCTGGCTGCCGGGAAGGACAAGAGGAGGAAGAGGAGGTGCAGGTGAGCAGACAGGGGGGCGCCGCCTGGTCGTGTCTGTGATTCAAGGAGGAGTCTCCTCTTGCTGTTTGATGTCATGGTGACGTCTGTGTCTGTGTCCCTCACACCTGCAATAACAATATTCTTTCCAGGTTCCTTTCCTGGTTCTGTGCCGGCTAAGATCTGGACTGGACTGGACTGGACTGGACTGGACTGGAGCTGAGGGACACCAGACGGGACTGGACAGGAGCCTAGGGACACCAGACTGGACTGGACCGGAGCTGAGAGACACCAGACTGGACTGGACTGGAGCTGAGGGACCCCAGACTGTGCTGGACCGAAGCTGAGGGACCCCAGTCTGGACTGAAGCTGAGGGACACCAGACTGTGCTGGACCGAAGCTGAGGGACCCCAGTCTGTGCTGGACCGAAGCTGAGGGACCCCAGACTGTGCTGGACCGAAGCTGAGGGACCCCAGTCTGGACCGAAGCTGAGGGACACCAGACTGTGCTGGACCGAAGCTGAGGGACCCCAGTCTGTGCTGGACCGAAGCTGAGGGACCCCAGACTGGACTGGACTGGAGCTGAGGGACACCAGACTGGACTGGACTGGAGCTAAGGGGCCCCAGACTGGACTGGACTGGAGCTGAGGGGCCCCAGACTGGACTGGACTGGAGCTGAGGGACCCCAGACTGTGCTGGACCGAAGCTGAGGGACCCCAGTCTGTGCTGGACTGAAGCTGAGGGACCCCAGACTGTGCTGGACCGAAGCTGAGGGACCCCAGACTGTGCTGGACCGAAGCTGAGGGACCCCAGTCTGTGCTGGACCGAAGCTGAGGGACCCCAGTCTGTGCTGGGCCGAAGCTGAGGGACCCCAGACTGTGCTGGACTGAAGCTGAGGGACCCCAGACTGGACTGGACTGAAGCTGAGGGACCCCAGTCTGTGCTGGGCCGAAGCTGAGGGACACCAGACTGTGCTGGACCGAAGCTGAGGGACCCCAGACTGGACTGGACCGAAGCTGAGGGACCCCAGTCTGGACTGCACTGGAGCTGAGGGACACCAGACTGGACTGGAGCTGAGGGGCCCCAGACTGGACTGGACTGGAGCTGAGGGACACCAGACTGGACTGGACTTTTGTAAAGCATCAATAAAATGTTTTTAAAAAAAATCTGTTTAGCTTTTGGTTTTTTCCCTCCCCCCCCCCCCAAGGTTGCTGCTGGGAGAGGTGTGAGTGGGGCCAGCAGGGGGCGCTCTCACCCTGCGGTCTGTGGGGGTCCTGATGCCCCAGTATAGTGACGGGGGACACTGGACTGTAAACAGGCGCTGTCCTTCGGATGAGACGTCAAACCGAGGTCCTGACTCTCTGTGCTCATTAACAATCCCGGGGTGTCTCTGGAGGAGAGTAGGGGTGTTACCACAGTGTCCTGGCCTGATTCCCCCCCTGGTCTTGACCCATCATGGCCTCCTTATCACCCCCCTCTCTGAACTGGCTCCATCCCTCTGCTCTCCTCCCCACTGAGAGCTGCTGTGTGCTGAGCGGACTGGAGCATCATCCAGGTGGGGGCTGCACACTGGGGGGGCTGGAGGGGATCCCCCTGACCTGGGAAGAGCTCTGAGGGGAGGGTCCAGACTTATTAATTATTATTATTATTCGTGCTGCACTGGGCTCCTGTCCTGGCAGTGAGAGGGGGACTCTGTGATCAGGACAGATACTTATGACTGTATAATAATACACGATAGAAATGGAAAACAGGGTAGCGCTGTAGTCTCTTCGAAACGTTTTGAACTGCCAGAAGAAGTTTTCACAACCCGGACTCGTGAAGGTACAGGTCTTCTCCCATCGTCCGGAGCAAGGTGAGAGGCCACCCCCTCGGGGCGCAGTATCCCCGATGCACCCCCCACCCCCCACCCCCCACCACCCAAAACGACACACACTTCTGTGACGATTGGGAGACCATGGTTCGACCAGCCCCTGCGGTGGAGGAAACGACCCGCTGGAGGTTCACGCAGACTCCACACAGAAGGGTCACCTCGGCATTTATTCCAACAGCAAAACAACACCAGAGAGAAATGGTCTCCGAAAGAGAAGCGTACACCGGGAAAACCGGGACACCGGGACTGGTGTCCTATCCAGGTTGTGTGTGTGTGTCCTGTGAGGGACTGGTGTCCTGTCCAGGGTGTGTGAGTGTGTGTGTGTGTGTCCTGTGAGTGACTGGTGTCCTGTCCAGGGTGTGTGAGTGTGTGTGTGTCCTGTGATGGACTGGTGTCCTGTCCAGGGTGTGTGAGTGAGTGTCTGTGTGTCCTGTGATGGACAGATGGTACCCAGCCTGGACACCCATGAGACACTGGCTTCCTCAGAAGACTCTCACGGAGGGCACACTGTCCCTAACCCGGGTCCAGAAGAAACTACAGTGATCTAAAATTCCTGCGCCTCGGAAGGGTTTATGACGTCTATGTCCGGCGCCCGCGCCCGCGGACCGGCGGTTCGGCGTCGCGCTCCGCAGCTCGAGCTTCGGTGCGAGACAGGGCGGGAGGGAGTCGATGTGGCCTCGGCGCCATCTTTGCTGGTGAGTCAATTGTGACCGTTGCGGTACAATAAACCATCAATAAACCTTTTCCCACCCCGACCAGTATTTCTGTCGCGGCCCACGTCCCTTACAATTGACAAACTATAAAAAAACAGTAGGCCTTCGCAACATTACACGCCATTTTTTTTATTTTAAACGTCCGTTAGATACGCAGGTGGCTCGATACCTGTCTTAACCTCGCCGGCGTCTTTATACCGGCAAGTGAATTTTATTTGGGGTCCCTCAGAATTGTGACAGAAATGTCAGTGAGCCACAATAAAAAACGAAACTTTTTTTTAAAGGCGAGTAATGGATTTTAAGAGTAACCGTGTAGCGACTGACGTAAGGAAAAAAAAAGTTGTCTTTCCCTACGAAGACGTTTTGGTACAGGACTTTCTTTAAATATCAGTTGTGCATAGCGTTTTACAAAAAGTTGATGATGATCTTGGAGATAATTGCAAAGGAAAATTGAGATAACTACCAAAACATTACGTGTGAAACGACAGGACAGAACTTTGAACCCACAAAGAAACAAAGGTATGAAATATTGCCTCGTCATGGGGGGGTTGATAATTGTAATAAGTGTTCCTAATTTTCGTAAAGAAATGTATATTATGGGAGTCACACGTGAGATTTAGTGTATATACGTTTCATATTGTGCATATATACGGGGTTAAAAAGTGGAATGAGTATGATTATAAACTCGTGTGTCCTATAATCAGATCATTTTTGAACAAGCTTTGATTAGACAGGTGAAAAACAACATCATAATATATTCTCACGTCTGAATATCAGCTTCTCCCCTCTGGCCAACATTTCAGGGCTCCCAGGTGTAGATCCCAAATTGAAACAAATATTCATTTGTTACGCAGTTAAACAGTTAATAGAAGTGAGTGACCAAGTTAAATAAAGGTGGGTCAGTGTAAACTGTTTATTCTGGACCAGACTTCGTCATGTGTGATATGTCATGACTTCTTATATTAAGTTTTATCTTTATATTTAGTTCTACATGTGTAATAGATGCGATGTGTGTCCATAAAAAGGTTTCTCCAGGGGAAAATCAAGTTGGTTTTAAAACCGTGTTTCCTTTGTAGGGTACGTTTGCATTCCAAGTGTGGGGTTTTTGCCTTTTTATCATATTTTGGATGTGAATCCGTGGTATTTTTGCTGAGACAAGTTGCCTTTCTTATACGCGGAGGGATCTGCTCGTGAGATGTCCGCCCGGTCCATTTCTGAGCTCAGTATAAGGTGTAGAAAGCATGACTGTCATCATAACCCGCCTCTCACCCAGGTGTGGAATAATGTTGTGACTATTGCTTCAGCAATAACATGCTGATTGCATGTTTCTAGATGGGTATAAGATGGGAGATCTCAACTACTGAGGGGCTGAGCTATATAATTGCTAACACTTATATAGCGCTTTTCTGGACACCCCACTCAATGCGCTGCACAGGGAATGGGGTATCCCTCTACCGCCACCAATGTACAGCCCCCACCTGGATGATAATAATAATAATAATAATAATAAACTTTATTTTATATAGCGCCTTTAAAGGTGGCTTCTCAAAGCGCTTTACAGGATGACAATAACAATAAATAAGAAGACTACAACAATAAATAAGAAAATTTCACAAGACAGGACACAATTATAATTACAACAATACAACAATAACAATAGAGGAGACTGTGGAAGATGGTATTAAGAAGAGCAGAGTGGTGAAGAATGGAACCAGTTAAGTAAAGGCTTTTCTGAAAAGGAGGGTTTTGAGTCTGGATTTGAAGGAGTTTAGAGAAGGTGACTCTCTAATATCCTTGGGCAAAGAGTTCCAGAGCTTGGGGGCATAGCAGGAGAAGGCCCTGTCGCCCATACAATGTAGACGGGCTTGGGGGACAGTAAGGAGGGCAGAATTTGAAGAGCGGAGGTTGCGAGGTGGGGAGTAGGGCGATAAAAGTTCAGACAGGTATTGAGATGCCAAGCCATGTAAAGCCTTGTAGGTGAGCATGAGGATTTTAAAGTCTACGCGGAATTTGACCGGAAGCCAGTGCAAGGACTCCAGGATAGGAGTAATGTGAACACTTGCACTAGACCTGGTCAGGATTCTGGCTGCTGAATTTTGGACATACTGCAGCTTGTTCAGAGTAGATTTAGATACCCCAGGGAGCAGAGCATTGCAGTAGTCAATTCGAGAGAATACAAATATGTTGATCAGCTTTTCAGCCACAGTTAATGATAGCATAGGGCGTAGTCTTGCGATATTTCTAAGGTGGAAAAAAGATGTTTTGACAGTATGCTGTACATGTGGGTCGAATGTTAAGCCAGAATCGAATATAACCCCAAGGTTTTTCAATTTTGATTGGAGCTCAAGTACAGAGCCATCTACAGACAGGGTTACAGGACTGGCTTTACGAAGTTGATGGGGGGTACCAATAAGCATGACTTCAGTCTTGTCACAGTTAAGATGAAGGAAGTTTTGAGTCATCCAAATTTTTATGTCAGAGATGCAATTAGATAGAATAGAGACAGCCACATCAGTGTCGGGTTTGGTATGGATGTATATTTGAGTATCGTCAGCGTAAAAATGAAAGCTGAGGCCATGTGATCTTAAAAGCTGACCAAGTGGGAACATGTAAATGCTGAAGAGCAAGGGGCCCAGTATTGAGCCCTGAGGGACACAAGACTTGACAAGACCAATTTCAGACCTGTACCCATTGAGAGAGACAAAGTGACAGCGATCAGTGAGGTAAGACTTAAACCATTTGAGGGCAGTGTCAGAGACTCCAAACACAGTCTCGAGACGAGAAAGCAAGATGTTATGGTCAACAGTGTCAAAGGCAGCACTGAGATCAAGAAGGATGAGTATGGAAAGAGAACCAGAATCAGAAGCTATTAGGAGATCGTTGGTGACTTTGACTAAGAGGTGGAAGGCATGCAACTATGATGCGACGGCAGCCATAGTGCGCCAGAACGCTCCCCACACACCAGCTCTCAGTGGGGAGGAGAGCAGAGGGATGAAGCCAGTTCAGAGAGGGGGGTTATTAGGAGGCCATGATTGGTAAGGGCCAATGGGAAATTTGGCCAGGATGCCTGGGTTACACCCCTACTCTTTTCGAGAGACGCCCTGGGATTTTTAAAAACCACAGAGAGTCAGGACCTCGGTTTTACGTCTCATCCGAAGGACGGCGCCTGTTTAGAGTATAGTGTCCCCCGTCACTATACTGGGGTATCAGACCGCAGGGTGAGCGCCCCCCTGCTGTCCCACTAACACCTCTTCCACCTCTTATTAGCCAGTGAAAAATGGTAGCTTCCTCAGAGACACCGCAGGAAGACAGGAGTTTGTGATGAAAGTTCAAGAGGGATGGCCACACCCTAGTTCGGTCAGACTCGGGTGTCGATATTTTAGCAATCACTCCTGACTCCTCTCCTGAAACACTGTCAATACTGCACGTGATACCCCTCTCTCCCTCGCGTCCCTCTCCCACCCCGTCTCCACCTGTGTAGCTGCCCCCCCGGGTCACTCCTCCTCGCTGTGCAGGGGGGGTCCCAGCCACCTCGTCCTCTGGCCAGGAGCCCTCAGCCAAGCGGGTTCAGCCAGATCATCACTCCATGATCCTTTCAGTATGCTAAATTCCTGGTGTTGTTTTTTTTCTCCCCAGAAAACTGACTGTCCGCCCCACCTCTGCGCTAAGTGGACGATGAAGTCAGGTTCCAGTGTGCCTGGTGTTTACAGATAATACTTCAGACTGGTCGGCCTCACCTCGGGGTGTCTGGGCGTTTGATATTATACAGTTGCAATGCTGAGGCCTGTGACTGTGATGCTGTAAGGCTACAGGAGTCTCTCTGGAGATCCTGAGTGATTTCCGGCGTTCATGCGGAAACACAGCCCCACCCTCCCGCGGTGTCCAGTCCGCAGAATTTCCTGGAGACGTGGTCTTGCCGATGGGGGACCCCGCCAGCGAGAGACTATCTGAGGCACGATGTTCTGTACGGTTCAGTTAATTAGACGCGCACAGATGTTGAGCTCATCGTCCTTTTAATTGTGCCATCTATGCTAACTGTAGCCGAGATCGAACTATCAAGGTGACAGATCAATAATTTTAAATTAAATAGATGCATGATATTGCTAGCGCTGATGCAAGAGGCAAGTCAGAGGAACTGAACACAGAATGGATAGGAGTCGCAGTGAGTGAGAGAGGAATGAGCTAAATTATTTAAGAGAATTAAACCACTGAAGAACAGGAGACACAGTGAGAGAGAGGAGATCACAGGAAATACCTCAGTAACAAACATACTAACACACAGGACAGGAGACACAGTGAGAGAGAGAGGAGATCACAGAGAATCCCTCAGTAACAAACCCACAGGACAGGAGACACAGCGAGAGAGAGGAGATCGCAGGAAATTCCTCAGTTTTAAGTGCAGACAACCGGACAGGAGACAGAGTGAGGAAGAGTAAATGAAACACAGTAGGATTGATAGGAGACAGGTTATGAAGAGATGGGACACATCTCTTCATAAAGAGAATGGGAGACCTCCTGGGAAAAAACTAAGGTTGCTGCTGGAAGAGGTGTTAGTGGGGCCAGCAGGGGGCGCTCACCCTGTGGTCCACGTGGGTCCTAATGCCCCAGTATAGTGATGGGGACACTATACTGTAAAAAGGTGCCGTCCTTCGGATGAGACGTAAAACCGAGGTCCTGACTCTCTGTGGTCGTTAAAAATCCCAGGGCGTTTCTCGAAAAGAGTAGGGGTGTAACCCCGGCGTCCTGGCCAAATTTCCCATTGGCCTTAACCAATCATGGCCTCCTAATAATCCCCATCTATGAATTGGCTTCATTACTCTCTGCTCTCCTCCCCACTAATAGCTGATGTGTGGTGAGCGTTCTGGCGCACTATGGCTGCCGTCGCATCATCCAGGTGGATGCTGCACATTGGTGGTGGTGGAGGGGAGACCCCATTACCTGTAAAGCGCTTTGAGTGGAGTGTCCAGAAAAGCGCTATATAAGTGTAAGCAATTATTATTATTATTATCTCGCTGAACTCGCTGGCTGAGTTAATTGACGCTGCTGTTTCTTTGGCAGATGAAGTCGGGGTCCAGAGTTTCGCTGACGTGGCAGAACCGTCCCAGCTCGGTCTCCTCCCATTCCTGCAGGTCAGTGCCCCTTCAGTCAGACCCTGTGTTCGGGGAGACACACAGGGAAGTCGCACACTGTGAAAAAAGGCTCCAGAGACATCGCTGAACCACAGAATAGCTCCTGAGCATTTGTGCACCTTTTGGAATTCTTCACCTATAGTGAAAGGTGAAAATAAAACCAAGAATGGGTGACGCGTCTTTACACAGAGGCGGATGGGGAACAAGCTGCCCAGCCTTGTTGTTGATGCCGATACCCTGGCTTCTCTCCAGATACAGGTGGATTAAATCATGGGTCCAATTAATCACTAACTACCAGACAGGCTTGAAAAACCGAATGGCGTTCTCTCGTTTTTAACCTTTCTTCAATTCTTAGAAAACCTGCACGCAGAAAAAAAATAATTTGCATTTTTTTACTACTTCCAACGGTCAGGTCTGTGGGTATTTAAATCTGACTAGAATGTGTATTGTTCAAAATCTCTTGTTCACTATCAGTGTTGTTGTTTTCAGTGTCATTCTCATTACTCCTGTGGGTTTTATACTGTGGTAAAGAGTTAAAAAAGTCCTCACTTTGTGCTGCTCTCGGTTTGTTGACGGTGGCGTACTCCACATCACTGTTGGGTAGTGTGATGTCTGTAGAGAACAGGTTACGGGTCAATACTTATGTTAACTTATACTATACAGGATAAGACTTACATTAACACCATACTGAACAACAGGGCTCACTGTTCACACGCGTATTGACACTGTTCAGACGACATGATTCACTGTTCACGCTTGTATTCACGCTGTACACAACAGCAGGACTCACTATTATTACAAATGTTCACACTTGTGTTAAAACTGGACAGAGCAGCAAGAAGTTATCATGATGTTTTATTTCTGCTAGTTTAATAGATAGAAGTAAAAGATCCTCACTTTGTGCGGCTCGGGGTTTGTTGACTGTGGAGTATTCAACAGCAGTATCTGTCTGTGTTAATTCTGCAAAGAATAAAACACGTGTTCTCACCCGTTAACACTGTGCAGAGCAAGAGGGAATTCAATGAGTTAACACTGTACAGAACCGGACTCACTGTTCACACTTGTATTGACACTGTACTGAACAACAGGACTCACTGTCCACACTCATATTGACACTGTACTGAACAACAGGACTCGCTGTTCACACTCGTATTGACACTGTACAGAACCGGACTCACTGTTCACACTCGTATTGACACTGTACTGAACAACAGGACTCACTGTTCACACTCATATTGACACTGTACTGAACAACAGGACTCGCTGTTCACACTCGTATTGACACTATACTGAACAACAGGACTCACCGTTCACACTTCTATTAATACTTTTTTGATCAACAGGACTCAGTGTTCACACTCATGTCGACACTTATCACACTCGTATTGATACTGTACTGAACAACAGGACTCATTGTTCACACTCGTATTGACACTATACTGAACAACAGGACTCACTGTTCACACTTATATTGATACTTTTTTTATCAACGGGACTCACTGTTCACACTCGTTTCGACACTGTTCACACTCGTATTGACACTGTACTGAACAACAGGACTCGCTGTTCACACTCGTATTGACACTATACTGAACAACATGACTCACCGTTCACACTTATATTGATACTTTTTTGATCAACGGGACTCACTGTTCACACTCGTATTGACACTGTACTGACCAACAGGACTCACTGTTCACACTCGTATTGACACTGTACTGAACAACAGGACTCGTGTTGACACCGTTCACACTCGAATCGACGCTGCTCACACTCGTGTCGACACTTGACACTCGTATCCAGTAAGCCTTTGCTACCATTATCAAACACAGAAATCGTTATAATTTAATTTTAAAAACATGGCTAAGCATGGGTTTAAAGTATATTCAACAGTGCAGGTGCATTCAAAGAAATAGAGTTTCCCAAGCACTCGGAAAGAATTACCATTTCCAAAGATGTCTAGTCTCAAGCATTAACATCCAAAGTACCTGTCTTAGCTGGGGCAGGAAGTTTGCCAAGCCACCTGAAAGAATTACCATTTCAAAAGATGTCTGTTGTAAGCCAGGTTCAATCATTACCATCCAAAGTATCGGTCTTCCCTTGGGGCAAGAGGGTTTCCTGTGTGTCTAGGATGTGTACTTCCCTTAAATAAAGGATGAATATGGGTGCCATAGGTATTAAATCTCTCAAAGCTCAGAGTTAAACTAAAACCCTTGGTGAGTGTGTTATAACATGGATGGGTATTTATAGTCCAGTGCCTCCTATTTTTACAGGATCTAATCGTTAGGTAAACAGATTTTCTCACAAGACGTTATTCTCCCCAGTCTCGATTCTAAACCTACAGTCGTTTCAGCATGTCTGGTTTCGAGACATTCGAATAAAACCAAATTGTTTCCACTATTGCAACTAATTGTATAAATTACAATTTATAATAATTTATAATAATACAAAAACTTTTTAACTACTTTTACGTCCACTGTACTGTACTTATACGTTTCAGACGCTCTTATATTTTCCAATCTCCTTAAGTTGATTTTCGTCAAGTCTCTTTAGTTACGTCTCTAGCCAGTCCCGCTGGCTAAACACACTCACACCGTTATTTAGTAGACCAAAACTCACAGTTACACACATACATGCCGGCACACAAATTCATAAAACACACATACACATCGAGAATATATTATTTCTCTTCGTAATACAATGTGCTGTATTCTTGTTTTACTTCTACATGAATCATTTTAATTCCTGAAGCACACTCCAGGTTCGCTGCATTTCTAATTTCGGGTGCGGTACTTTAGCCCACCGGTCAATATCTTACGGTTTTGGATTTGATCGTATGGGGGAAATCAGGGAAGGTAGGTGCGATTGCAGACCCCCTCGACGGGGTGCGAGACAGTGTTAGAGTGGCGCTGTCATCAACGGCGCCAGCCCCTGCTACATCAAGTTCTTTCCCACTTCGAGTGAGAGTACAGATCTGCGGGCGCCCTCCCTCTAACAGGGAAGACCCTGATACGTCTTTATCACATTCATACCAAGTGTTATCCCAATCAGACCCCCCTTCTCCATATGGCCACTGAGGGAATTGATCCCAATTATTTTCGTTTCCTGCCTGTTTGTTCCCCTGTGGGAGAGCAGGACATAACTTAGTCGCCGGCTGCAGCACATTAACCAGTGCAGCGTGACCAGGAGTTAATTCCTTCTTTAGTTTCTCATTCTCCTGTACTGCCTCTTCTAGCTTTTTTTTCTATACTCTTTCGTAGTGAGTAAAGTATCTTTTCTTCCGGGTTTTTGTTTTCCCCGTAAACACACTTTTAAATCACATCCCATTTTCTTTTTTTTTTCGTCATGTATCTGCCACTACTGGTGCCGGCCGTGCACCAGGGTGGGAGCTACATGCTTGTGCTTTTGCCAATCAATACTCATATGCTTTCTTTACAGGCGTCTTCGCCCCAAATTCCCTCTGACAAACTCAGCTTTTTCCATATTTTTCTCCTTCTTTTCCGTCAACTTACACTTTTCCGATATTTAAACGGACCCTTCCACCACTTTCTCAAACCATCAGTTAGCACACATGTTCGGTCTCTTTAAGATTTACTTTTGTCGTGTGTGAGGTAACAGCTCATTCAGTAGGGGGATGTTTTCACTTGGAAAAACCTGTGCATTACTGCACTCATTCAGCTAAGGGCGTCTGTTACCTCCAGATCTAAATGCCTCTCTGAGACTTTAGAGAGGACTTACACCGCACTGTTCACAGGTAAGAAACGAGACCTCGAAAACCCCCTTTCTTGATCAGTAATTCACCATCCCCAGAACGCCAGCATCGTTGCTTTTGCCCCGGGGTGGACTTACGCACTGAGCTCAATCAGGGCGATTCTCGGGTCTCAACGTCCTTTAAATCCTGCTACTTAATGCTTTGCTCTTTTATTATGAGGTGTGTTTATGTTAGTGTCGTGCGTGTGTATATGTATTTCACAAACAAGGAAAACACCAAAAACATACATACATATATCTCTTCTACTCCTGTTTCCTTTAAAACAAAAAAAAACACGCAACGCCAGAAACCACGCCACTCCAATCTGTGCACGATCAAGGTGTAGCTAATCTCAGGACCCCAGACGTAATTAAAGCCCACACCAATCCTGGATTATACGTGCATTTAATGCACCACTCA
The DNA here is from genome assembly GCF_059453375.1 of Lepisosteus platostomus. Taxonomy (NCBI): domain Eukaryota; kingdom Metazoa; phylum Chordata; class Actinopteri; order Semionotiformes; family Lepisosteidae; genus Lepisosteus; species Lepisosteus platostomus. Next base: position 19,482,430 of record NC_142615.1, on the reverse strand, counting down.
GCTCCAGAACCCCGGGCGCAATTAAGGCCCACACCGATCCAGAGCCACAGAACTCCGGGTGCAATTAAGACCCACACCAGTCCTGAACTACGTGCATTTAATGCACCACTTGCTCTAGAACCCCGGGCGCAATTAAGGCCCACACCGATTCTGAGCCTCAGAACTCCGGGCGCAATTAAGACCCAAACCAGTTCTGACCTTCAGAACTCCGGGCGCAATTAAGGCCCACACCAGTCCTGAACTTCACGGTAAGGGTCCAAAACCCGTTCAAAACTCCACGCGCAATTAAGGCATACACCAGCTTCAAACGGCTGTACACAATACCGCGGAACCCCTGCCAGACCAAATTCTGGGCTTACAGCAAACAACCCATTACATACACCTGTGCCTTCCCCGGGCCAGAGGAATTCAGAAACTCACGTTTACTCCGTCATCTCGGGCGATTCTCGCAGGGAGCAGAGATTTCCCAATCGGTCAGAGAGAGTCGGGACTTTTAAATAAAAGAGGAGTCCTTACCTCTTAGTTATGTGCACGCTGACCCTCTCTCCTGCCGATGGGAAGTTCTGCGCCTTCTGACGCATCCGCCGACTACGCCAAATTTGTTGTAACAGAAGAAATAAGGTTCTTGATCCCGAGATGAAGTAAAACAGATGAGTTTATTGCATGCAAGGAACAATAAAGCCGAAGTATTGTTTCCCGTAAGAAACAACAAAACCGAAGTATTGTTCCCCGTACTGTTACAAACTTTTGGGTTATATACAGTTTTCTTCTCCGTTTCTGACGTCACTCGGTCTGATGGTAAAGAGGGGGGTTCATGGTATTTGGCCAGTTTACGATGTTCTGGGCAAATGGTCAGTTTAACATTACACCCAGGGGGGTTCCTAGCTGGCATCTGCAATCCTTATCAGTTAACCCCCTTTCCTGCCATAAACCCCAGCTTGTGACTTGGAAGTCTAAACCCCCTACAGAAAAGATTAAATTCAAACCCCCGTCTTCACATCTTTCTTCATCTGTAATGACATTCAGAAATACTTCAGTCATGTATTTTGGATACATACTAGCTGAACACAAGTTTAAAATTGTGTATTGAATATTGTTCCATTTCTGTTTAACCTAATTCAGATGTCTGTGAATAGAACATGCTTTATTTTGTAGCTTAGACAGATCGCTGTGACTGAATGTATACTGTTTTCCTCTGTAACATGTTTAATGTGTTTTTTAATAAGATATAAATGTGGGAGGTGGGAATGTAAACCAAGATACCCAGCCATGTTGTTAAAGTGGATTCATTGGCTATTTTCAGGAAACAGCTGGATGGAATCCTCAGATTATCTGTTTTTGATTATTGTTTGATGTTGTTAAATAAAGAACTATCTTTGAAATTAATAACAAAAGTATATGTGCTTTTTGCTGAATAGTTAATTCACTCGTACAACATTAAATACAGTGCTCAAGCTGATTTTGACATTTCATCAAATACAACTAGAATGGGGTTTTGTTTATTATTTTAATTATAATTTTGCCATAGAGACATATTTTAAAAAAGGCATCTTCCTCTCTTACTGTCTCTTATTGTAAAAAAAAACAATTTCTCCTATATAATAACTTCCATTTTGTCTCAATCTTATTCTAGTGTATTTCAAATCACCTTTTATAGATTTATAGAAATGTACTCATTTTTCATCAACAGAGGATACCCCAGCAGTGTGATTGACAGGGCCCTTGCCCGAGCCAAAAACACCCCCCGGACCATCAACCCGATCAGGAACTCCCGCCATAACAACCGCATTCCTTTGGTGCTTCCTTACCACCCTAACACACTTCCTATCCCCAGGACCATTAACCAGAACTTTTCCATCCTACAGGATGATCCCTCCATTGGGGCCCTCTTTTCTGATCGCCCTATCATCTCATATCGCCGACCACCTAATCTGCGTAACCTCCTTGTTCACAGCTCCCTTGACCGCCCTCAGCAACCATCCACACCAGGCACTTTCCCTTGCAACAGAGCTCGCTGTATCACCTGCAAGTACACAGCCACCACCACACTCATTCAAGGCCCCTCAGGACAATTCCGGATCACCCAGACAGCATCTTTTACCTCCAGCAACCTTATTTACTGTATCTCTTGCAGTAAATGCCCAGCCATCTACATTGGAGAAACAGGAAGGAGACTTGGAGACCGCTTCAGAGAACACGTCAGGGCTGTGAAGATTATGGATCTCTCCAAGCCCATTGTTTCTCATTTCACCTCTGACGGCCACGACCACACTAATCTCTCCGTCTGTGTTCTCAAAGACGGTTTTCCGAACTCATACATCAGAAAGACCACTGAAACTAAAATTATTCTGCAGTTAGGATCACACATTCTCCCTTCCCTTAACGACAGATTACTGTTCTTTTAAATTTTCTCCATTCATTGGAAGTTTCATTTCACACCTCTCTGCACCCATTCTGACTTCACACCTCTTGATTGGCCTCTCTTTCTGTCCCCTGCTCCCGCCTCTCACTCCTCATCCCTCCCAGCCTTTGTTCTCCTGCTACTGTACCTTTGCCTACTGCCCTGTCTCTCTCACGCCTGAAGAAGGCTCCACGGCCGAAACGCTGTGTTCTATTTCTTCTTTTTTTCAGCATGGAATAAACCTATTACTTGTTCCTTGTCTGTTTAAGGTTCTGTAGCATTCCAGTTTATGTTGTGTTTGTGTGTGTCCCAGTGTGTGAGATATTGCTGTTTGATCTGTGCTGTGATGTGGTTGAGTCTGGGTTGTGGTGCTCTACCTCTCCCTCTCTGTGGGGCCAGCAGGGGGTGCTCACCCTTTGGTCTGTGTGGGTCCTAATGCACCAGTATAGTGACGGGGGACACAATCTGGCCCACCAGCGACGAGCAGGTTACCAGATCTAGACAACAGGGGCAACTCTTAGTCGTATGAGCTTAGTCACACATCGCAGCGATTAAAAAAACAAAATAAACGTATTATGTCTGTTACTAACGACTTTTTTTTCCTACATTGAAAGTCTCTTTCCCGGGTGATTTTCTAGCGTGACTGGGGCTCTTCATTTCTCCTCGGTGTCTCATCGCGGGCGGATTTGAAACAGACCACAGAACCTGCCACTGCAGTGCTCTTGGTTAGGGGCTCTCATCCTGCATCACCTATCTTCCACAGGAAATTCAAGAAGGAGAAAATCCAAAACACAACACAGGCGTCGGCATGCATGGGCTACAAAAGGAACAAGTAAAATGTTTCTTCCGGGCTGAAAAGAGAAGGAAGGAAAACACACCGTTGCGGCGCTACGACACGAAGACGCCGAGCCAGTTGAGCACAGCAAACCCAAACTGTTCTCACAAGTTGCTTGTACTTCAGGCGAAATAAAAGCTGCTGAGCTAAATCAGGAAAGAGGTAACTATTAGGACTGCTCACTGTTCCTCAGGCTGGGACAGGAGATCACACACTGTGTTATTATTACTGAGAGACAGGCTCACTTTCTGTTCCCCAGACTGGAACAGGAGATCACACACTGTATTATTATTATTGAGAGACAGGCTCACTGTGTCTTCGTTTGGGCTCGGACAGTAGATCACACACTGTATTATTATTACTGAGAGAGAGGCTCACTGTCTGTTCCTCAGGCTGGGATAGGAGATTACACACTGTATTATTATTATTGAGAGTCTGGCTCACTGTTCCCGAGGCTGGGACAGGAAATCCCACACTGTATCATTATTATTTAGAGACAGACTCACTGTCTTTTCCTCAGTCTGGGACAGGAGGTCACACACTGTATTATACTTATTGAGAGACAGACTCACTGTCTTTTTCTCAGTCTGGGACAGGTGGTCACACACTATATTATTGAGAGACAGGCTCACTGTCTGTACCTCAGGCTGGGACAGTAGATCACACTGTATCATTATTATTAATATTATTGAGAGTCTGGCTCACTGTTCCCCAGGCTGGGACAGGAGATCCCACACTGTATTATTATTATTGAGAGTCTGGCTCACTGTTCCCGAGGCTGGGACAGGAGATCCCACACTGTATCATTATTATTTAGAGACAGACTCACTGTCTTTTCCTCAGTCTGGGACAGGAGGTCACACACTGTATTATACTTATTGAGAGACAGACTCACTGTCTTTTTCTCAGTCTGGGACAGGTGGTCACACACTATATTATTATTGAGAGACAGGCTCACTGTCTGTACCTCAGGCTGGGACAGTAGATCACACTGTATTACTATTATTAATATTATTGAGAGCCTGGCTCACTGTTCCTCAGGCTGGGACAGGAGATCCCACACTGTATTATTATTATTGAGAGACAGGCTTACTCTCTGTTCCTCAAGCTGAGACAGGACATCACATACTGTATTATTATTATTTAGAGACAGGCTCACTGTCTGTTCCTCAGAGTTGGACAGGAGATCCCACACTCAATTATTCTTATAGAGAGACAGGCTCACTGTATGTTTCCCAGGCTGGGTCAGGAGCTCACACAGTATTCTTATTATTGAGAGACAGTCTCACTGCCTGTTCCCCAGGCTGGGACAGGAGATAACACTGTATTATTATTATTGAGAGACAAACTCACTGTCTGTTCCTCAGGCTGGGACAGTAGATCACACTGTATTATTATTATTGAGAGTCTGGCTCACTGTTCCCCAGGCTGGGACAGGAGATCCCACACTGTATTATTATTATTTAGAGACAGACTCACTGTCTTTTCCTCAGTCTGGGACAGGTGGTCACACACTGTATTATTATTGAGACAGGCTCACTGTCTGTTCCTCAGGCTGGGACAGTAGATCACATTGTATTATTATTATTAATATTATTGAGAGTCTGGCACACTGTTCCCCAGGCTGGGACAGGAGATCCCACACTGTATTATTATTATTTTGAGACAGGCTCACTGTTTGTTCCTCAGGCTGGGACAGGAGATCACACACTGTATTATTATTATTGAGAGAGAGGCTCACTGTCTGTTCCTCAGACTGGGACAGGAGATCAGACACTGTATTATTATTGAGAGACGAGCTCACTGTATGTTCCACAGGCTGGGACAGGAAATCACACTGTATTATTATTATTGAGAGACAGACTCACTGTCTTTTCCTCAGTCTAGGACAGTTGGTCACATACTGTATTATTATTATTGAGAGACAGGCTCACTGTTCCTCATGCTGGGACAGTAGATCACACTGTATTATTATTATTATTATTATTATTATTATTATTATTATTATTATTATTATTACTCAGAGTCTGGCTCTCTGTTCCACAGGCTGAGACAGGACATCACATATTGTATTATTATTATAGATTGACAGGCTCACTGTCCCTCAGGCTGGGACAGGAGATAACACACTGTATTATTATTATTGAGAGACGGGGTCACTGTCTGTTCCTCTGGCTGGGACACAGGATCACACACTGTATTATTATTGAGAGACAGGCTCACTCTCTGTTCCTCAAACTGGGACAGGAGATCACAAACTGTATTATTATTATTGACAGATAGGCTCACTGTGTCTTCGCTTGGGCTTGAACAGGATAGCACACACTGGATTATTATTATTATTGAGAGAAAGGCTCACTGTCTGTTCCTCAGGCTGGGACAGGAGGACATACACTATATTATTATTATAGAGAGACAGGCTCACTGTATGTTCCCCAGGCTGGGACAGGAGATCACATTGTATTATTATTATTGAGAGAAAGTCTCACTGTCTGTTCCTCAGGCTGGAGCAGGAGATCACACACGGTATTATTATTACTGAGAGACAGGCTCACTGTCTGTTCCTAAGAGTTGGACATGAGATCCCACACTGAATTATTATCATAGAGAGACAGACTCACTGTATGTTCCCCAGGCTGGGTCAGGAGATCACACTGTATTATTATTATTGAGAGACAGTCTCACTGTCTGTTCCTCAGGCTGGAGCAGGAGATCACATACTGTATTATGATTATTGATTGACAGGCACACTGTTCCTCAGGCTGGGACAGGAGATCGCACCCTGTATTATTATTATTGACAGATAGGCACACTGTGTCGTCGTTTGGGCTGGGACAGGAGATCACACACTGTATTATTATTATTGAGAGACAGGCTCTCTGTCTGTTCCTCAGGCTGGGACAAGAGATCACACACTGTATTATTATTATTGTGAGACAGGCTCACGGTCTTTTACCCAGGCTGGGAGAGGAGATCCAACACTGTTGTATTATTATTGAGACACAGGCTCACTGTCTGTTCCTCAGGCTGGAACAGTAGATCACAGTATATTAGTATTATTATTGAGAGTCTGGCTCACTGTTCCCCAGGCTGGGACAGGAGATCCCACACTTTATTATTATTATTATTGAGAGACAGGCTCACTGTTTGTTCCTCAGGCTGGGACAGGACATCACACTGTATTATTATTATTATTGAGAGACAAGCTCACTGTTCCTCAGGCTGGGACAGGACATCACACTGTATTATTATTATTGACAGATAAACTCACTGTTCCTCAGGCTGGGACAGGAGATCACACTGTATTATTATTATTGAGAGACAAGCTCACTGTTCCTCAGGCTGGGACAGGACATCACACTGTATTATTATTATTGACAGATAAACTCACTGTTCCTCAGGCTGGGACAGGAGATCACACGGTGTAATATTATTATTAGTGAGAGACAGGCTCACTGTTCCTCAGGCTAGGACAGGAGATCACACTGTATTATTATTATTATTGAGAGTCTGGCTCACTGTTCCCCAAGCTGGGACAGGAGGTCACACACTGTATTATTATTATTGAGAGACAGGTTCACTGTCTGTTCCTCAGGCTGGGACAGTAGATCACACTGTATTATAATTATTGAGAGTCTGACTCACTGTTTCCCAGGCTGGGACAGGAGATGACACACTGTATTATTATTATTGAGAGACAGGCTCACTGTCTGTTCCTCAGGCTGGGACAGGAGATCACATAGTTTATTCATATTATTGTTGAGAGACATGTTCACTGTCTGTTCCTCAGGCTGGGACAGTAGATCACACTGTATTATAATTATTGAGAGTCTGACTCACCTGTATCCCAGGCTCGGACAGGAGATCACACACTGTATTATTATAATTGAGTATCTGGCTCACTGTTCCCCAGGCTGTGACAGGAGGTCACACACTGTATTATTATTATTGAGAGACAGGCTCGCTGTCTGTTCCTCAGGCTAGTACAGGAGATCACGCACTGTATTATTATTATTGAGATAAAGGCTCACTGTCTGTTCCTCAGGCTGGGACAGTAGATCACACTACTTTATTATTATTGAGAGTCTGGCTCACTGTTCCCCAGGCTGGGACAGGAAATCACAAACTGTATTATTATTATTATTATTATTATTGAGAGACAAGCTCACTGTTCCTCAGGCTGGGATAGGACATCACACTGTATTATTATTATTGACAGATAAACTCACTGTTCCTCAGGCTGGGACAGTAGATCACACTGTATTATAATTATTGAGAGTCTGACTCACTGTATCCCAGGCTGGGACAGGAGATCACACACTGTATTATTATTATTGAGAGTCTGGCTCACTGTTCCTCAGGCTAGTACAGGAGATCATGCACTGTATTATTAATATTGAGATACTGGCTCACTGTGTGTTCCTCAGGCTGGGACAGTAGATCACACTGTATTATAATTATTGAGAGTCTGACTCACTTTTTCCCAGGCTGGGACAGGAGATCACACACTGTATTATTATTATTGAGTATCTGGCTCACTGTTCCTCAGGCTGGGGCAGGAGATCACACACTGTTGTAGTGTGCTCTCACGAGGCACCAGTTCTGTAGGGGTTAGGGCATTTACTGGGACAATTATTTTTGTGGCAGTAAATCACAAAATTGATTCTTTTAATGGTCTTAGAATACAACCATGCGATATAACTCAAACAACGCACACAGGTACTAATACACGAGGAAACATTTATTAATATATAGAATATGCGTGTAAACCTAACAGATCTTATCGTAAGGGTTATCAGAATACAAAAGATATAAATTCATTCAGTTACAAAGAGTAACACATATCAAGAGGACATAAGTTTCGTATATCATTCATTTAGACCGTTTCGTAATTGAACTTGTTTACAACTTCTACATTAGATACTCAAAACAAGTACATAACACTTAGGAATTAAATTGATATCAACTGGTTGGGAGCAGTAACGCAATGAGGTTGAATACTCACTGCCGGTGGACTTGTGTTCTCACCGTTTCCGTAGTTGGGAGAGCGTTAGACTGAAGATCTAAAGATCCCGGGTTTCGGCATTTTGTTTCATCGCGCCCTTTGTTCCTCTCTCCAGCGCCCCCTGCCTAAAGTGACGCGTCTCTTTCTCAGCCCGAAACGCAAGCGAGACACCAGCAGCGGTCCCTGCAGGTTTCCGTAGTGTAGTGGTTTTCACGTTCGCTTCCCAGGCGAAAGATCCCCGGTTTGAAACCAGAGGGAAACAGCCTCTTTTTGCACGCTCCTGTACTTCACAGAGGTCTTGAGCGACCGGTCATTTGTTCCCAATGTATTTCCGGTGCCTTCGTGCACTCTTGTACCAAACGCACGTTCCTTCTGTACGCGGAGCCGATCATTTGCAATTGAGCTGTGCAGACAGACCAGGACGAGCTCTGTCGGCTCAAAAGCAGCGCAGGACCTGCAAGAACAACAGAAAGATTAGCATCCAGCGGGGGCCTCTTAGTGAGCCCAAGAGCTCATCAAGAATCGGCTCCAGCAACAGGGCTGGGCGCATTGTTCCATTCTCCGCCCACTCTCGGTGTAAACAAGTCCCTCCTGGTCTCTGCTTGAAATGCACTTTCCTGCGTTTGCTTTGGTGTAACTGGCTTCCCCTGCATGGGCGAATGTGAAGAAGATCCTTAGTAAGTCATTGAAGAAAACTGAGAAGAGGTCGGAGTGGCCTCTGTCGTTCATCACCGATCCAGTCAGGCAGTACTCCTCTGTAAAGCGCCGTTCGTTCACATCGATTGGCTTTTTTTTGCCTTCATTCGTGCGAGTAGTAAAAGCAGACGCCCCTATTCTGCCGTGACCCGGATTCGAACCGGGGTTGTTGCGGCCACAACGCAAAGTACTGACCACTATACGATCACAGCGAGTTACCGAGACACACGCGGCAGGGCGGAAAGGGCTGTGCTCTCTTCGTGTGACATAATTCGGAAAAGTCCTGACGTTGCATTTCAACTGAGCCCCAGTATACATCGACCCTTCGACACTCTGAGTGACAACTCTCTTGCGTGTTTTCTCATATTTATGTAGTTTGCTTGCATGATGCCGGGAACAGCATGGTTGTTCGCTGCCATATAGTCTAGCGGTTAGGGTTCCTGGTTTTCACCCAGGCGGTTCGACTCGGTTTTGCCTCCTGCTTTCCAAAAGATCAGCACCGTGTACGAAAGAGCCGCATTAAAACTACTCGAACGTGCAAAACGTGCGAGAAGAGGGGGCGCTTGTTTCCAACCGAAACTTCTCGCGTGTGAGACGAGCTGATCATCGCTGTGGGAGGGTTACTCTGGTAGACAGGGCTGACCTTCGGCAATAGGATTTATAGTCTCCAAGATGATATTTGCACTTTCTGGAGAGGCGATTTTCTCCACTTCAGTAGCCCGATTTCGTCGATTGCGTGGAGAGGGCTGTAGAATGTGGCGCCGCCTTTCCTGCTCCGTCCATGACAGGCGTGCTGGTCTCTGGAGAGAGAGCACGGTCCATCAGCGCACTCCAATAAAGGCACTGGAAGCAGCTAAATCGCATTGGCGAAGCTCAGCGCTGGGCCGCTGGGCACGTCTTACCACCGTTTCCGTAGTGTAGTGGTTATCACGTTCGCCTCACACGCGAAAGGTCCCCGGTTCGAAACCGGGCGGAAACCGACATCTTTTGTCGCCAGGCACAAAAGGGGATTGGGGATTCGCCTAGCGCTGTGATCGAACAGACCCACTGGACCCACCTCTTAGTGTGGCGGGATCTGCACAGTGCATGTCACAGCGCATCCTGCTTTCACTTCAAGGCGCGTCCTGATGCACCCCAGTCTCCCGCGTGACAGGTGGGGACAGGTGACAGGTCCTATACTAACGAGGAAGACATCGCTCTTTCCGACCCCCGGCATCGTGTCCCGACCCACCGTGCTGGAAGCCGACGCGTGCTGTGATTCCTTTACGGAGCAGAAATGACAACCGAGGAGCCGAGAGATCATTTCAGCATTTCGCGTCTGAACGGAAAACACAAACGACCAACACGGAATGACTTGCCTTTGACGCTTCTCAAAGCGTTCTTTGTGCATCGAACAGACCCACTCACCTCTTAGTGTGGCGGGATCTGCACAGTGCATGTCGCAGCGCTTCCTGCTTTCACTTCAATGTGCTTCCTGATGTCGAGTCGTGTGCCGTGCGGAGGCTCTGAAAGCGAGAGCAATGAAAAGGTGCACGACGCTGTGAAAGAAAACAGAGAAGTGAAAGGCAGTCATTTCTCTAAGGAGGTGAAAGAAAAGCTACTACCCGTCGGGGAATCGAACCCCGGTCTCCCGCGTGACAGGCGGGGATACTTGCCACTATACTAACGAGGAAGACATCGCTCTCTCCAACCCCCGGCATCGTGTCCCGACCCAGCATGCTGGAAGCCGACGCGTGCTGTGATCCCTTTACGGAGCAGAAATGACAACCGAGGAGCCGAGAGATCATGTCAGCATTTCGCGTCTGAACGGAAAACACAAACGACCAACTCGGAATGACTTGCCTTTGACGCTTTTCAAAGCGTTCTTTGTGCACGACGACTGCGCCGCCTAGCAGATACAAATGGGTTGTACAACTTTGAACTAGCAAATGGAAGAGGGCTTAGCCCCCTCTCTTTTAGCCCAGGTTCGATCTGTCTCCCAGAATCACCAGGGCGCACGCACACACACACACCCGTGCCGTTGAAGTGCTCTGCTTCATTTCTAAGGGCAACTCAACATTCACTCCTACCCCGAGTGCAGAAAAGACAGCATCCACAGCAACAACAGCTCAGGTCTCTGCACAGGAGCTAAGCTGCCCTCATCTCCTCTGCTCTGCGGCTCCTGCGGAGTGGAGTCCTGCCTGGAGCCGTGTTTGCAGGCGGCCGCTCCCCGCGCCCTGTCTGGGCGTCGTGTCCAAGAGCTCCTGGGAGGAAGAGAGAGCCCTCCCACTCGGGGGCTTTTCCACGGTCTGTGTGAGGAGGGGCGGGTGTGTCCAGTAGCTTATCGAGCGGAAGCCTGGGGCGGCGGAGAGCTGTGATCGTGCAGACCTTGAGGTGTCACCTCTTTGTCTGCTTTCCCGCCCCCCCTCCGCCCAAGCTCTGCTCCAAAGTAGCCCAGCAACCCCTCACACCTGCACGTGTCACAACCTAAGGTGCGGTCATGAGACACCCACGGGGTGTCGTTCTGTTCTTGCTAATTGTTTCCTGCCCGTCGCAGGCAGGAGTTCATGCGAGGAAGATGCGCTGGACAGAGCTCAGAGGGCCCAGCTGGGTGGCTTTCCTTCTGAGTGACGTTCCTGCAACACTCTCCTGCTACTCTTGGTGTGCTCATGCCACAACACAGGAAGGCTGGAGCAGGTGGCTTTGGGCTTTGCACACCGCCGAAATAGCTCAGTTGGGAGAGCATTAGACTGAAGATCTAAAGGTCCCTGGTTCGATCCTGGGTTTCGGCGTTTTGTTTCATCGCGCCCTTTGTTCCTCTCTCCAGCGCCCCCTGCCTAAAGTGACGCGTCCCTTTCTCAGCCTGAAACGCAAGCGAGACACCAGCAGCAGTCCCTGCAGGTTTCCGTAGTGTAGCGACTATCACGTTCGCCTAACACGCGAAAAGTCCCCGGTTCGAGACCGGGCAGAAACAGCCTCGTTTTGCACGCTCCTGTACTTCACAGAGGTCTTGAGCGACCGGTCATTTGTTCCCAATGTATTTCCGGTGCCTTCGTGCACTCTTGTACCAAACGCACGTTCCTTCTGTACGCGGAGCCGATCATTTGCAATTGGGCTGTGCCGACAGACCAGGACGAGCTCTGTCGGCTCAAAAGCAGCGCAGGACCTGCAAGAACAACAGGAAGATTAGCATCCAGCGGGGGCCTCTTAGTGAGCCCAAGAGCTCATCAAGAATCGGCTCCAGCAATAGGGCTGGGCGCATTGTTCCATTCTCCGCCCACTCTCGGTGTAAACAAGTCCCTCCTGGTCTCTGCTTGAAATGCACTTTCCTGCGTTTGCTTTGGTGTAACTGGCTTCCCCTGCATGGGCAAATGTGAAGAAGATCCTTAGTAAGTCATTGAAGAAAACCGAGAAGAGGTCGGAGTGGCCTCTGTCGTTCATCAACGATCCAGTCAGGCAGTACTCCTCTGTAAAGCGCCGTTCGTTCACATCGATTGGCTTTTTTTTGCCTTCATTCGTGCGAGTAGTAAAAGCAGACGCCCCTATTCTGCCTTGACCCGGATTCGGACCGGGTTTGTTGCGGCCACAACGCAAAGTACTGACCACTATACGATCACAGCGAGTTACCGAGACACACGCGGCAGGGCGGAAAGGGCTGTGCTCTCTTCGTGTGACATAATTCGGAAAAGTCCTGACGTTGCATTTCAACTTAGCCCCAGTATACATTGACCCTTCGACACTCTGAGTGACAAATCTCTTGCGTGTTTTCTCATATTTATGTAGTTTGCTTGGTGGCGCAGTCGTCGTGCACAAAGAACGCTTTGAAAAGCGTCAAAAGCAAGTCATTCCAAGTTGGTCGTTTGTGTTTTCCGTTCCGACGCGAAATGCTGAAATGATCTCTCGGCTCCTCGGTTGTCATTTCTGCTACATAGAGGAATCACAGCACGCTTGTTAAAAGAAGACTGTGATATTCGGTGCGTCTTGGATTAGACGAGATTAAAGAGTGAGTAGTTTTGTTTTTCTGTGATGTAATGGGACCAATGAAGAATGTGGCATTCAGACTAATGTGGAGTATTTGTTTCCTTAGGGAAATTGCCACTACCATATACTGGGGCATTGGGACCCATATGGACCGCAGGGTGAGCGCCCAGCGACAGAAACCAGAAACCAGACATAAAACCCAAATGAACCAAACCTGTATAAATTAGTGGTGGAAAGGAGTCTTTTTATATAGCAAAAGGTCTCTGATCCTTTGGTAAGAACGATGGGTATATAACCCATTGTCCTCAATATTAGAAATGAATCCTTGAGCACTGCTGTTGTACCAACGGTCCATAAAAGCCTAACATTACCCTTTCTTGCATAAATTGTAGAACATGCCGTCACATTTCAGTTGCACCTCAGTAGCAGTTTGATCTATTATCACCCTACTCCCCACCTCAGAACCTTCGCTCTTCTTATTCTGGTCTCCTAACTGTCCCCCACGCCCATCCACACTGTATGAGTGACAAGGCCCTCTCCTGTTATGCCCCCATGCTCTGGAACTCTCACCCCAAGGATACCAGAGTCACCTTCCCTAAACTCCTTCAAATTCAGACTCAACACCTTGTTCTGTAGAAGAGCCTTTACTGAACTGGTTCCATTCTTTAGCCCTCTGCTTCTACTTTCCTTAGTACCACCATCCATGGTCTCCTCTGTCTATTGGAATTGTGTTATCCTGTGTATTCTTATTGTAATTATTTCAAGTGCTTTGCGAAGCCACCTTTGGAACCATTATCTAAAATAGTTTATCCTAAATCCTTGAAACTTTAATAGGGCAGTGCAGTAGGGCTAAAAATTAACAGTGTTAGTGGGCCAGCAGGATTTGTGCGAATTATAGGTAGTCACAACGGGAGACTAGGATTCACTTGAAATTCATGACATGGGACACTGAAACAGTGGAGAGGCTTTGTGTAGTAAGCGTTCAGTCTCAATCTACACAGTCTGTGCTGCTGGTAGAGGTGGTTGTGAGCACTTGTCTTCCCAGTTAAGTACTGGGATCTCCAGTTTCAATCCTAATACTTCCCCATGACTGTCCAATACCACTACTGTGAAACCAACACCCATAAGACAAGACCTCCAAGATTCTAACTGTACCTTTATTCACTAATGTTTGGGCACCAGAATTGTTCCTCTGCTAAGGAAGGGAAGGCCTACTTTACACCAAGCCCCTGTTGACAATCCCTTCCTTGTGTTTCTTTTAGTCAGTTTGTGCAGCCTAGAATAGGACATCAGATCTCACTCTTACTGGGCACTACAGTAGCAACTGACACTCCATAAGCACTACCCCTCTAGGAAACAGGAGGACTGCCAGTATATTGAACACCTCTCTCTCTCCCCCAATAAAAAAGTCACAATGACCTGCCCAAGGAATAGTGCGGCTATCTTCCCCCAGTACAATGCTTTATTACTCCAGCCATTTTCAGTCCTCATTGGCAGCAATACGGGAAGCATTCTTGAAAGGGGAACCCCCACAAATACTTCCCTTGAATTCCTCCACCCCATTCAAACCTATAAACCATAAAGAAACAAGGGCAGGCAGAAGGGTCTTTCACAGCTTTATTGAGATGTTGCCATTACAAGGCAAGTGGAGGCAGGAGAGTCACAAGGGCCAGGCTGGAGCCTTCATTCAGGCACCTGGGGAAGAAGGAGAACAATCCAGCTACACTGCAGGACACCCACCCCTACAGGAGCTCCTCCTGCCAGACCCTACCTGTCCACTGGCCAACATCTCCAAAGTCCTCTGCTCCCTCCACATCTTCACTGGAGCTCTGAGGGTCTCCTTCCTCATCCTCAGTCCAGTCAGCTCCCACATCCAGAGGAGCTTCTACTGGTGCCACAGCCACCCGACTACTGGTCACCAGGCTCCTGGTACCTGTGGACAAGTAACACCCAGGAGTGAGGGATCCGCTATACCCAGAGACCCACAGTCTACTCATCTAAACAGTCCCTTTGTCCAGCACGGGATCATTCCTCAGTTGTCCAAGCATGGTTGTCTCTTGAGCAGAGATGCATCCACAAGGGATAGAGAACCAGACCCACCTTCATTCCGACTGCCAGCACACCTGGACTCACAGCAGGCACAGACCTCATGGTCACCATACAGCTCCTCCCACCTGGAGGAGAGGAGGAGGACAGGTGAGGCCTAAACCTGGCATGTCCCAGAGCACCCTCAGCAGGTTCCTTGCAGAAGTACCTCTTAGCCTCCCTTTTGTAGGTGCAGGACTTGGTCCCTGGTGTTGCTTTAGCAGGAGCCACAGCCATGATACAGTGCATGTACAGCTCAGTCACTTCATGCTGCAAGAGGGAAGGTCACAGCATTAAGGGATCAAGGCCAATAGAGGGACAGAGAAAGACCTTCTGCCATCAGTGAAGGCAAGCTGGCAGCTCTAGGCACTACAGCTGCCACAGTCTGGTTCACATTTAGATCATGGATGGAAAAGCAGACAATGGATCAGTAGAGCGAGAAGGCTGAGCAGCCTTTGAGAGCAGTACCTTCCTGGACAACTTCTTCTGGAAGAGGAAGGCATCAATTGTGAAGCGGAGCACATCCTTCTGCTTGGAGGGGACAAACCTGGACAGGCAGCCATCTGCCTTGCTGTCCACCATGCACCTGGGGACAAGGACAAGGATGAACCCCTGCAGGCTCTCGGGGCTCCTGCCCACCTCCCCTCCCAGAAGGGGCCGTACCCCAAGTTGTCGATCACGGGGAAACGGGGCTGGGAGTGCTGGTCTGGTTTCTCCGTTACGTAACACGAGTGGATATACAGCCTCTGCTCCGCTGTGGCAAAGTAGGCAGTGGCCTGGAAGTACATGGGCTGACCCAGGAAGTACTCATCCTTGGTAGAGAGCCGGACCCAGTGGGCTGGAGAGAGAGGCAGCATTACACCTGCACACAGCACCCTCTGCAGGCAGGAGGAGCCACTCGCTCAAGGAGCTTACAGTTGGTGGTGAGCAGCACAAAGCTGTGCTTGTTCTTCAGGTCCTTGAAGAAGGTCCTTCTCCTGGCCCACGTGGGGACATAGCCAACCTTGTAGGAGTAGTGGAACCTGCAGGACAGAGGGGATGAGGGGCATCTGGACACTTTCCCAGCAGCTTCTCAGCAGCAGCAGAGCCCTACCTACCTGTTGTAGGAGCACTTGACCGGCACAGAGAAGGGAATGAAGCGATGCACAGGTGCACTGGAGGAGGGCGGGGCATAGCGGAGAGTGTTGGAGTACACCAGGCGGCCCTGGACAACCTGCAGGGTCACAGAGGAAGGGATATTCCCAGGAAAGGCAACCCCGATACTGGCCCTACAGCTCACATCGATACACTGCCTGTAGATGAAGACCCGCTTACCGATCGCTCGGTACCGCACTCGTGAAGCCCGTAGATGAAGTAGAAGTAACTGCGTGTGGTTCGGCTGACGCTGCAGTTGCCCAAGGTCACCTCCGATGGCCGACAGCTGAAGCCGAACAGGAGCCGACTGACCCTCACGTACATCCTGCTGGAGTCGCACCACACAGCCACTCCTCGGGTGCCCCCGATGGCAGGGCGAGCCGGCTGCCGCCCTCGCTGGGGAGGAAACAGGACGCTCTTGATGTAGGCGGGTAAGGGGCGGCTGCCGGCTTCGGGCTTCATCTTCTCCTTGTTGAAGTAGGGCGAGTACGCGTCTCTGGACACGGGAAGGCGGCGAAAGTCGGGAGCCAAGGACTGCGAGTCGTTCTCGCTTGCAGACAGGTCTTCGGAGGGCGCATCTGCCAGGTTCAAATCCTCCGACTGGGCTGAGTCTTCAGGAGCCGGGAGGTCGGCCTGGAGCGCCAATTCCCGAGAGTCCCAGCCAGCCGGCCCGGCGGAGATCAGTGCGGGGAGCCCGGCCCCTGCGCACAGGCACAGCACTAAGAGAAACGAGCGCATTGCCAAATTGACGTCCCGCTAAACTGCTACAGAAGTAAGACACATAAACCACCAAACTGTGTTGAAGCAAGAGAGCATAAAGTGTGAACGCGGTGACTAGGTTTTTATACTAGCAGGACTATGCTACCACACACATGGTCGCACTACCGCTCAATCAACACAATCAATTACACACAGAGACCCGGATTGTTCTCAGCGTCTAATTAGAACCTGCTTCCAGTCTGAGGCGGGACTCCGTGAAGCCGCCTGAACACTTTCCCGTGTGTATCTGACCCCAGCGGAGGAGTTCCACGTAATTTCGACAGAATGAAATCACCCACACGTGTAAAATTTGCTCAGATTAATTTATTGTTCAATTCGTTTCTAATTTCCGAGGACAGTGTGTTAAACTCGCTGTCAGACAGAGTACGGAACATGCGACACGTCCGTCCACACTTTCTTTTATCGAGGGGGCTGATCTATCAACACGTAATTTTACAATAATAATTTTACTAATTTTCATGTGTAATTGCATGTCATATTAAAATGTGTAATACAAGCATTTCTTTGCTTCCCAGTAAAGAAATACTGATCAGCTTTTGACATGTTCTGATAATAATTTGTCTGCTTTCTCAGAGATTGCTTTTGCTTCGCAGCACTGAGAACCAATGGAAGCCCGTTTCCGCCTGGTGCAGCTATTTTGAAAGCAGAGTCTATGATTTATTGCGGAAGCGCATTTTTGCCACCCAGGAAAAAAATCTTAATTAATAAATACCAAATTATCTCCTTATTACGAGATAGCAACGATGTCATTTGTGTGTATGAACAACCTGTTACATTTGCAATGGCAGTACCTACAGGCTATCGAAAGTTTTGCTGGCACTGTGGGTTTAGTTTTCCTGACAATGTGCATGCTGAGAAATGCGCACGGACTGACTTTCTTCTCGCAATGAAAATGTTACCGTTTGTACCTCATGTAAACACAGTTCTAACCATTAGCACACTCATATATATCCTGAATCAAGAACGAATGTGACCTAGAATCCATTGTACCGCTTCAAACTGAAAGTCAGATATGTAGTCTCAAAACACCGGGGTAAAGTTAGCTTGAAGTTCGAAAACGATTTTGGCACTCCTGTAGCGCTTTCACGAAATCTCTTATAGTTACAAAAACACTTGCTTTGTGTATAAAATACATTGTGGATGCTTTCTCAGCCTTTACTTTTTCGTTTTTATGACATTTTTTTGACCAAGCACGAATATGCTTTTGTCCATATCTCCGCAATGGAAGCACAGAACGCCTTCAAACCAAAAGCATTTTAAAGACCACGACTTGTGGATATTTCCACAGCCTTTACATCAATCTATTGGTGAGCTAATTATCTTTTTTTAAACCTCCGGTTTTTCATCGATGCGTAATTACGCACGAACTGGAACCCGGGGGACCGCTGTGTGCACATGTTCACAAAGCGAGAAATACTGTTCAATACGGCTTCATGCGAAAAACCCGTATATGACCATAGGAAGCAGAACAGCGCGGTCTCCAATTACCCAGACTGTAAGCACGGGAATAAAGCTTTGTTTGATTTCTGAAACCCTTCCTTTACGTCCTGTTTTCATTCAGGTAAGGGTCAACTATATTGAAAATACTACTGACAGCAGGAAGATTAAAATATTCTTTACTCAGCAGCTTATTAAAAACAGCTCCCATGATGTTCAAACCGATTTTTTACACAGAACACTGACACAGCTTTGTGTTCTGAATCTCTTTTTCTCTTGCTTTTATTTAATGTGGCACAATGCACTGGTTCACAAACCAATAGCATTTAAACCACAGCACCCACAATGCTGCAGGTAAGTGTTTTGCACACTAAGCAGGTCATCTGACTATTCCCAGCTTTGTTTTGGGTTATGGAACCTTTATTTTTTTATGATTTTCTGAAGATAACACTACAGGTGGGATGGGTGGGTTGTCTTCATGGCTCAATAGCATTTCAAATACAGCACCCACACTGCTGAAACCAAGTGTTTTACACACCAGACAGGCCCCCGGACCTCGTACAACCTTGCTGTGGCTGTGGCCCCTTTCTTTATTTTGTAATGAGTTTCTGAAGATTACACTACAGGTAATACACCGGGACGGGTGGGTCGTCTTCATGGCTCAATAGCATTTCAAATACAGCACCCACTCTGCTGAAACCAAGTGTTTTACACACCAGACAGGCCCCCGGACCTCGTACAACCTTGCTGTGCCTGTGGCCCCTTTCTTTAATTTTTTATGATTTTCTGAAGATTACACTACAGGTAATACACTGGGACGGGTGGGTCGTCTTCATGGCTCAATAGCATTTCAAATACAGCACCCACTCTGCTGAAACCAAGTGTTTTACACACCAGACAGGCCCCCGAACCTCATACAACCTTGCTGTGGTTGTGGCCCCTTTCTTTATTTTTTTATGACTTTTTCAATATGGCACCATTAGACAGGCGGTACATGGGGATAGTACATCGTGCTCTTCACGAGTCAATAGCTCTTCAAGCACAACAGCCACAGTGCTGCAACCAGGTGTTTTACACACCAGACAGCTCCCCTAACCTTATAAAACCTCGCTTTGAGTTGTTTAACATTTCTTTCAAATCACTTGGGTTCATCAATCATTTGATCATTTTTCAGCGTGGAATAAACCTATTACTTGTTCCTTGGAGATTACCATCTGCTGATAAGATATGATCGCTATATTGACCATATACAATTTCTTGCATAAGGAATTCATATTTTGCATACACCGATCCCCCCGGAGTCCCAAGTGATTCTGGTTTTGGAAAGCTAAAGGACAATGAGCTTCACGATACCAGGGGGACAGTGGGTGGTCAAGTCTCCCCTAAACAATGGATCTTGTCAGATTATGATGTCAGTGCATTTAATAAATGTTGTTGAACTCTCTTTAGCCCAAATACAGAGGAGCCCAGACCCAGAATGTTACACATACTGACAGAGAGTGATCTCATTATGTGTGTTTGGATTTTAACAACTATTTTTATTGTTTGCTAGAACCAAAACAATCTATGTTAGACATTTTCATCTTCAGCCAAAAATACAAACCTGTGTACGTAGTGTGGTGCAGGTTCTTGTCCCATCCTGCTCTTGGTCCAGGTTGGAGGGTTGCACCGATTCTGAATCTTGTTAGCTGGTATGGATGGGTTTGGGGGTGTTGATACCAGAGTGGTCCAGGAGGGGGATTCAGGTGTCTCGGGGGCATTCTTGTTTTTCTATGAGTTCAGGTTGATTCTGTTGGTTCTGTCATGAATCTCCCTCACGCAGGCAAGTGCTCCCGCATTCCCTCGAGCTCTCCCCATACCAAACGTGCACATGTCAATCAGTCCTCTACTTAAACCCTCATCTGTCCCCCGGTCATTGCTCACGATTGAGATTCTCTCCCGGAGCTTACCTACTTACTACGCCTTTGCCTTACTAAGACTTCTCCCCTGGACCTCGACCCCGCTTTTCCGACAACTGCTTTAGCCACTCGATTTTGTACCTTCGCCTGTTTTACGCTTTCTCGGATCCTGACCCCAGCCTGTCTCTTCATTTACGCCTCTGCCTACCGACGCAACTTCTACGCCTTCCCGGACTCCGACCCCTGCCAGTCCCTCGTCTACGCCTTCGCCTGTCGATTCTGTGCCTACGCCTGTACTACGCCTTCCCGGACTCGGGCCCCTGCCTGTTTACTCCGACTACGCCTGCGTCTCGCGCCAACCCTACCAAGGGCACCGCATTGGATCCCTATCCTCAGCAGTCAGCCCCTGCGTGACAGGTTCTGAGTGTCTTGGTTACATCCGTTTGTGTGTATAGATGAAAAAGCTATTGAAGAGCACCCCCACACCCCCCACCCGTCTCGGTGGAAGTTGCCATGTTCAAAAAATCCTAAAAAGATAATTAAAGTTGCACACAACAAAGCATGACTGTGAAAGGTCAGGAGGCCTGCCTAGTGAGCACAACACTTGATTACAGTCAAAAAAAACATTAAAAAATAAAGAAATGTTCCACAACTCAAAGCGAGGTTGTATAAGGTTAGGGGAAATGTCTGGTGTAAAACACCTGGTTGCAGCACTGTGGCTGTTGTGCTTGAAGAGCTATTGACTCATGAAAAGCACCCCCCCAATCCCCATGTACCGCCTGTCTAATGGTGCCATATTGAAAAACTAAAATTCTTATTAAAAAAATAAATAAAGGGGCCACAACCACAGAAAGGTTGTATAAGGTTAGGGGACCTGTGTGGTGTGTAAAACACTTGGTTTCAGCAGTGTGGGTGCTGTTTTTGAAATGCTATTGAGCCATGAAGACGACCCACCCGTCCCAGTGTATTACCTGTAGTGTTATCTTCAGAAACTCATTACAAAATAAAGAAAGGAGCCACAGCCACAGGAAGGTTGTATGAGGTTTGGGGGCCTGTCTGGTGTGAAAAACACTTGGTTTCAGCAGTGTGGGTGCTGTATTTGAAATGCTATTGAGCCATGAAGACGACCCACCCGTCCCAGTGTATTACCTGTAGTGTAATCTTCAGAAAATCATAAAAAATTAAAGAAAGGGGCCACAGCCACAGTAAGGTTGTATGAGGTTCGGGGGCCTGTCTGGTGTGTAAAACACTTGGTTTCAGCAGTGTGGGTGCTGTATTTGAAATGCTATTGAGCCATGAAGACGACCCACCCGTCCCAGTGTATTACCTGTAGTGTTATCTTCAGAAACTCATTACAAAATAAAGAAAGGAGCCACAGCCACAGGAAGGTTGTATGAGGTTTGGGGGCCTGTCTGGTGTGAAAAACACTTGGTTTCAGCAGTGTGGGTGCTGTATTTGAAATGCTATTGAGCCATGAAGACGACCCACCCGTCCCAGTGTATTACCTGTAGTGTAATCTTCAGAAAATCATAAAAAATTAAAGAAAGGGGCCACAGCCACAGTAAGGTTGTATGAGGTTCGGGGGCCTGTCTGGTGTGTAAAACACTTGGTTTCAGCAGTGTGGGTGCTGTATTTGAAATGCTATTGAGCCATGAAGACGACCCACCCGTCCCAGTGTATTACCTGTAGTGTTATCTTCAGAAACTCATTACAAAATAAAGAAAGGAGCCACAGCCACAGGAAGGTTGTACGAGGTCCGGGGGCCTGTCTGGTGTGTAAAACACTTGGTTTCAGCAGAGTGGGTGCTGTATTTGAAATGCTATTGAGCCATGAAGACGACCCACCTGTCCCAGTGTATTACCTGTAGTGTAATCTTCAGAAAATCATAAAAAATTAAAGAAAGGGGCCACAGCCACAGCAAGGTTGTACGAGGTCCGGGGGCCTGTCTGGTGTGTAAAACACTTGGTTTCAGCAGAGTGGGTGCTGTATTTGAAATGCTATTGAGCCATGAAGACGACCCACCCGTCCCAGTGTATTACCTGTAGTGTAATCTTCAGAAACTCATTACAAAATAAAGAAAGGGGCCACAGCCACAGTAAGGTTGTATGAGGTTCGGGGGCCTGTCTGGTGTGTAAAACACTTGGTTTCAGCAGTGTGGGTGCTGTATTTGAAATGCTATTGAGCCATGAAGACAACCCACCCATCCCACCTGTAGTGTTATCTTCAAAAAATCATAAAAAAATAAAGGTTCCATAACCCAAAATAAAGCTGGGAATAGTCAGATGACCTGCTTAGTGTGCAAAACACTTACCTGCAGCATTGTGGGTGCTGTGGTTTAAATGCTATTGGTTTGTGAACAGAATACCCCTATCCCAGTGCATTGTGCCACATTAAATAAAAGCAAGAGAAAAAGAGATTCAGAACACAAAGCTGTGTCAGTGTTCTGTGTAAAAAGTCGGTATGAACATCATGGGAGCTGTTTTTAATAAGCTGCTGAGTAAAGAATATTTTTATCTTCCTGCTGTCAGTAGTATTGTGAATATAGTTGACCCTTACCTGAATGAAAACAGGACGTAAAGGAAGGGTTTCAGAAATCAAACAAAGCTTTATTCCCGTGCTTACAGTCTGGGTAATTGGAGACCGCGCTGTTCTGCTTCCTATGGTCATATACGGGTTTTTCGCACGAAGCCGTATTGAACAGTATTTCTCGCTTTGTGAACGTGTGCACACAGCGGTCCCCCGGGTTCCAGTTCGTGCGTAATTACGCATCGATGAAAAACCGGAGGTTTAAAAAAAGATAATTAGCTCACCGATAGTTTGATGTAAAGGCTGTGGAAATATCCACAAGTCGTGGTCTTTAAAATGCTTTTGGTTTGAAGGCGTTCTGTGCTTCCATTGCGGAGATATGGACAAAAGCATATTCGTGCTTGGTCAAAAAAATGTCATAAAAACGAAAAAGTAAAGGCTGAGAAATCATCCACAATGTATTTTATACACAAAACAAGCATTCTCGCAACTCTAAGAGGTTTCGTGAAAGCGCTACAGGCGTGCCAAAATCGTTTTCGAACTTCGAGCTAACTTTACCCCGGTGTTGATTGAGCGGTAGTGTGACCAGGTGTGCGGTAGCAGGTCCTGCCAGTATAAAAACCTAGTCACAGCATTCACATTTTATGCTTTCTTGCTTCAAGAACCACAGTTTGGTGGTTTACTTATTTTACTCCTGTAGCAATTGAGCGGGACGTTAATTTGGCGATGCGCTCGTTTCTCTTTGTGCTGTGCCTGTGCGCAGGGGCCGGGCTCCCCACACTGATCTCCGCCGGGCCGGCTGGCTGGGACTCTCGGGAATTGGCGCTCCAGGCCGACCTCCCGGCTCCTGAAGACGCAGCCCAGATGGAGGACTTGAACCTGGCAGATGCGCCCTCCGAAGACCTGTCTGCAAGCGAGAACGACTCGCAGTCCTTGGCTCCCGACTTTCGCCGCCTTCCCGTGTCCAGAGACGCGTACTCGCCCTACTTCGACAAGGAGAAGATGAAGCCCGAAGCCGGCAGCCGCCCCTTACCCGCCTACATCAAGAGCGTCCTGTTTCCTCCCCAGCGAGGGCGGCAGCCGGCTCGCCCGGCCATCGGGGGCACCCGAGGAGTGGCCGTGTGGTGCGACTCCAGCAGGATGTACGTGAGGGTCAGTCGGCTCCTGTTCGGCTTCAGCTGTCGGCCATCAGAGGTGACCTTGGGCAACTGCAGCGTCAGCCGAACCACATGCCGTTACTTCTACTTCATCTAAGGGCTTCACAAGTGTGGTACCGAGCGATCGGTAAGCGGGTCTTAATCTACAGGCAGTGTATCGATGTGAGCTGTAGGGCCAGTATCGGGGTTGCCTTTCCTGGGAATACCCCTTCCTCTGTGACCTTGCAGGTTGTCCAGGGCCGCCTGGTGTACTCCAACACTCTCCGCTATGCCCCACCCTCCTCCAGTGCACCTGTGCATCGCTTCATTCCCTTCTCTGTGCCTGTCAAGTGCTCCTACAACAGGTAGGCAGGGCTCTGCTGCTGCTAAGAAGCCGCTAGGAAAGTGTCCAGAAGCCCCTCATGCCCTCTGTCCTGCAGGTTCCACTACTCCTACAAGGTTGGCTATGTCCCCACGTGGGCCAGGAGAAGGACCTTCTTCAAGGACCTGAAGAACAAGCACAGCTTTGTGCTGCTCACCACCAACTGTAAGCTCCTTGAGTGAGTGGCTCCTCCTGCCTGCAGGGGGTGCTGTGTGTAGGTGTAATGCTGCCTCTCTCTTTCCAGCCCGCGGGGTCCGGCTCTCTCCTAAGGATGAGTACTTCCTGGGTCAGCCCATGTACTTCCAGGCCACTGCCTACTTTGCCACAGTGGAGCAGAGGCTGTACATCCACTCGTGTTACGTAACAGAGAAACCAGACCAGCATTCCCAGCCCCGTTTCCCTGTGATCGACAACTTGGGGTACAGCCCCTTCTGGGAGGGGAGGTGGGCAGGGGCCCTGAGAGCCTGCAGGGGTTCATCCTTGTCCTTGTCCCCAGGTGCATGGTGGACAGCAAGGCAGATGGCTGCCTGTCCAGGTTTGTCCCCTCCAAGCAGAAGGATGTGCTCCGCTTCACGATTGATGCCTTCCTCTTCCAGAAGAAGCTGTCCAGGAAGGTGCTGCTCAGCCTTCTTGCTCTACTGATCCATTGTCTGCTTTTTCATCCATGATCTAGACTGTGGCAGCTGTAGTGCCTAGAGCTGCCAGCTTGCCTTCACTGATGGCAGAAGGTCCTTCTCTGTCCCTCTATTGGCCTTGATCCCTTAATGCTGTGACCTTCCTTCTTGCAGCATGAAGTGACTGAGCTGTACATGCACTGTGTCATGGCTGTGGCTCCTGCTAAAGCAACACCAGGGACCAAGTCCTGCACCTACAACAGGGAGGCGGAGAGGTACTTCTGCAAGGAGCCTGCTGAGGGTGCTCTGGGACATGCCAGGTGGGGGCCTCACCTGTCCTCCTCTCCTCCAGGTGGGAGGAGCTGTATGGTGACCATGAGGCCTGTGCCTGCTGTGAGTCCAGGTGTGCTGGCAGCCGGAATGAAGGTGGGTCTGGTTCTCTATCCCTTCTGGATGCATCTCTGCCCAAGAGACAACCACGCTTGGACAACTGAGGAATGATCCCATGCTGGACAAAGGGACTGTTTAGATGAGTAGCATCACTGTGGGACTCTGGGTATAGCGGATCCCTCACTCCTGGGTGCTGCTTGTCCACAGGTACCAGGAGCCTGGTGACCCGCAGTCGGGTGGCTGTGGCACCAGTAGAGGGTCCTCTGGATGTGGGAGCTGACTGGACTGAGAATGAGGAGGGAGACCCTCAGAGCTCCAGTGAAGATGTGGAGGGAGCAGAGGACTTTGGAGATGTTGGCCAGTGGACAGGTAGGGTCTGGCAGGAGGAGCTCCTGTAGGGGTGGGTGTCCTGCAGTTCAGCTGGATTGTTCTCCTTCTTCCTCCCCAGGTGCCTGAATGAAGGCTCCAGCCTGGCTCTTGTGACTCCCCTGCCTCCACTTGCCTTGTAATGGCAACATCTCAATAAAGCTGTGAAAGACCCTTCTGCCTACCCTTGTTTCTTTATGGTTTATAGGTTTGAATGGGGTGGAGGAATTCAAGGGAAGTATTTGTGGGGGTTCCCCTTTCAAGAATGCTTCCCGTATTGCTGCCAATGAGGACTGAAAATGGCTGGAGTAATAAAGCGTTGTACTGGGGGAAGATAGCCGCACTATTCCTTGGGCAGGGCAGTGTGACTTGTTTTTTTTTACTGTGGGAGAGACAGAGGTGTTCAATATACTGGAAATCCTCCTGTTTCCGAGAGGGGTAGTGCTTATGGAGTGTGAGTTGCTACTGTAGTGCCCAGTAAGAGTGAGATCTGGTTTCCTATTCTAGGCTGCACAAACTGACTAAAAGAAACACAAGGAAGGGATTGTCAACAGGGGCTTGGTGTAAAGTAGGCCTTCCCTTCCTTAGCAGAGGAACAATACTGGTGCACAAACATCAGTGAATAATGGTGCAGTTAGAATCTTGGAGGTCTTATCTTATGGGTGTTGGTTTCACAGTAGTGGTATTGGACAGTCATGAGAAGTATTAGGATTGAGACTGGAGATCCCAGTACTTGACTAGGAAGACAGGTGTTTACAACCACCTCTACCAGCAGCACAGACTGTGTAGATTGAGACTGAACCCTTACTACACAAAGCCTCTCCCCTGTTTCAGTGTCCCATGTCATGAATTTCAAGTGAATCCTAGTCTTCCTTTGTGACTACCTATAATTTGCACAAATCCTGCTGGCCCACTAACACTGTTAATCTTTAGCCCTACTACACTGCCCTATTAAAGCTTCAAGGAATTAGGATAAACTATTTTATATAATGGTTCCAAAGGTGGCTTCTCAAAGCACTTGTCTTAATTACAATAAGAATACACAGGATAAAACAGTTCCAATAGACAGAGGAGACCATGGATGGTGGTACTAAGGAAAGTAGAAGCAGAGGGGTAAAGAATGGAACCAGTTCAGTAAAGGCTCTTCTACAGAACAAGGTGTTGAGTCTGAATTTGAAGGAGGGAAGGTGACTCTGCTATCCTTGGGCAGAGAGTTCCAGAGCCTGGGGGCATAACAGGAGAAGGCCCTGTCACCCATACAGTGTAGACGGGCTTGGGGGACAGTTAGGAGACCAGAATTAGAGTGAAGGTTATGAAGTGGGGAGTAGGGTGATAATAGATTAAACTGCAACTGAAATGTGAAGGCACGTTCTATAGTTTATGCAAGAAAGGGTAATATTGGGCTTTTATGGGACGGTGGTAGTGGCAGCACTTTTGAGGACTGTTGGTACAACAGCAGTGCTCAAGTATTCATTTCTAATATTGAGGACAATGGGTTATATACCCATCGTTATTACCAAAGGCTCAGAGACCTTTTGCTATATAAAAGACTCTTTTCCACCACTAATTTATTCAGGTTTGGTTCATTTGGGTTTTATCAGTTAAACATTTAATATTGTATGTCAGTTTGTTGATGCCTGTATATCACAGTGATCTGCACACACACCTTTGACTGAATATAGGCTGCCAAACCTCTCCAGCAAACTTATGTATCACGGTAGGTACAAAAGAAGTTTATTTGTAATAACAGGGTTGTTGGTGCCAGTAGTCAGATTGGGTCAATTGCAAGGTAAGAACAGCATCGCCTTAACTGGAGATGATCCAGAGATTAGCATGCAGCTCTGTACGCCAGATTAATACCGATTTGCAACTCGCTTGTCTGCTGACTTTAGTCCCCTGCTCAGTAATCACAATGTTCCCAATTGCAATGAGCCCAATGAAACAGCTGCTGCTCTCTAGAGGACACTACAGGACAGGACTAAGTACAATTCCTGCAATAGACTAAGCAGTTTAGTGCCAAACTAATGGAACACTGAATCCTATGGGACAGTTCCGAATGTAGTAACAGCTTAATACTGAAATAATATCGTAAACACCTCGTGATCTTAGGAATCTGTCGCTGTTAAAAAGTATTATAATAATAAGCTAAAATTGTACTGCAGCCACAACACAGTGGACTTGCAGCTCCTGTCCTGATCATACAGAAAGATGTCATCACTATAATACCTGTTGTAGGGAAAACCGGTTCAGGGACACCAAATATGTAATCATAGTGGCTCTCTGAAGGCACCAGTTCTGTAGGGTTTGGGCATTTACTGAGACAATTATTAATTGTAGCAGTAAATCACAAAGTTGATTCTTTTGGTGGCTTTAGAGTTCAACCATGCGACATAACTCAAACAACGCGCACACACAGGTACTAATACACGAGGATACATTTATTAATACATAGAATATGCATATAAACCTAACAGATCTTATCGAGAGGGTTATCAGAATACAAAAGATATATTCAATCAGTTACAAAGTGTTACACATATCAACAGGACGTACGTTCAGTATATCATTCATTAAGACCGTTTCATAAATGAACTTGGTTATAACTTCTACATTAGATACTCAAACAAGTACATAACTCTTAGGAATTAAATTGATATCAACTGGTTTGGATAACAATTGAATTCTCGAGCTGTAATGCATTGAAGTTGAATACTCATCCAATTTCTGGGGATTCAGATCTCCTGCGGGCACAAAGAAACAGTTGCAGGCTGTTGCTGTCCAATCCGCGCTCTCTGGCTCGGTGCCAGGCTGTGCTGTGCGGCTTGCGACGGTGTGCTGCTGATGCTCACTGTTGGCTTTAACTAGCAAAGTTTGTGCACAGGAGAAAAGATGACTGTGGGTCCCAGCAAGTCAGGAAGAGGACCGGTTCGTTCCTGATGAAGAGCTAGTTCTGAATAGTGATTCAGCTGTCCACAGTTCCGACCTGTTCACGAGGCCTGCTGCTGGTTACTCTCTGGCAACCTCCACTCTAGACTCTTAGAACAAAGGAAAGTTCTGGCACTCGGACACACTGGCCGTTCCGTGGTTGTCTGGGCTGAGTCTCAGGATGGTAGGAGGCGCGGTGCGAGAATGTCCTGCCCTTGGGAGCCTTCTGCTCCTGGGCCGTCCTGCCCTGGAATTCTCCTTTGAATTCCCTTTAGAATCTTACTGAATCTTGTTGAATCTGAATCTCAATCTCTCAGGCTCTCTGTGCTGCCTGTTTTTACCTGGAGGAACTTCAGCTCATTGATTGGCTGAGAGTTCCATGGGCATCAGAGTCCCACGTGGGTTACTCGGCCCTACCAGTCCCTGATTGGTTGATCAAGGTGAGATATGAGTCACTTAGTCCTGACACTTAGTAATGCAGTCCAGATGTCCAACTGGCACTCCCTAGACAGATAGGCGCCAATGGATGACCATTGATCATGATAGCCAGGCTTAGCTAAGTGCATCCCCCTTTGGGAGCTGTCCTTATCAAAAGAAAACATCTTGCATGAATGGTTTCTCTGTGGCTGCACCACAGAGATGAACAGAGAAATGGGGCCTCATTTGGGAAGCTCAGAAACACTTAATTCTGCATTATTATTAAGCCTCGCTGCTACACTGTTAACAAACATAGCGCCTGCAGTCTGTGAAAGAGAGCTCTGAGGTGAATATTCCTTGCAGGGAAGTGAACTGTAAACAAGGCAAATACATCACTCAGATGAGGAGCAACGACTGTCGCTAAAGAAAGTGAGCGAGGGTACACCTATAGTAGTTCATCCACAGAAATTCAAACATAAATTTGTGACGCACCAGAGTACCGCAAAGCTAGAAGCGTGCCTTCAACTGGAGTACTGTAGCACGACTGTTTATTTTTTAAAGTAATATTAACTTATTCCAGGCATTCATCTGGTTTAAGAATACAAATCGATGCCTTCAAATAGACCTTTAACAGTCCTTTGATGTAGAATTAAGAAAATGGGGAATTATTTGATCCCATTCTCAATCCAGTAGTTTATGGACAGGCGCTCTCAGCGGACTGTGCGCAGGAGTGATGGGTGATGTGGAATTCTATGGGCTCAGTGGGACTCTGGGAGTCAACTCAGGGCTCTGCTGTAGATTCCTGTAGAACCGGTGTGAAATGATAATGTATCGTTGGCTGGTATTGTTAATGTAAAGTTTACTGGTACGTTTCGGCCAAAACTTATTTTCTTTCTTCTTTTTTTCAGCATGGAATAAACCTATTACATGTTCCTTTGCAGCCTACGCATGCTGACGCAGCTATCCACCTGAACTACAAATTGTATGTTGGCCGTTCCGTTACACTATATTGGTGAATCGTACAAGATCATAGGATCTATAAGCCTGAAGACTTGTCTTGTACAGTGCCCTGATAAAAATCAAATTAATTACACTAATTTTTATGGAATCCCATTTCCGGTAGTGAGGCTTCCATAGTACACGGATGGAATAGTGGATGGTGGGCTTTTAAATTCTTTTTTTATTTAAACACCAGAAATACAAAAACGAAGACAGAATATGAAATAAGATACATAAATAGACACTTCACATCCAGAAGAATTCACAATTATAAAAGCTGAAACTTATACTTTTTAAATATTTCCATTGTATGTCGTTTTTTACTTAAAAACGAAACTCTTCTTTAGCTCAGCTGGCAAGGCCTGGGTTCGAGCCAATGCAGTGAGGCACGAACTAGGGTGGGAGCGGCGAGGGCACAAGCCCTGGAACCCGAATCCGTTACAATAACAAAAGGAGAGACAATGAAATATGGGTTATTTCGAAGTCCCAAATGTGAGATATAAAGTCGTAATTATGAGATATAAAGTCGGAATTCTGAGTTTTTAAGTCGCAATTCTCAGTTACTAAGTCAGAATTCTGAGATACCATAGCGCGTTTTTATTTTTACTCCCTGGCGGAAACGGGCTTCCATAGAAATGGTCAGATTCAGAGCCATTGCAGTTCGTGCTAATTAGAACAACGCCAGAACTGAACCCTCAGCACCGTACTGACTACTGAGCACAAGATCAGCTGCTCGCCAGCTTTGTTTCGCACAGTTTTGCATTGCTATTGAGCTCAGAGCAGGAGCTGATCTTCAGACAGTCAGATGCGTTATACATTACGTCACTGGCCCTAATCTTACGGTGCTCAACTGCACCATAGTGACCTCAGCGCCACTACTAGTAATGCATCGCCCCCGGCCAAAATTGCTTAGTAAAAAAAAACGTTTTCTATACTGTCTGTTTAAAAATATTATATCTTTAAAAAGGGTTTGTGTGTCGCGCTAAAGTTTCGATTCATTTCGAATGCAAAGAAAAAACATTTTCTTCCAAGAAATCATAAATTTGTCTCATCCTCCATACTATAATTCTCTCTTGTAGTAGTAAAGCATTTTGAGTCAAACCGAACAATATATTAAAGAAACAAGTAATAGGTTTATTCCATGCTGAAAAGAGAAGAGAGAAAACACAACGTTTCAGCTGTGAAACCTTCTTCAGGTTTGTTTTCTCTCTTCTCTTTTCAGCATGGAATAAACCTACAATATTACTTGTTCCTTTGCAGATACGCATGCTGACGTAGCTACCCACCTGAATATATTAAACGTTTCATCTATATGATTAACATAATGTTCTCCTGAATAACTACAGTAAATGACAAAGCCTTAGAGCCACAGAGAAAAACAAATTGCATTTAAAGTAATTTTAAAGGCTCGAGATAACATTGCACTATAAACGCAAATGTCTGTCTTCTTTGTGGCGCTTACTTTTTGTTGCTTTAGCAAATTTCATGCAGTTTATTTCTGACACAAGACATAACAAGCTTGTGTATTTATGACAAAAAAGCAGGGCAACAATTTATATCGGCCTTGAAATTGAAATTGTTAAAAAGTGAGTTAAATGCAGATATAATAAATATATTTTCTCATATAATGGTGTGTTTTTTTGTCTAAAAATCTTTCATGAATGGTTTAACAGA
Organism: Lepisosteus platostomus; assembly: GCF_059453375.1. NCBI lineage: Eukaryota > Metazoa > Chordata > Actinopteri > Semionotiformes > Lepisosteidae > Lepisosteus > Lepisosteus platostomus. The sequence goes on along the minus strand of NC_142615.1, from coordinate 19,450,770 downwards.
CACTTTGCATAATAAAAAAATATATATTTACGAATTTTAACTTTTTATACAGTAAAGTTTTGTTGTTTACCCTGTTTATCGATGTCACCAACACAGTTCTGGATTTTATTCTGCCTTCCTATGGACATTGGAATTTTCTTTCACACAACAGCTCCCATGTGTGGTAGCTTATTAGCGCCAGGGATAAAAAGAATATTGTTGGCTTTTAAATGAGAAACCATTTGCGTTTATACAAAATCACAATGCGTTGTCGCAGACATTGGGACATACTCTGTTTAAACATCTGTCGTTTTCTCTTATATTGGCTCCTGTGCTTCGGTCCATTTGAGAGAGAAGACACTGAAAAAGTCTTGTGAAAGTGGATTTTGCACCTACGCCAGTGCTGTAGTGGTATCATACAGACACCCATACAAATCCATCAAACGTTGGAAGCTCTGGAAGGCAACGTAAAATATTGCTCTGTCCGTTGGTGGATTAGGTATGCATGCTACATTTCAACGTAAAATGCAATGTAAAAAGATCAAATTTGATTCAAAATCGATTAATGTAAAAACCGATAAAGCTCATGTTTTTTTATCTAGTTTTATCTATATCTATATCTAGTTTTTCAAAGGTCTTAAAAAAATGTTTATCGCGATTGTGAAAGTTCGAGAAGGTGTACCAGCGCGTGCCTTTATATCGCCAGCTTCAGTCTCACCTGTAGCTGCGAGAAGGTTAAAAGCGCACAAGTGATCTGTCTTTCGTCCAAATAATTGCTGGAGCAGCAGGACGTAGAGCACCATCCAGCAGCTGTAGACGATGTTCGAGGAAGAGCTAATTCTGTTTTCAGCACAGGGAGCAAGAATGAGCTCAGTCCGGCTCCCAGCAGAATCCATTCTGGTTTGGTTGCTGTCAGACTGTGCATCTGAGGCTTTTTGGATCGCAACGTGAAAAAAAAGAACAAAAAACAATTGCTCACATCGTGTTACTTCTACCAGAGGATAGGAAGATATCACTTAAAAAAATCAGCAATTAATATTTGGATCCGTGGCCTCATACTAATTATTTAACTATCAGATTGTGTTTCTGCAACATTTCGTGCACAGTATGCCGTATTCAACAATAAAACAACAGTCACAACGAGGCCTTTACACCCAGTCTGGGGTATTTTCCCCTTTTATATTTTTGCCACTTTATATCGAACCTGTTATACTCCCAGAAGTGCGCAGTAGCTACTACTTAATAAAAATATACAATTCACCGCTGGTATAAACAGATGTGTGCCATGTCTGCTTTTGTAAGCATTTGTTTCAAAAATAAGTTCACAATATGTTAAAAACACAAAAAGCACAAACTTAATAATACAACGATACAAAATCAAAACCAAATCATAAAGCCAATTAAGTACCTATCCTTTGAAAACAGAGAACACCTTTATATCTACAATAAAAAAGTGACATTTGTATCTACTTTTGAATTACTGTACAAAGCAGACAGAGTATTCCCTGAATTCAAAGATCAGATCTTGGCCAAAACAAGACAATCAGACGTGAGCTGAATTCAGAACAAGAGCCTCTGCTTCGTCGTTTATTGAGCTTGTGATCAAAGTCTGAGTGGAAAAAGATCGGCTATTTTAACTGTTTGAATGAAATACACAAAGGGCACCTTCCTTCGAACCGGTGTCAAACCAGCAACCTAAGGATTCCCTCTTGCTTCCACTACAGTCCTCCGCTCGACCAACTGAGCTACCAACAGATGTCAGGAGATGCTCTCTGGCACATACTGTCCAATGTAGTGAAATGTTCCGGATGATTTAAATCCCAGATCGACATCGTTTCCAATTCGTTTCCTTAGTCTTGTTTACCTTGAATTTAAGCCACATACCAGGATTCTACTGTATAAACTTCCGGAGATATTACAAAATGTTTGATGGAGCATCAATCTTTCCAGGCGGAAATTGACTCCTTTTCTTTCTCGAGGGATCATATTAAACATTTCATTTGGATCGAGAAGAGGATCACCATGAGACACAAAACAAACAGTTTCATTCTGTCTTTATTAGAATCTGTATTACAGCTAATGAATGTAAAGCCTTTAGTATGCGAGAGTGAGAGTTCAGTTATGCCAGGGAGTGTGAGAAAAGAGAACTGAAATTTAGTAAATTAATATTTAAATAGAGCGTAAATCTTCAAAGTGTCACTGCAAAATTATTACAGGGGTCTACCAGCTGCCGGACGTACTTGTTTTGGGACTATTTCCAATAAGTACCGCATTAGTAGTTGTGTGTCCTTACTGGTATCTTTTAAACATTCGGTTATATACAAACGGGACAGAGACACAGTGATAATCTGATTTTAACATGTCCTGCATTTTAACTTACTGAACAGATAAATTGAAATGTTCTGATTCAGAGCCCCTGCAGTTCGTGCTAATTAGAACCACAACAATACTCCTGAGTCCTGAGCACCACACTGAGCAAAGGTTCAGCTGAACTCTGACTTTGTTCAGCACGACTTGTTGTTGCAGTTGAGCTCAGAGCTGGAGATGATCTCCATATTCTACCACACTAACTAGTCCTAAACGTAGTACACAGTACACAATTTTTAAAAACAATTTAAAATATTACACAAAGGCTGTAAAGCACACTCTAAATCGATCCGAATATTTGATTTCCGCGATCCGTTTAGGCAACATTAGGCAACGTGGCGCTTCTCCAGCAAAGCATTTCTCAGTTTTGTGAACTACTGGTGCTTTTAACACACTTACGCAACTCGTCAGGATGGCCGAGTGGTCTAAGGCGCCAGACTCAAGGACTCCTGTCTTTCCATTGCTTGGGTGTTCTGGTCTCTGAATAGAGGCGTGGGTTCAAATCCCACTCCTGACAGCTTTTCCCTCTCTTGCATTTTTCCTGTCTTCTTGTGCTCGCTGACAACGACAGAAAGAAGAAAACGGAGAAACAGGCTTGCGGGCACATGATGGGCAGGGAAATGCTTCGTGAACACTTCAATGTGATTAGCAGAAAGTCAAATAGGCTTCGATTTCTCCCTTAAGAACTGTTTGGGGTGCCTGTAATCGAGTAAAGATTTTACGGTCAAGGTATGCATTCAAAGGTGAAAGACCGAAATATAAATCCAGAAGAAGATGTATTAAAACATATTGTTTTCTTTGCGGTTTCCCCTGTATTTCATTAAATGTGGCATTGTGAAATCAGCCTGTAGCCCTACGGAATGCAGCCACTCTCCCGGTGACAGCGGCAGGAGCCGAGAGGATTAAATCAGAGCTCGAACAGAGAGTTAAAAAAATATGGGCAACTAGAACATAGATCATAGAACATTTTTATTAAACTTTCCTATCTGCTCGGCCTTACTGAAGTATTTTAGCTGCATTTTAGCTTCTATTTATATACTTTACAGTAGATAGTGTTTAGTAAGAGAAGAGAGATACAAGCGCTAAACCCCCACAATAACCAAACCTTAACTAAAGCAGGAAGATCAGTTTCTGCTCGAGACAGCCGTTTTCTGAACTGTAAATCTCTGGCTGGAGACGCTGTGTGTCCGGACTCAGAGGTTGTATAAGAAAAGACTCGGAGAGCTGCAGGCGCAACTCATTGCTCTGCGCTCCCCGTGCGGAATGCGCGTGTCCTCCCTCCTTCATTACCTTCATACACTCCTCTCAAACCATATCAAACTCCTGGAATATTTCGGTGAACAGATACTGGATCTTTCTTTCCGAGATCATAGGCAGAAACAATAAACACGGTGAAAACAGGAAGGTATTCTGATCGTATAGAGAAATGCGCAAAAATACATTTCCTAAAATCCAATAAAATCTAGTTACATTCTGATGCTATTTTGATGTATCTGAATAGTTTTGGCACAGTTGTTACAGCAAAGAGACAAATAAACTTTTTTTAATTTCATTCGAGCTGTAGTTTTGAAAACGTTTTTTCAATTCTCTAAATAATACAAACACAAACACCCGTTGTAAGCGTCTGACCATTGATATTCTTGAATTATAAGACCGTACACACGCTGGCAGGCAGTTCAGCGAATATGATGCCCCTGCAGGGGCCGAATATTAGACAGACTTATACATACAGTCATCGTGTGGAGTTTATTCCTCCTCTACCGCAGTCTTTGCCTCTTGTCACATTTGCGCTTAATTGTCGATTTTTTGTATAGAACACCGAATATCTTGAGGAAGCCTGTCAAGCGAAGACTGATGGATTATTGAGGTGCAAACACTGGTTCAAAATCAACACCCTCTGCTATTGCCGTTGTTTCTTTGATAATTTCTTCAAATTCATCATCTGACCTTCAATATCGAGGGATATTGAGCATAATACCATGCAAATTGTAACTTTCTTTTGATTGCCAGTTTTATTAAAATGCCATCCCCTTTTAGAGTTATTTTAGATGTTTGGCAAGGCGTAATATCCCCCCTCTCACCCTCAGCTAAAATATTTTAAAAGTACAACAACATTACATTATATTGAACAGCGTTTATGTTAACATTTATATTCAAATTAAGGTAAATGTACGAAAATATTAAAATAGAACTCCGGCGATCTGTTGTTTTTGCTTGACAAGTTCTCGAACAATTTTGCATTGTTTTTTAAATTACTTTAGCTGAAGATGCAACGGGAGCATAAGTGAATTCTCCCTCACTCACTGGAACATATAATTCTATAGGTGAATACTAACTGCTTGCAAGTTGCCAATGTCGGTAATTATTGGAAATTCCCGGTAATGTTGACTCTGGTACTCAATTGTTTGAGTAAATATCAAAATAGTTCAGGTTTTGCGGAACAATTAAATTTTTGCAGTGATGATGTTTACTATAGGAAGAAGTGCGTCCCTGGGTGGGATCAAAAAACCCACCTGGGGATTAATAGCCGAAAACGCTAACCGATTGCACCACAGAAATGCTTACACCTTGCTTTTTTTCATTTACATACTTTTGGTGAACAAAAAAATTCGCTCGCATTTCATCTTTCGCAAGCTGTATGATTTTAAAAAAACAAGTTGTTCTGCAAAGGAAATGAATAAACGCATTAAACCAAATCAAGACCTCTTTGAGTGTCCCAAATTACATGTTCTGTAAAACAAGACAGGAAAAAAAGGTACCGCTGGAATTCGGATCCAAAATTTCCTCTTTATGAAACAGGTCTTTTAACCAGCTTTACCACAGCACTGGCAGAATACTATTCTTATACAGGTGGGTACCCACCCTCAAACCTTTGTTCTCTCGCTATTTTACCTTTGCCTACTGCCCTGTCTCTCTCACACCTGAAGAAGGCTCCACGGGCGAAACGTTGTGTTCTCGTTCTTCTTTTTTTCAGCATGGAATAAACCTATTACCTATTCTTATACAGCCTCTTGGACACCGCTCTGATACATCTGAGGTCGATGTGCGCTGAGCCTGGTCGCCGAGCAAAATCATGCCCAAGGGGGTGGCTCTTGTGACGAGGTGGCCGAGTGGTTAAGGCGATGGACTGCTAATCCATTGTGCTTTGCACGCGTGGGTTCGAATCCCATCCTCGTCGGTTTATGTTTTCGACTTGTGATCCGTTTCTAAGTTGGACTTGCTTTCTTTAGCTACTGTAGTAGAGCAGTAATATTTCTAGCGTTGGCTGAACATGGCTTACAGCAGTAGCTGACAGATATAGTCTCTTAATATTTAGATTAAATGTATGCTTTGTACTGCTTTCACCTGATATTAATAGTAGTCCTGATGAACGATTTAGGGACATGGCGCATCTTGAAAATGTTCTTGTTAATTTCAGTTTGGAAAAGATGCACTCACCAGAAGCAGAAACTGGTCGTATCTGCAAAATGCACAATGCAATAGCAATGTCTTGCTATGAGTCCTTACCTGTTACAGGAGGCGTTGTAGGACTTTTTTAGTTCAGAAAAAGCTATCAATTCATCTTACATTTCTACTCCATCAATATTAGCAATGCTATCTTTACTAAGCTCTAAATATAGCTCTAAATAAATGCAAATTTTAAAATACATTTTAAAATAAATGCTATTCCATATGTTGTAACTTTGTGGTATTTAGAAATTTTATCTGAGGATGCAAGGGAAAGTATTATACAACTGTGAAAGAGGCTTGTATTTTAATACAATTTTCGATCAAAAGAAAACCAAAGTCCCTATGATATTACCGTCAATATCTCTTGATATCAACGTTCAGTTGAAAGATTTGAAGAAACTCTCAAACAAGCAACTGCAGTAGCAGAGAGTTTTGATTTAAACCGATGCTTGCAGATCAATACTCCATTCATCCTTGAAAGAAGCAAAGACAGGGATATTTTGAGTGTCTCCATGATCCTCTTCTCAATCCAAAAGAAAGGTTTTATATGATCCTGATCCCACTAGAAAAAGGGTCAATTTCAGCCTGCACTGATGTCCCTTCAAACGTTTTATAAGAACTCTGGACGTTTATACAGTGGAAGCCTGGTCCATTTCTTCTTCTGAACGAGACTATGGGAGTGAGTATTTTGACGTCGAACTGGGATTTAAATAGAGGAACACCACTACATTGGGCTACACGTGTGACAAAGCGTTTGCTTTCCGACCTCTCGATAGCTCAATTGCTGGATCTTAAGACTATAGACAAAAACAGGGGGCATTTCTTATGTCCCTGGTTTGAATCCACCTCGAAGGATGGTGTTTTCTTGTTCCTTAATCAAAAAGTGAAAATTGTGAATTTGTCTTTCACTTTGACGTTCACCCGAAAGCTCAGTATATAAAGAAGTAAAGGCTCCTGTTCTGGATCCTAATCCTAATCCTCACGTCAGATTGTTTTGCTTAGACCTTTAAAATGTACACTGTGGACTGTTTGCTCTTCCTAACACAATTAAAAAGCCGCCGACAAACTTATCGATCGGGAGTTTAGTTCAGTGATAGCGCGCACTTAAGACGCTCCGTTTTCTATCGCCGGCATCTCTGTATTCTTTTTAAACGCGATATTTTTTATTCTTCGTGTGTGAATTTCAGGGAGACTGATAAACCCTTTGTCTGTTTTAAAGATACATTATTTTAAACCAGACATAATGAAAGACGTAGTAACTAGACACACATACAAGACACATGAATAGTAGCGGCTCTGAATGCAATACAAACGCCAATGGCGCAATGGATAACGTGTCTGATTACGGATCAGAAGACTTTAGGTTTGTACTCCTTCCTGGTTCGTGAAGAAGCTTTTAAACCTCACTACTCAACACTGACATCGTAGGGTGTGCGGTCCTACACAACCTTACTATCGACTGGATGAGTCTTCTGTTCAATCTCCGATTCTTTCCGCACATTCCTGCTATTTCACCACCGTTATTGTAGGATAACAGCCACAGACACGAGAAGATATACTATTCCGAACAAATGTCTTAAAAAATCACGTTGAAAAAGGTGACAATACGTTTTTGTTTCTTTAACTTAACCTTACTTTTGCCTGTAAAGTTCACATTATTTTCTGTAGCCGCAAATCCCCAATATTTCTGCTGTTTCCCGGGAAACACAAGCGTGGAGTCAAATCATATTAAATGACACAACACATCTATTAATTTAACACCCAGATGTGACAGAACACATGTAAGACTTACACACAGCTTTTAATATGCTCTAGTGAATTTGCAGGTGTCCTGGGGAGGGAAGAGAACTGATATTAAGGAAATACATATTTAAAGGGGATGTAAGTCTTAAATGTGTTTTGTCACATCTGGGTGTTAACTGAATACTTTTTTAGCATTATTTATTGTGTTTTGACTCTATACTTGTGTTTCTCAGGAGACAGCAGAAATATTGATGTTTACATTTCTATTCACATTCCCGGTGATATTGACTGAGGTAATGCAGAAGCATGTTCTCTATAACAATAAACGGTGCGAGAAGACAGGAAGAAAGGCACCGCTAGGATTTGAACCCAGGACCTCCTGTTTACTAGACAGACGCTTTAACCAACTAAGCCACGGCGCCGACAGAATCCTCCTCTTTTACTGCGACTTGGACACACCGCTCTGAGACACCTGCGTTCAGTCAGCGCTGAGTCGGCTGGCTGAGCACGTTGCCTCCTTTACATTCAATAGGAGCCCCGACACTAAGAGAAACGTATAGAAATGGGTTTTATCCGGCACTTTTCATGTCCAATGCGCTTGACATCTCCCACGGGCGACAAAGTTCATTTACAACACCTTTCTTTCTTTCTTCTTTCAGCAGGAGTACAATAATGGCAACAACATGTTTGGAGTTCGGCATTTCATTTAGTCTGCGGAAACATCGTATCGGAATCAACTGCCTGAGATAAAAGAGTAATTGCGGCTTCAGATCGTTTTTACAGAGCATTGCGTTGTTCTGCTCATGCTGACTACACGCTTTAGATATGTCATTTACTGCAAGCGTTGCTTTTCCAGGTTTTTCTGAAATTCCTCGCATTTGAGCCAGCACTAAAATATTTCATTCCCGTCGCTGAATACATCGTGGAAACGGTATTTGCAACGGAATGCTGTCACATGAAACATTTTCGTTATTCGGTTCTGAAGTTTGAAAATGAAAATAAAACGGGGGTCACTTCATAGGCTTGAAAGAAGTCCAAGCAGCATAAAAACCCGTGAATTCTCACAAATTGCATTGTGCTGCACCTTTCTCCTGCTGCTGTTATAAATCAGCCTTAAACATTTGAATGCATACCTTACTGCTGCTAATCACATTCACGTGTTTACGAAGCTTTTTTCTGTCCGTTATGTTTTTGCTAAGCAGTTTCTCAGTTTTCCTTGTACTGTGATTGTCAGCGAACACAACAAGACTGAAACAGTGTAAAGGCAGGTAAAAAAGACAGGGTAAAACGCCTGATTGTCGGGAGTGGGATTTGAACCCGTGCCTCTATTTGGAGAGCGAAACACAAAGCTTAAAAGACACGAATCTGTAAATTTGCTGTTTTAAACCGCTCGACTATCCTGAAGAAATGGGGGCGGATTGTATCAGTCACATCCGATTTTCCGTACATTTAGGACGATTGATACAACTGGACGAACAATTTGTGGCGTTTAGCATGACATGGAAAACGGTACCGGAGCGTTCGGTTCCGGACTACAAGACTCAGAAACAGTTTTTACCCCCGCACTATCAAACTATTAAACTCCCAGCCTCTCTCACTCTCTCCTCACCTCTCACCTGTGATCTGAACCTCACAGTGCCTTCTTTCTTACCAAAAACCCAAACACACATTGAAAATCTACCTCTCCCATACATGTCAAAAGCTCACTCCCCATAATTTCTATCTCTTTATTTCATTCTTTTGATGCATGTTTTTGCACATAACCTGTTACCTTTTTGTTGTTTTGCACACTGCCTGTTGTTGTTTTTTGCACATCGGCTGTTATCTCTATCTTCCTTTTGTTATATAATTGTATTGTTGTGTTTTTTTCTTGTACTACTTATGTCCGAGAGCTGGTAAAAATAGCATTTCGTTATACCATATACCTGTGTATGAGTATAATGACAATAAACTTGGACTTGAACTTGAACTTGACATAGTCTTGCAGGCAGTATATTATTTTATCGTTTACTCGTTTAAAAAAACATGGTCTTCTTGTTCCTAAGTCAGATTTTTAGTGCTTTCAACCTGGACTGACAGCTCACCCGATCTGTTTGTGATCAGACCATGGAGTGGGGGGGCTGTACCAAGCGCACGTTCCTTCCCAATGCTGAGGCGATCATTCAGAAGATGGTTGTGAAGAGAGACAAGCTTTGTCGACTAAAAAACAAGGCAGGATATGCAAGAATACTAATCACTGGCGACAGTTATGCTCTCTTACTATTGAGACTCTTACATTGCGAGTTTTTTTGAAGACTTTGAAACTAAAGGAAAGTGGAGACAAATGAAACAGGCACGGGTGGGGTGAACCCACGATCTTCGGTTTACAAAACCGACGCCTTACCACTTGGCCACCGCACCTTCGAGGAAACACGGGAATAATGTTGTCCAAATTATTTTTTTCTGAATCTGGTTTACATCGCCTGGAGGCAGCAACAACAATAAAAGGGATACTTAACAAGGAGATACGCTGTAGCAGTGCGACTCCAACAGATGCTCCTGAAGAGGCTGGAGGTTTAAGCCAGCTCCTTAGAGCACTTGGCCACGTTACTCTCAACAGCGGCTCTTCAGCTCTTGTTGTTTGACCTAGTGTTTTTATAACGCGTGGAATTGACCGCAGCTTCGTTTTCTGAGATGCTTTCTCTCACGTGGTGAAATCTCGACCTCTTTGGCATCTCTGGCTATAGTTCTTCTGTAGAGCAGGCTTTCACACCTCTGCTTTTAGTGCCCTTGAAGTCATTTTATTTTTACAGGAAGACGCATTCCCTAACGATCTTTCCTGTTTTAGAAATGCTTCATAAGGCGTGTTTGATTCAACGGACAAACAGTATACAAATTGTACAATGCAGATTTATGCGGCATTCGTACTGGATTTGAGTGGGATTCTGAAATACTTCTTGCAAAGGTATTCAGACTTTCTTGAACCTATAATAAAAAAACAGACCTGAAACTCCCTAACTTCCAATCTCTGATGTTGCTGTCCTTAAACTCGGACGTGATGTTCTGCAGACGTGTGCATAATGTCCTGTTTTCTTACAGTGTAGACATTTTGCTGTTCACGCTCCGCATTCATCTGCTTTGTGCATTGTTAGTCCGCACCTGTAACATGTAATGTCAGCCGTCCCCTGTTCTTCTATATCTCTAGCATGACTGCGTCCGGCTGCTCGGCTTTTGTTTGTAAAGTTTGAGCGAGCGCCCCGTTCAGTGTCACTTTGTCACTGTGGTCAGAAAGCATTCTTGATTCTGCTTGAGCTGCTTCATGAATTCTAGCGACTGTAAGAGCTCTTTCTAAAGTCAGCCCTTCCTCCTGCAGCAATTTATAGTCTCTTATGTGCACATTTTTCCACAAGTTGATATCTTAACATGTCAGTTTCCAATACTCCAAAGTCACAAGATTTAGCCAGTTCTCTTAGTGCAGTCACAAAAGCAACAACAGATTCGTCCTGAGACTGAGTTCTCTGCCTAAATTTATGCCGTTCCAAAACCACTTTTCTCCGCGGTGTAAAGTAAGCGTCTAAGGCAGCTACAGTCTGTTCATATGTACCTTTTTCTCCAGGGAGGTTGGCGAAAATCCGCTGCACGGGAGCCCCGATACAGTGCAGGAGTGTAGCCCGTCTCACGGCATCTTGAGCTTCTGTAGATCCACTGGCTATTTAAAAAAAATCTGTACGACTCCATCCATATCTTGTATTCCGTATACAAATCCGGAGCTCCGAGGTTCAGTGGAAGCGGTGGAAAATGCTGGGCATAAGCAAAGCTTCTCGGCGCGGCTGCCATATCTTCCATGGCGCAGGCAAAACGAAAAGTCCTAAAATTCAGAAGTTCGTTTCTACCAGCAAGAGAACTAAAATCTGCAGTGTTCTGCTCGCTTTGAGTCCGTCAAGCACTCATCTCTCGTCGCCATAAATGTTGTGTATCTTAATAAAGAGACGTTTTTATATGATTTTAACTATTTTATTAACTACACAGATCACGCCCTTACACCATATATTCCTGCTTTCTACTCTCTCGTTCTGTTGTCTCGCGATGTCTCCTCACTATACTACATTTAGCATGACTTCTTGTTGCAGTTCAGCTCAAAGCTGGAGATGATCTCCATATTTTACGGAAAAAGTTAAAAGTGTGTTTATGGCTGTGCTTCACATCTACACGAGAGCACTTGTAACAGTACAGACACGCAGTGAGGAGTTCGTGAAGCTTTCAGTTTAGTGCGGAGTTCAGAAGGAGGATTCGCTCGCTGAATGATCTCTCAAGAAATCCCGGGTGAGATTCAAGAGGTGTTTTCTGCAACAGCCACGGCAAGTGTGAAGCAATCTCTGGATTTCCTGAATTTGAACTAAATTATTAGGGTTAGGGTTAGGGTTAGTTCAAATAATTTAGGATTTAACAGAACTAAATGAGGTACATTTAAAACAGCAGCGCAACTCTGCAGCACGTCGAGTGTGCCTGCATTTAGTTGTGTAAACCTGGCTCTCTCTGAACACAAGCAGAGTTCTCACTCAACAGAAGATTGCGATGTGAGTACTGTAATATAAAGCACCTGGAGATGCCAGGGATCGAACCAGGGACCTCATACATGCGAAGCACGCGCTCTACCACTGAGCTACATCCCCGATGGCGAAGGTAATGGAACAGACTCGTCCAGATGCTCACTGATCACAATCCACCACTCACGAAGAATGCCTGCAGTTTCCCACTTTCGCGTTTCCTCTACTACAGAGTAAATGCATGCGAATGAAGAAATAAGGAAGGAAAAATAATCGCATTGAAGCTTCAAGAGACTGGGCACAAATTAATCTATTATTTTTGTATCCAGTCATACGTGCGACGGTGGTTAATTCCCAGACGGGGGAGTGCTTTTTTTCTACTTCCTTACTCGACTGTCTTTCAATTCTGTTTTATTTGAAAGCTTTTTGCATCTTTTAAGTGCTCTTGATTAAACTATGCATAGAAAAACAGCACTACTGATTATTTTCATGGACCGATGCACACTTGTTCTGTAAACTTGAGTGATAAAGCCCTGTCTGCAAATATTGTAGAAGAAAATAAAAGGGTGAAACAACGCCCCAACCACAGGAATGGTAACAGGAAGGATCGTGTTCTTATTTGATAAGTCCTTTTGAGATGTCTTGTCAATGCACACAGGCGTTAGAGCTGAATAATTTACTTTTAGTGGTGTTTTTAAACAAAGATGGAACATGTTATTTCTATACCAGGAAGAAAGGAGCAGACTTTAACTTTAAGAGGCAAAAACGACACCTTATCAAAGCTAATATTTATTAAAATGACATCACAACAAAAGAGTGGAGCCTTGAGTGAATAAAATTAGTTTTCATTGGACGTCTGTGTCTCCATAACTTTGTAGGTGAGAGAGAGGATTGTGATAATTTGCAGGTGCTTCTCGGAAGTGCGTTGGTGGTACAGGCGCCTTCCAAATAATTGAGTCGGGTTTGAATCCCAGCCAGTACAAACCCAAATCTTTTCAAGATAATTTGTGGTCCGCTAACACATCTTTTGAAAAACTACAACAGGTAACACCCCGTGTGAAACATCATGAACATCTGTTAAAGCCTGAGTTTTACATACTCTAACGTAAATAAACGTTATTTTAGTGTCTTCCGGTGTGTGAGCCAATTTCTCCAAAAAAAATATTTGTTAGTCTGTCGGGAGGCTGTGCAAGGTGTTAAGAAATAGAATTTCTAAAAGACAGGTTCCCTAAGGTTAACATCAAGGCAGAAAAAATGCTGTTTTCTCTACAGAAATGCTCTTTACATTTCAGCACTGTTGCAACTCCCTTTATAAAGGGTGTGCACACGTATACAACCAAGGCATTGAAAGTTTTTGTTTTAATTATTGTTCCAAAAAATGTTCCATTTGTTTTTTTTAATGTTGTTGATTAAAAGATTTTATGAAATGTGAAAAAAATCTTAATTTAAAAAAAAGGTCAAAATGCTATTGAAGAAAAATCAGTAATGTGAGGAAAGATGGATTGTGGGAGCCCCTTAACTACCCATGTCATGCTGTATTTCTCACTCATTCTACTGGGAGTGGTGCCGTCACTTCTGGATAAAGTCTGTCAGTGGTCATTCCAGACGGGTCAGGTATGACTGCTCTTCGGCACAAGAGACACGTGACTTGCGAGGATCCCGACAGTGTCGGTGTCCTTTCAGAGCCCGGATAGCTCAGTCGGTAGAGCATCAGACTTTTAATCTGAGGGCCCAGGGTTCAAGTCCCTGTTCGGGCGGCTGTGCCGTTTTTAATTCTATTGTGAATGTCATTCTAAATAGTCTTTTATCTTTCACTCTTCTAGCTTTACTGTGGTTATTTTAAATGTCCATTACTTGTATTTACAGTAGTGTATTTAGTGTTTCATTTCACAAACCGAAAATGTTCAAGTAGATCTTGTCACTCTACTCCACGTAATCATCTAAATTAAATCACAGTAGAGTACAGCTCACACAGTGAGTACTCTTGAATACAACAAGAGGAAGGGCACACTGCACATCATCACGTCCAAGTTTAAAGTGACATTAGAGGTTTGAAGCGAAGTAGTTTTTTTATTACTCGCTCGCTGAACGATCTCTCAAGAAACCTCGGTTGAGATTTAATGGGTGTCTAATAATCACGTTCAAAAAGGTGACGATAAGTTTTTTTTTAACTAGGTAGCCTTAATGGCAACACGGTGTGAGTAGATCTTAAAGCAGCTGCAGACAGAGTACCCGTAATGGCAACACATGTCTGCTTTGAGTTCGCTTTTCTTATTTCTTCTGCAGAACTAGTGGTATCGGAATATGATCCGCATAAGAAGCGCTTTCGGGTTCTGATCATTTTTATTGAGCGCTGCTCTAAACTTTACATTTGCTCGGGCTAGTTTTCCCCATGGAAAAAAAGACATATCCTTAATTACATGATTTCACTTTTTTTCTTATCAACGAGTCGAAAGAAATAAAATATATACTTCACTATAAGTACCACAGGCAAGATGGCTGGTGCTCTAAGGCGTTGCGTTCAGGTCGCAGTTAACCCTGGAGACGTTTGTTAAAATCTCACTTCTATTAAAGAGGTCTTTCTCGTTAGAGTAGAAACGATAGAAGCCTTAAGCGGGAAAAAAATCACAACATCTCGCATTTCACGTGTTTAATGTTAACCGTCTCAGTGGTTGCCTCGGTGATTGATGGCTCTTCTCCCTCGCAGGGTGACGGCAAACTTCTTCAGAGAGGGAGTCCCCTACGCACGGCTTTTCTTTATCAAGAGCTGAGACAACAGAAACAGACTTCAAACTGACATGAATTACTTCTTGAGCGTTTATGACCGTCTTTAAAAGCTGAGAGCAGGTGAAAAAGTCTTTGGAAATGAGGAAATGACTGCTGACAGTAAACAGAGCTGACGCTCAGCTGCAGACAAGCGCTCCTCGTTAGTATAGTGCTGAGTACCCCCGCTTGTTGCGCGGGAGACCGGGGTTTGTTTCTGTGACAGGGCGCTGGTTTAATTTTTTAACAACCTGACTTCACTTAAAAAATACACAACATTTATAGCGACGAGAGATGAGTGGTTGACGGACTCAAAGCGAGCAGAACACTGCAGATTTTAGTTCTCTTGCTGGTAGAAACGAACTTCTGAATTTTAGGACTTTTCGTTTTGCTTGCGCCATGGAAGATATGGCAGCCGCGCCGAGAAGCTTTGCTTATGCCCAGCTTTTTCCACCGCTTCTTCTGAACCTCGGAGCTCCGGATTTGTATACGGAATACAAGATATGGATGGAGTCGTACAGATTTTATTAAATAGCCAGTGGATATACAGAAGCTCAGGATGCCGTGAGACGGGCTACATTACTGCACTGTATCGGGGCTTCCGTGCAGCGGATTTTCGCCAACCTCCCTGGAGAAAAAGACTGTAGCTGCCTTAAACGCTTCCTTTACACCGCGGAGAAATGTGGTTTTGGAACGGCATAAATTTAGGCAGAGAACTTAGTCTCAGGACGAATCTGTTGATGCTTTTCTGAGCCGAGCAAAAAAAAAAAAGCCGAGCAGTAGGACGCAGTCATGCTAGAGAAATAGAAAAACAGGGGACTGCTGACATTACATGTTACAGGTGCGGACTAACAACGCACAAAGCAGATGAATGCGGAGCGTGAACAGGAAAATGTCTACACTGCAAGAAAACAGGACATTGTGCACATGTCTGCAGAACATCACGTCCGAGTTTAAGGACAAGTATCCCTTTTATTGTTGTTGCTGCCTCCAGTTTACATTTGGCCAAGTGGTAAGGCGTCGGTCTCGTAAACCGAAGAACGTGGGTTCAAGCCCCACCCGTGCCTGTTTCATTTGTCACCGCTTTCCTTCAGTTTCAAAGTCTTAAAAAAACTCGCAATGTAGGGATCTCAATAGTAAGAAAACATAACTGTCGCCAGTGATTAGTATTCTTGCATATCCTGCCTTGTTTTTTAGTCGACAAAGCTTATCTCTCTAAACACCCATCTTCCGAATGATCGCCTTAGCATTGGGAAGGAACGTGCGCTTGGTACAGCCCCCGACTCCATGGTCTGATCACAAACAGATCGGGTGAGCTGTCAGTCCAGGTTGGAAGTAACGTTCGAAAGCACTAAAAATCTGACTTAGGAACGAGAAGACCATGCTTTTTTATACGAGTAAACGATAAAATAATATACTGCCTGCAAGACTATGTCAAGTTCAAGTTCAAGTTTATTGTCATTATACTCATACACAGGTATATGATATAACGAAATGCTATTTAGCTAGCTCTCGGACAAAGAAAAAAACACAACAACAATACAATTTTATAACAAAAGAAAGACAGAGACAACAGCCGATGTGCAAAAAACAACAACAGGCAGTGTGCAAAACAACAAAAAGGTAACAGGTTATGTGCAAAAACATGCATCAAAAGAATGAAATAAAGGGATAGAAATGATGGGGAGTGAGCTTTTGACATGTATGGTAGAGATAGATTTTCAATGTGTGTTTGGGTTTTTGGTAAGAAAGAAGGCACTGTGAGGTTCAGATCATAGGTGAGAGGTGAGGAGAGAGTGAGAGAGGCTGGGAGTTTAATAGTTTGATAGTGCGGGGGTAAAATTATTTTCGAGTCTGGTAATCCGGACCCGAATGCTCCGGTACCGTTTTCCATGTCATGCTAAACGCCACAAATTGTGTTCGTCCAGTCGTATCTATCGCCCTAAAGTTACGGAAAATCGCATGCGACTGGTGCAATCAGCATCCATTTTTTCAGGATAGTCGAGCAGTTTAAAACAGCAAATTCACAATTTCTTATAAGCTTTGTGTTTCGCTCTCCGAATAGAGGCATGGGTTCAAATCCCACTCCCGACAGTCAGGCGTTTTACCCTGTCTTTTTTACCTGCCTTTACACTGTTTCAGTCTTGTTGTGCTCGCTGACAATCACAGTACGAGGAAAACGGAGAAACTGCTTAGCAAAAACAGAACGGACAAAAAAAAGCTTCGTAAACATGTGAATGTGATTAGCAGCAGTAAGGTATGCATTCAAATGTTTAAGGCTGATTTATAAAAGCAGCAGAAGAAAGGTGCAGCCTTTGTGAGAATGCGCGGGGTTTTATGCTGCTTGGACTTCTTTCAAGCATATGAGGTGACCCCCGTTTTATTTTCATTTTCAAACTTCAGAACCGAATAACAAAGAGGTTTCATGAGTGACAGCATTCCGTTGCAAATACCGTTTCCACGATGTATTCAGCGACGGGAATGAAATATTTTAGTGCTGGCTCAAATGCAAGGAATTTCAGAAAAACCTGGAAAAGCAACGCTTTCAGTAAACGACAAATTTAAAGCGTGTAGTCAGCATGAACAGAACAACGCAATGCTCTGTAAAAACGATCTGAAGCCGCAATTACTCTTTTATCTCGGGCAGTTCATTCCGATACGATGTTTCCGCAGAATAAATGAAAAGCCGAACTCCAAACATGTTGTTGCCATTATTATTACTCCTGCTACTGTAGTTTTAAGCTTTACAGTATTCCAGCCGGATTAGTACTGATTGAAGAGAGCCATCTACAGGCAAAAGGTGACATAACATCACAGCAGCACCATTTAAGGTGGAACGAAAAACACGCATAAGAAGCTGGTGAATAAGAAGCTACGGTAACTTCAGCCTCGTAGCAGACCCTGGGAGGCACGCTCAAAATAATCATCTTTCCCAGTACTTCAGAGTCATATTTAGAACGCTTTACTGCAATTTTATTTGATTGATGGGAGATGTGAAGCCATCGAGCCTGTACTGCGCTTTCACATTGAAATTGAAGCCATTTCTCCTGCTTTCTCTCAGTGTCCGGGCTGCAATTGCGTGTAAAGGAGGCGACTTGAAAATGAAACGTGTAATCACCTTACAGAGGGTCTTCACGACGGGGTGCGTCAGCTAGTTCTCCATTATTGTCAGTTTACTGGACTTCTGAAGAAACCTATCTACAACGAAGATACAAACTGCACAGTTTAAGGCACATGAAGAGAAATCTGTTTGCTGATTGACTCAAAAAATGTCGATACAAATAATCTGCCAGGCTGATTTACTTGTCCGACCACCTCCCTCCGTCCCCCTTTGCTGTTAGCACAATTCTTTCAGTTTCTTTTCTTGTATTTTCCTTGCTATTTTAGTGTTCCCCATGTATAGATGGATCCACAACCGAAACCGTTTTCACCCTGTGTTTCTGCACACCTTGCACAGTTCCAGTGGCGCAATCGGTCAGCGTGCGGTACTTATACAGTAGTGCACAGCGGAGTCATGCCGAGGTTGTGAGTTCAAGCCTCACCTAGTGTCTTTAGCTACTGAAAGCAACTGTTAAGTTTAGATACTATCAGGTATCTGATGAAGATAAATTAACATCAAACGAAGAAGTAAAGGTTTACTTCGAGTCACAATCAAATAAGGCTCCGCAGCTGAAACATTGTGTTTCCTTCTCTTTTCAGCATGGAATAAACCTTGACTTTTTCCTTTGAAGCCCATGCATGCTGACGCAGCTCCCTACTTAAATTACCATCAGCTGTGTATCTCCAGCTGACCTGTACACAAATATATGAGAGAGGTCTACTGAGACGAGAGGAGCACTGAAGACTTGAAAAAGCTCTCGCATTAGACTCTGTGTTTTTGTTGTTCCCCAGATTTGTTTTTAATGTTCTTTTTCTTTTGAAATTGTTGCGTTTGTTTTTTTTTTCGTAGTTGTTAGACAACTACCGGGATTTACCTAGGTTCCTGGAAGACTTCTTGTTTTGTGTTTGTTGTATTTTCGGGTTACAACAATTGTTTTTTTCTATTGATAGGACCCCACGCATTACTATGGGAGTAGTTAACATTAGTTCTTACATTGTACAGTACCTGAAATTACCACATAAACTACTACTCTGTTTCCTTTTTTTTGACAGGCACAAGTGAAGTTTGTTTTTCCTTGCTGCTGATTGGTAGCTACAATGGGTCAATTGCAATAAACTTATATTCATTAAACTTCGCTGAAATTTGTCAGCAACTCTGTACTAAACCTGTTCTCAATTGCAACAAACCTAAAATAACAGCTGCTGCCCGTTAGATGTTACTGCATTAGGAGTCTAGCTTAAACCACCTCTTCATAGGTTTTAAGCAACTCAGTAGCGGACTAAGCAGAACAATTGATCACATTAGAACTGTCTTGAATGTAATGGAAATAATGTACTCATTAAGTAACAAGGTTATGCACCACTTGCTTGAAAATTATTATTATATTTAACTAAAATTGCTTTCCAGACACCACAAATATTCACAATGAATGTTATCATTACACGTATTTATTAATTAAAGTGTTATTTATTAATAATTAAGTTCCATGTATATCTTTATTAGTAGCTGTATTACAAGTAATGCATATACAGTCTTTATTATAGTTAGTTTTCAGTTATCCTGGGGAGGGAAGAGAATGGAAATTAAGGAAATAAAAATTTAAAGGGCTTTTAAGTCTTCAGTGTGTTCTGTCATAGCTGTGTGTTGTCATATCTGGGTGTTAATTTAGTATATTTGTTGTATTATTTATTGTGATTTGACACTACACTTGTGTTTCTCAGGAGAAAGCAGTAATATATTTTTTTTAGTTTTTTGAGGGTACAGAAAAATTGTATTGTACGGCCAAATGTAAGGTTACATTAAGAAACCCTTATTGTTACCTTTTGCAACGTTATTTATTTAAGACGGTTCTTCAGAATAGTGTCCCTTACGTATCTGTGACTGTGGTCCAACAATAACGGTGCTGAAATAGCCGGAATGTGTGGGAAGAAGATGGAGATGGAACAGGAGGCTTATTCAGTCGATAGAAAGATTGTGTAGGACTGAACACACTACGGTTATGGTACTGGGTTTAAGAGCATTACGATC
Source organism: Lepisosteus platostomus (assembly GCF_059453375.1). Lineage (NCBI taxonomy): Eukaryota > Metazoa > Chordata > Actinopteri > Semionotiformes > Lepisosteidae > Lepisosteus > Lepisosteus platostomus. The sequence continues at coordinate 19,430,814 of NC_142615.1, read as the reverse complement.
CTACAGTCTCCTGATCCGTAATCAGATGCGTTATCCAATGCACCACTGGCCCTTGTACCGCATTCCTCAAGTGCACCACTGTGAGCTTGCGCCGCTACAATAATACATCGCCCCAGTCCAAATTTTCTCAATTAGGTGCATGTTTTCTATGTGTATTTAGTTAAACAGTCTTTCATTTTGTCTGTTTTAAAAATTGCATCTCTTTAAAACAGACAAACGAGTTTATGTGTCGCGCTGAAATTCACACATGAGGGAATTCAAACGAAAGAAATCACAGAAAAGATATCGCGCTTAAAAAGAAATCCAGAGTGGAGATGCTGGTGATAGAAAACGATGCATGAGATGCTTTACCTCTGAACTAAACTCGGCTCTTTAATTGTGTTAGGAAGAGTGAATAGCCAACAGTGTACATTTTAAAAATCAAAGCAAGACAATGAGACACGAAGAGAATTCGGAACATGAGCCTCTCCTTCATTGTTTAATGAGCTCTTAATGAACGCCTAAGTGAAAGACAAATTCACTATTTTCACTTTGTGATTAAAAAACACTTTTATCACATGTTAAGCACTCCTGATGGTGTCGAATAGTTCTCTTTTCTACCCTCATCATTTGAGGATCCCTAGCTAAAATATCTTTTTAAACTACAACAAAATTGCAATATTTTGAATACTATTTAAGTTTACATAGTCACATTCCCGTGATATTGACTTAGGCGCTCAACTATTCACTTCTTGTAGTTTGACTTGTGCCACAAGTTTGAAATCTCTGCAACTATCAGGATGCTTAAGGACATCCAAAGAAACCCCATCACATTTAGGGGAGACGGTGTTGAGGTCGGATTAATTTGAAATGCGTCTCTGGGGACTTTTGATTTACCAACGTTATGTTTAACTGAAGGATACGCTGACTGACTGTGCCATAGAAACTAACGCACATCACCTTTCTTCTACATTCACAGGTTTTTGGCTAAAGACAAAAAAATCTTTTTCGTTTCCTTGCCAGCTGGCACTAATTCCTCTGCACTGACAAAACAGATGAGTATTTTATCTTTTGCAATTTGTATGGATTTTTTTAAAAACAAGTTGCTCCAAAAATTAAATGAACACTTCCATTAAATTTAATGTAGAAGCATGTTGCTGTCCATAATGATAAACTGTGTGGCAAGACAGGCACCACTGGGACTCAACCCCAGGATCTCCTGTTTATTAGGCAGGCGCTTTAACCAACTAAGCCACAGCATTCTCGCAGCCTAGTGTTAATCCTGCATCAGCAGGGTCAGCTTGTCGGCACGCCCGTCTCCATTTGGTGGTTTGAGCTGACGTTGCCATGACGTTGCCATTAAATGCGACCGAGAATACTCCAAGCAGAGAACTAAGCCTTGGCATCAGATATCCCTTTTTCAGCCACTTGGACACATCTCAATTGCTCTGAGACACCTGCATTCAGTGTGCGCTGAGCCTGCTCGCTGAACAAAGTGACAAGAAATGGCGTATGTCAAAGGAGTTCAATATGCTTTTTATGTTCAATGGGCTGTCCACTACAGCTAACACTGAAGCGCAGCACAGGCTCTGTGGTTTGACATCTCACAAGGTAAATGTTGAAATTGTAGGTGGAAGAGGAAAATTACCCTCGAGTATGGGGAAAGAGGCCAACTCATGTCCGGAAGGGGCTAAAGTGTGTATGGAGGTGGCCTAGTGGTTAAAGCAATAACTTCTTAATACATTATACTCTGCACAAGTAGGTTTGAACCCCATCCTCGTCGAGGAAGGGCTTTGACACATTTTGACCTTTTTAAACTTGGTGTGCTTTCATTTTGTTTGTTCGCTCCTATACTGTAACAGTAATATTTCTAGATGTGCATGAACATGGTAGGCTGACAGCAGGAACATGTGGCCCACAAGCAGTGACAATATCAGAGGTGTCTGCAGTGTGTTGGTTTGTGAGCAACAATAAAATAACTTGACGTGGAAGCAGGTGTGCCTGCATTAACACAGCCTGCATTAACAATAATAATGGACATCTATTTCTGAGGAGCCTGATTTAAAATCACACAAATCCGGTAGAATCTATATCTATACAGTATGTCTACTTACTCTATCTGTATCTCTACTGTATCTGTATCTATAGATATACTCCTTAGATCTATATTGTATCTATATTTATATTATTATTGATATATATTGGATATTTGAAAACCCTCCCAGTACCAGGATTTCGTGTCGTGGCAATTTTTCGTCTTGAGTATTTAAAACTGCAGCGCGCACAGTTTATTATCATCAATAAAAACCCACCACAGCCAGATAGCAGATTTGACATGTAAATTTCGTGTTGGTTTGTGATTTGATCTGAGGCGAGTTCTCTCTGCCAGAGAACAGAAGAATGCTCTCGGTGCAGAAGCACACAAGTGTACAATAGATGACATTAAAGCACCAGGTTGTGTTTCTATGCCAGGAGCTGTTATTGAGGATCAGCTGGGCGAGAGTGTTGATGTACCGGAGCTCTCTGCTTGTGAGGAGCTGACAGGCGGGATACCTGCTGTATCTGCTGAGATGCTTGTGTACTACATTGCCAACAATACCCGGAAATGTGGGCGGAAGTGAGGGCGATCAAGTGAAGACACAAGAGTATTCATGTCCCTTCTCCGAGTCTCTTTATTAAACAGTACAAATACGAGAGCGGTACACAACAGAGCATTTCAGCAGGAATTGATGGCGGCTTCTATCAATGACAATTTGAAGTTTGCACATTTGAGATATTGTTATTATTATCACACTCCTTCACGGGCTGCTTCAGTACGGCGTTGTTTGACTTTATTATTCTGTTAATACTTATTATCTTTTAAATCATAAAGGGGGTCTGGCTGACTACTGCACCTCACACCCTCTCTGCCCAGACGGGGGGGGGTGAGAACAGATGTAGAGCAGCAGATAGAAGAAAAGTAACAGTTTAATTACAATATATATTAATATATCAGGGAAGTTATTGATCATTAGTTTCACGTGAATTTAATGTTCCAGATCTCTGTGTCAGAAAACATGATGGGAAGTGATTATTGTAAAATGTTTTTTATGTTTATGTTTCTGAGTTTGAAACGAGTCCCCTGCAGACACTGGTGTCTGTGGTTTTTGGGATGCAGCTGGGAAAGACAAGCACAGTCTCCATATTCTCAAGCTGGTGATATTTCCCTGACCCGTGTGTGTGTCAGTAACAAAATGCCCTCTGTACAAGACAACTAGAAACTTCTCTGCACAATGTAGGTATTTCTTCTATGGGGGCTGTTTTACCAATAGAAATATAATTGTATTGTCTATCTGTCCATTTTCTGACTACTTTTTCTAATCCAGGATTGTAGGGGAGCCAGAGTCTGTCCTGACAAGCAATGTGTGTAAGACGTCACACAAACCCTGGACACAGACACACAAACACACACACCTTGGATGGGACTCCACACTGTCTCAGGGCACACATAGACACACACACTCACACATCCTGGACAGGACGCCAGTCTATCACAGGACAAACACAGTCACACATGCACACACACCATGGACGGGACGCCAGTCTATCACAGGGCACACACAAACAGACACACACACACTCACAACAGGGCCAATTTTCCCACAAGCCAATGAACTCACCAGCATGAGACTGGGACTATAGGAGGAAACCCCAGTGAACACAAACATGCAAACTCCATACATACAGTCCCCTAGGAACTGAAGCCAGGCAGTGATGTTAACCACTGCACTACCCTGCCTCTAAGGGGTAGCAGGTATAAAAGGCTGAAAACAAGACTTAATATTGTGTGTATTTCTGTCCTCTGTAGAGCAGTTAGTTTACAGCTCTGTGCTCATTACTGTGTCAGCTGATAAAAACAGAACCATTGAGGTGTTGAAGTTGTATGGTATGGTTATTGTGCAAAAGTTATGTGGTACATGTTTGTTTATTTCATTCAGGCTTTGTTGGAACACTTTAAGGTCTTTAAGTAGGCATCCTGAATACAGTGGTGGGTTTCATTGGTCTGGACCTGTAGTGCCGTTTAAGTGAAAGTGAAGAAAGTATTTAATTTCTTCTCTCACACTGCAGAATCGCTGAGTGTAAAACAAGAGGGAGCTGTACTGGCAGGTTAATCTGGTGTGATGTATTATTTTGTCAAACAACAAACAATTTCCAAATGAAGAAAACAACACAAGTGAAATGTCACTATGTTATTTATGCTTGTAAAAAGATACAGTTTGTCACATTTGATTGTGATTTCTTTATTAGATATTTTAGTTAAAAGCAGTAATTATCGCATTTGTCAGTACAGGAACAGAAGAAAGGTCTATCACCAATTGTCACCAATTTTCAATTACCATTTCAATGTATTGTGTTTCTATTCTATCTCATTTTTTCCTATTTTAATCTATTTCCATTAATCACACACCAGAGGGTTTAAGAATTTATCAGCACAGTAAACATAAGAATGTACCTACAGAACTCAACCCCTGATGTAGTACAAGAGCAGATGCCGTGATTTCCTGTGCAAATAGACACACACCCACAGCTTCAAAATACAGCATGAAGTTCCTTAGCCAAACTCTGAATCACTTTTCACAAACAGCAAAACAAATGTCAGAATAAAGTTTAAAGATAAAACCAATTTCAGGTTAAAATAAAACACAATAGTTGCAGAAATCTGCAGTTATTCATTAACTGTTCAGTGTCTAAATGTCTGTTGAGTGAGAGCTTTCTGTGACATTCTAGTACTGAAATAATTTTACTGAAAGACAGTTCTCTTTTTGTTACCATATCTTACCCAGAGAGCTTCTCATCTGTTCATTAATAACCAGATTTGTTACAGATGAGCATGATGATATGATATGAGGACCTGTAAGACTGACTTGAACAGTAGCTGAGCTCCTGAAAGAATCGATCCATAATCCCACTGAATCAGGTTGAACATCAGTCTCCCTGAATACCTAAATATTTACACGAAGTGTAAATGAAGCATGAAGTCATGCTTATTGGCACCCCCCTTTAACTTCGTAAAGCCAGTCCTGTAACCCTATCTGTAGATGGTTCTGTACTTGAGCTTCAATCAAAATTGAAAAACCTTGGGGTGATATGCGATTCTGGCTTAACATTCGACCCACATGTGCAGCATACTGTCAAAACATATTTTTTTCACCTTAGAAATATCGCAAGACTATGCCCTATGCTATCATTAACTGTGGCTGAAAAGCTGATCAACACATTTGTATTCTCTCGAATTGACTACTGTAATGCTCTACTCGCTGGGGTATCTAAATCTACACTGAACAAACTCCAGTATGTCCAAAATTCAGCAGCCAGAATCCTGACCAGATCTAGTGCAAGTGTTCACATTACTCCTATCTTGGAGTCCTTGCACTGGCTTCCGGTCAAATTCCATGCAGACTTTAAAATCCTCATGCTCACCTATATGGCTCAGCTTGGCACCTCGGTACCTGTTTGAACTATTATCGCACTACTCCCCACCTCGCAATCTTCGCTCTGCTAATTCTGCTCTCCTTACTGTCTCCCAAGCCCGTCTACATTCTATGGGTGACAGGGCCTTCTCCTGCTATGCCCCCAAGCTCTGGAACTCTCTCCCCATGGATATCAGTGTCACCTTCTCTAAACTCCTTCAGATCCAGACTCAAAACCCTCTTCTTCAGAAAAGCCTTTACTGAACTGGTTTCATTCTTCACCCCTCTGCTCTTCTTAGTACCACCATCCAAAGTCTCCTCTGTGTATTGTCATTGTGTTTTATCTTGTGTATTCTTCTTATTTATTGTTGTTGTCATCCTGTAAAGCGCTTTGAGAAGCCACCTTTAATGTCACTACATAAAATAAGGTTTATTATTATTATTATTATTATTACACTGATGTTGGTTTACTGCTCATCTGTCAGAGCTGCCTCCTTTGTGCTTCTGTCCCAGTCTTCAGGGATTTTACCCAAATCAGTGAATTTAATCCAAATTCCCACTCGATCTTGATCCTAAAAGTACAGATGAACCATTTCCAGTAGAACTGTTTGATATCGGACTTATATTTTCACTTCATTTTACTCAGTTATCAGTTTATACAAAAGACAGTTTTTAATCACCAAGAAACAATTTATAGTTACTTCAGTTCCTTCAGTGCAGAGCTCTTTCCAATTGTTTTCCACTCACTGGGAATTTCACCATGACCTACAAATTTATACTTTAATTTCTCCTCCAGCTGTGACCTGAAAGTACAGATGAACCATTTCCAGTAGGACTGCTCGCTGTTATCTGGGGTGATGCGCCACCTGCTGTAAGGTTCACCTGCTTCTCTGTAGGTCTTATAGGGAACAGTTTTAGTAGATTCCCAAGTAGGATAGAAACTCTTGTCACTGCTGACTGAGGTGGTACAAATATCAACATAAAATATATCTGTCCCATGGATATGCCAGCCAGCCAGAGCAGAAGGACGATGAAACTGGACACTGTGATCAGAGTTATGACCAGGGATCGTGTTTGTGCAGATGGCTTTACAGAAGGGACACTGTTCCCAACAGCCACTGAGCGCCTCACACAGAATCTCATCAGGTCTGCGTCTGAAAATCTTTAAGTCAAGGTCAGGTTTGCTGCTGCTTTCTTTCTGAAGACTTTTCAGTAGCTCATCAAGTGATCTGGCCATCATTTCTCTGAGGAACTGCAGGTCTGTGATGTCTTCCTTTTCAATGTTTCTGAAGTCCTGTCTGGGGAGCACCATGTGATCACTGAGTGCTGCACAGAACTCATCCAGCCACAAGGTGGCGCCACCATGTCTGTCTTTCACTGCTGCAGTGACAGTAGTGTTCACTGTTAAAACCTGCTGTACTAGGTCACTCAGATTGGTTTTAAACATCCTTCTCAGTTGATCACTGTTGTCTCTACAGTATCTCTCAACATGCTCCCTTATAAACTTCTCAAAATAACCCTTTGGATGGTTAATATATTCCATATAGGAGTCAAAGTTCGGCTGCTCAGCGAGGTGTCTCAGAATGTGGTTTTCCAGGTTGGATCTGTTACCACTGAAAGCAGGGTAGTTAGATTTCATTTTATCTGGGATCTGGATACAGGTCTTATCACATGCTGCCTGCTGGATCGCAGTTTTGAGGCATCTGCACAGAAAATCTACAAAGAATGTGACAGATGAGGCTCCTTTACAGAAGCTCTTAAAACAGTCGAGGTACTGATCCCTCTTACTCTGGAGGTAAGTCAGAGGATTGTTGGCTTTCCTGAAGGCTGTGTGCATTTTCTTAAATTGTTCTACTGCTGTGGTGCACAGATAGACAGACAGTTCAAACTCGTACTCCTTTGTGAATATATTTTGCTCTGTAGACTTTTCATAATCAGTTATTTTAATCTTTATCAGCCCCAGGATTTCATGGATGAAGTTGTCATTAAAATCCACTTTCTCTTCTTCTCTCCTGTCAATGTATTTATTAACAGCTCTCTGTATTTCCTGAATGAGTTCATTCCCATGATATTCCCACTGTGGGTCTTGAAAAGTAACCGTATTCCATGCAGATCTTGCCCAGCTTTGTTTGATGTGTTTTTTCCTATTGAACTGGAACAACTCCTCTCTGTTCACAATTTTGTTGAGGACATCTCCCTGGTTCTTGAATTTCTCCAGCAGAATGTTTTGCACTGTGGCTCTGATGTCCAGCTGTTCCTCAGGGGGCAGCTCTGAGGACACTCTGGTCACCCAGCTCTTCCAGAGTCTGTCAAACTGCTCCTCCACTTTCTTATCACTGAGCTTCTGCTCCTTCAGTCTGGACGCCAGGTCTTTGCTCATTTTAATCAGTTCTGCTTCGTATTCTGATTTCTTCCTGTCTAGCTCCGATCTGCATTTCTTCAGTCTGATCAGTTCATTGCTCTGCTTTCTGGTTTCTTCAATGAGCTCATTCCTCAGGCTCTCAAACCTTTTATCAACATTCACCTTCCACTTAATCAAGATCTCCTGGTATTTTTCTTCTTTAAAATACTTCTCTATTTCAGCTGTCAGAGTTCTGTAGATCTCATGAAATTCTCTCCTCAGATCTGACAATGTCACAGCCTGAACTATATTATTGATGATTTGGTTGCTCAGTCTGTTCTGTACCTCTAAGGCTCGTTTCCTCATCTTCCATGACCACTCTCCGTACCTGTCCTCCAGTTTACTGTAAACCATCATTTCTAGGGTGTTTCTGAAGCTGAAGACAAAGTTCTCTCCCAGCAGGGCGTTCCAGAGATCTTTGATCCGTAATTTAAACTCTGACAGTGAGGGAAACTTCACTCCCGGCTGCCACTGAGCGACACTGAGGAGCTTCATCTTCAGCTCCTGGACGTTCTGGCTGTAGGAGGGGTTGGGAGGAGCCATCGGAGGGTCTCCTTCCAGAAGGTTTTTGAAGTAGAAAACCTGTGAGTCCACATCAAACTGGATAATGTCACTGAAGCCGGTAACTTCACAGCCTTCCTCTTTGGCAGCAATGCGGGACATTTCATCCAGTTTCTCCTGGAGGCGCCTCCTTCCCTCCATATTCTTGCTGTTTGCTGAAGATTCTGCCACATTCTGATGCACAAAAACACAACTTGGTTTGATCTGAACAGACTTCATTCTCAGAAATGCCTGGACGCAGATTTGGAGAATATCCTGCATTTCAGAGGGATTTTCTCCCATGATGTTGATCACAGTCATGTCACCAATCCCGATAATAAACGTTGCTAATTCATTGTCATGACTCAGTGTGGTTTTATTACTGAGCTCTGGTGACCGAAGCCCCTCTGTGTCCACCACCAGGACAAAGTCATACTGCAGCTGAGCTCTGACATCCTCACTCACTCGCACTAACTGCATGAACACTCCCCTGGTGCACCTTCCTGCACTCACTGTGAACTGCAGCCCGAACATCGTGTTCAGCAGAGTGGACTTTCCCGAGCTCTGGACTCCAAGAACAGAGAGGACAAACACCTTTCTGTCTCCAATTTTTTCCTTGAGTTTGTCTAGGACAGCCTCAATCCACAGGAGGGGCACATGGGCAGCATCTCCGTCCATCAGCTCCAGAGGATGTCCTGACATCAGCATCTCGGCTCCGACAGCGGGAAAGACACTGACAAACTGTCTGTACTCTTCTAGACCCTCTCCTTCTGATTGAACAGCCTCATGAAGCTGAGTGGTTTCTCTCATGAGGTGTTGAAGTCCGAGAGTAGCAGCAGTGATCTCTTCAGATATGGTGCTCAGGTCTTTCTGCAGTTTCATCTCCTGCTCCTTGTCCTTGCTCTTCTCTTTCTGCCTCAGTGTTTTCCATGTGGAGTGGAATTTCTTCTGAAGTTCACTCAGTGTGTCTGCAGTCAGTTCATCTAGATACATCCCCAGCCAGTGCAGCATGAACAGTTTAATGTCTTGTGGATCTGCAGAAGCTAAACACTCCAGGAAAGATCTCATGAAGTCATGGAGAGGGAAAGCTCTCTTTAGCTGCTCACGGCGGAGGGCTCTTTTCTCAGCCCTGATATTGCTCACCTGCTGTTCAATACTTGTGTTCACTCTGCTGTTCAGACGATACTGTTCTTTGTCCTTCAGGCACCACTTGTGCCACAGCTTGCCCTGCAGAGGCAGCAGCTTCTCCTTGAGGTTTAATAACTCATCTTCTCTCAGGAGGCTCATCAGAAGTTCAGCCTTTTCCTTCCCTTCTCTACAGGCTTCACTGTCTTCATCCACCCTGAACTGCTGCTGTCTCGCAGCCTGTAAGTATGTCTGCAGGCTGGAGCTCTTGTTCACAGTGGAGATGCAGTGTTTGACGTGTAATACTATCTCATCAGTCAGATCAGCTTCGTTCCTGTTCTTGGCAGCCAGTCTCACCTTGGTTGGATTGTTTCCTTGTGGGACTTTACTCAGGCCAGCAAACAGACAGATTAGGGGAACAGGAGAGTTGAAAAGAGCCTCAGCTGTCTTCTTCACTTCTTCCCCCAGTGGAGTCTCTGTGATCAGAACTACATTGACAACGCTGACCTCCTGGAGAAACTGCAGCTGTTCTGGGTGTTTGCTGGCATCACCGTGAAGGTTCAGGAGAGCCACACAGCTGTCGAACACGTCGTCCTTCCTGCCTCCTGGGCAGTACCAGGCGATCTCCACCACCCCGTCCATGAGCAGGCAGTGTGGGGAGCTGCCCCTGCAGTGCCGGTGGAAAAACACACTGTGTCTCTTGGGGCTGACGACGCTGTTCAGGATCTGGGATTTGGAGAGGGAGGATGATCCCAGCCTGATGAAGGACACCGTTGGCACTGGAGCATTGAACATGTCCCTGCAGTTGTGTTTCACAGAGCTGCCTCTCTCAGATGGCTCCCTACAGCACCATGATTTCTTGATCTGCCTCAGGGCCCACAGAGGGAACTCCAGTGCCCCAGTCCAGGGGCTGGGCACCAGCAGGGGTAAGGCGAACTGACAGGTGGACAGCTTGGTGTAGAGGTACTGCCTCAGGAAGTCATCAGAGTAGTGGAACACAGCCATGTGGACGTCCATGGGGTGAATGTGAGTCTTGTGTTTCTTTTCCTTCTCAACATCTTCCTCGCCAATACTGAAGAAGCCAAAACTGCTTTTTTCAGGACCACTAGAACACTGCACTGTGGTGGCACTGTTTTCCTTACAGTCAGTATCCGGAACTCTAAGAACAAAAAAACGGACACTGTAGTCCAGCATCATGAGCTTGTACAGGTAGTGGAAACAGAGCTGGCTCTCCTCTCTGGGACTGTTCACACTTTGTGAGGCACTATCTATGACAAGAATATCTTTTTTTTGCTGTTTAAGGCATAGGCACTTTAGACCCAGTTTCTGAAGCAAATTCATAAAATCTTCTCGTTCCTCGCTGTTTGTCAAGTGTGTCAACTGCAGTTCAAGGCGTTTCCAGTCCTGATATACATTTGCACATGTGATTGCTGAGGAGACTTCAGGGATCATTTTCCCCTTTAGCTGTGATTTTATCAACTGTAGTCGCCTCTCCTTATCCTTTGAGGTGACTGACTGTTTGTTTTTTGATGCAGTCAGAGCTGTGAGCACTAAGAGGGCCTGAGCTCTTGTAGGATGTTGCCCTTTCAGTAAGCAGTATTTGTCATAAGCCTTCTGGAGCTCATTCTCTAAAAAGTCAATGTCTTTCCAGCCCAGAGGGTGACTGAAACTGTTGTTCTTCAAGCTGTATCCTACAGATGTGATGACCGAAAGTACCAGCAGCTCTGCTTCTCCCTCATTGTTCTGTGTTAAAGTCTGTCGCAGGGAGTTCAGGGAGAAGGCAATAGTGCATGTGGCTTTGATCTTGGCCTCACGCACAGTTACAGAGTCACTGAGTGCTAATGTAGAATCTGCTAGTTCTTTAGTTCTCCTCAGGATTTCTGTCAGTTCAGAGAACTCAGAAACAGAGACAACTTTGAATATTTCCTCCTCAGCCTGGTAGGCCCACTCCATGATTTTGGCTCTGTTTGGGACGTTTTTCACTGTGTACAGGTGAGGCTCCATGAGAGAGCGCATCATCGTTTGCAGGTTTATTGCTTCCTCATGTTTGTGCTTTTTAACAACTTCCAGTAAAACATCTTGCAGGACCCTGTTAGAGAGACAGGTCTGAAACCAGATTCTGTGGGACCCTGTTGTTTCTCTCAGTTTACTCTTGAACTGCAGCAGCTCAGTCAGAACCTGTTCACTGTTGGACACAGTCCAGTTCTTCACTGTCTGAATCAGCTCCTCAGCCTCTCTCTGTGCCGAGAGCTCCCTCTCTCCTGACATCAGGTCTGCGTCCTGCCCTGTGATCCTTCTGTAGGCCTCCAGCAGGCTGCTGCTCAGTCTGAAAGGGTCTGTGAAGTCTTGAGTGTGAGCAGACAGGATGATGTCCCACACAGGAATCAGCCTGGTTCCTCTGTCTATCACCTGCCAGGTCCTGTTGCTGCTGACCAGAGCACACTTCCACTGCAGGTGATTGTGAGTTTCAGCAGGACCCCCACTTTTAGAGACAGAGAGCTTCACTCCGCTCATCTGGGTTTCACTGTAGTTCCCAGTAAAGTGTCCTTTCAGCTCTGATGCAGACTTGCTCACTCCAGCTGAACAAGATGTGGTTAATGCACAGTATCCATGACCAACATAGATATTTAGAGCTTCAGATGTCAGGCTGTTCATCCCTGTGAGATCATTGCTGCTGAAACCCTCACCAGAGGCCTTCCACCAGAACACCCCACCAAAGTGAACAGGACCCTGGTTAGCATGGGTGCCAAATCTCTTAAAAAAACTATCCATTCTGTTTATTAACATAGGGAACATGTTATCTTCTTCACTCTTTAACAGCGCCATTTCTATATCTCGGAGGTCTCTCATGGCAGCACCTGACAACTTCAGTCTATTCTTCTCAAAAAAGCTGGACGCCAGTGGTACATAGTTGTACTTTGTTTTCCATATGCATGGGTGTGCAGATGGGGGTTTCTCCTTGTCTGTAGAGTGTGAGAGACCTACTGTGTTTGCAGCAGAGAAGGCCTTGAATTCACCTGTTACTAAAGTGCTGAAAGAGTAGCCCAGATTTTCCATGACCTTCTGGAAAAGGGCCTGTGATTTATAGGATGAAAACTCCTCCTGCTCATAAAGGGAGCTGTGCTGGGGTCTGTGCAGTGAGAAGCCCTCAGGAACCTCAATGAGCTGCTCTCTCTTCTCCAGCATGTTCTTCAGAACCCCAGTGCAGTAGATTCCCTGCAGAGACAGGCCTTCAGACGCATGACTTAACACCTCCTCATCAGAAAGGTTTCCAGGAGGAGAGGTGGATGAGTCTTCCATGAAACTGAGCTGTTGGTGCAGATTCTTTACCAGCTCTTTGAGAGATTGTCCAGCCGGTACCCAGCACTCCTTAGGGATGTCAAGAGCTGAACGAATCTTATCTTTCAACGATTTCACCTGGGTGGGGTTTTCTTTATTTTTCTCCAACAGTTTCTGAAGCTGTGTTAGGTCCCGTCTCACCTGCTGTGTTCTCCTTCTAAAGGACTTCTGTGGGTTTACCTAGTTTATTAAGACAGAAGAAAAAAAGTAAATCATTTAGCAAACAGAATGGGTTTCTGGGCGATAATTAAAAATCTAACACGCTAAGAAATTTTCCATCCTGGTTACATTCTAAAAAAGTCCATGTAAAGTATATAAGGAAATAATATACAAAACTGGGTTTTTTCAATAGAAATACATTAAAACATGGATGTTGAGACTTAACATTCAGGATGACTTGACACAGAAATTGTATATACATATTGTATACTACATATTGTAACAAGTACGTAAATTACAGTAGAGAGAAACAAACTTGTTTAGCTTGAAAGTGATTAGGGAAGGATGTTGGGACAATAAGCTGTGTTATTACCATAAACAAAACATTTCAGCAACGAGGTTTAGATGTTGCTGTCTAGTATGTTTGACAAATCAATCACTTATCCTCTAAAAATAAATTCATTGTTTTGAATAATACATTATTGAAATCATTTAAAATAAAAATGATTAATTTAATTGCTATTTTTTAAATTAGATTTTTCCATTCATGGTGAATTTACAAAAAAAAATTACACATTTTTTAAGCATAAATTTAAATGTTATTACAAACCAGAATGCTCAAACTAATGGTGTCTAGAGCAAAAATGAAAGAGAAAAAAAATTGTTTGTGTAAGCATTCAGATCTGTGGATTCAATATTTAGTGAAAGTACCTTAGGCATATCTCTACTAAACTTGCACAGAGTGCCCATTATTTGTGGCAGATTTGTTCAAACTATCAAATTGTTTTGAGATCACTCAAGGACAGTAATGGTCAAGTCTCAAAGACTTTCATTTCTGATTAATGCTTGACGTCACTATGCTCACAAAGAGACCAAAGGTCATTGAAATGTACAACGATGTAGCTGCAGATGGATTTTTTGGATTCTCACAGGGAAATCACAGAATTGGCTGCAGCTGGAAACTCCCCCCATTTGTAAGCAGTTCCTGAAGCAAGTTAAGGTTGTCCACAAACTCTCAAGGTTCTATAAAGTAGTGAGCATGGTGGGATAACATTGATAGCAGCCTAGGTCATTTACTGGGTTAGGATGTTGGTAAGTAAGAAGACAGTTAATGAGTGAACCTGGTCAACCGGAATAGACTGATTATTACCACTGCTAGATAAGGTCATGGTTCATGTGGAAACCCCCTTGCCATGCTACTCAAATAAAAAGAGGGCTCTTCCACAAATGACCACTCTGTGATATGTGAGGGTTTCGTTCCTCAAGTCTTTATGTGACTCAAAATTTTTTTTAGTTTTTACTAAATTTACAATTTATAAATCTCACGTAAGCTGGAAGTGACCCTTCTCTAGTGTGAATACATACTGTATAGAAAATCACCATTATAAAATTGTTCCTCCCTTATTGTTCCCAGCTGTGCTTGCAAGTGAGGAAGGAAAGACATGAGAGTATAACTGCTGGTTCTCCTGGGTTTATTGTTCTTTAATGGTGAACAGCAGAGAGAGGATGTAGCAAAAGCTAACATTCCATGATAGGGATAAAAAATAAACTTCCACTCTTTATATAGTTTATATCATTTTTAAAACCCTATAATTTACCACCAAATTGAGCATTCGAAATTCAAACTTGTTTACCTTATTTATTAGATTTATATATAACTGCATATGACCCTACACTGTACTGTCACTGTTAAACACAAAGTAAAATACACATTAAATTCTATAAATAAATATGGCACATTATGGTCATTGAATGGCTTGAATACTTATGCAATCATGAGTTTTTTTTTCTTGCATATTGTCTTTTTACTTCTTGCTTTACTTTTGATTTTTACTTTGAATGTGTGGACTGAATTGCATAAGTTAGAAACATGAATTGCTACTTCAAAGTGTAACTACTGCAAGATTTAAAGCAACAAGAGTGAAAACTCAAGGGTTTGAATGCTTTTGCAAAGTACCATACTTTTTGTATTTACAATAAAATGCTTTTTTGGGATAATTAGTTTAGATAAGTTATATATTATTTACAATGGTATTAAAGAACAGCCACAGGAAGTATAGATACAGTGCCTTCAGAAATTAACCCCCCATTAATTATTTCTCATTCTGCTGTGTTGGAAAGTCAAATTAAAGCATATTTAAATGGGATTTCATTTTAACATTATAGAGAATTACTTCTTAAAATGAAATAAAGTATTTAGATGTCTTCAGAATTATATTGAAAATAAAAGTATTCACCCCCTTTGTTTTAACAACCTAAATTGGGTGAGGTATTCAATTATCTTGAGAGATCACATTAAATACGTTAACAAGGTACACGTGTGTTCATTTCGAATCCACCTGTGTTCAATTGCTTGATAAATTGCACAATAAATATCACTGACTGTGAGGTCTCACACCTAAAAGAGCCGATCAGGGGTGAGTTTCCTGAAAACGATGAATCTTAGAGACTAACGAGCAACTTTCCGCTGTACAGATGCAGCCATTCAAAACAAGCGGGCGATACCACATTATTTTGCGGTGCGCTTGACGCAGTTTACCTCAAGTTACCGTATTAATACCATAAATTCTCGCATAGTGCTTCATGA